>NC_064870.1:5640000-5962916 GCF_943734695.1 Anopheles maculipalpis | reverse complement strand
CCATACTCCTTTTATCGTAATGCATACGCAGCTGTTGTGCGTTGTTAGCGGTGAGCCTCTACCGGTGTCCTGGAGCGCTGTTGGGAAACAATGGCGACGCATGTAATCGATTTGCCGACTTTGGGTCGACCCTTGACAATCGTAGGACCGGATCATTACAACCGAACCCCGGAGCATACACGTACCGGGCTGGAGAGGGAATGGAGCAAATGGGGTCCACCGAGTCCGGGATTATGTGTCCTTATACCGCACACACACACACACCCACACACACTATCAACAGCAAACGGTGCAGCAGGGACAAGTAGACACACTCACAACGATGCCGCCGGTGGGGATACTGGAAGTTGAAGCCACCGTGTGTCTCGACAGTGATGACCACTGTCCCAATTTTGCCAAGACAAAAAAAAATCCCACCCACTAACACCATGAGGGATTGGAATATAAATAGAGATAAACGACACCGTACTGTTGCCGGGCCTCATGGCCCGGCGATGGCCCTTTCTCCGACGAGAACTAACCTTTGCATCGAAGCAAATTGTGCGAGATGAAGTACTGGCGGGTACAACGAAAAACAATTTCTTACCTCGCCGCGCCAGGCTAACTCGGCTTTAAATCATATTCATGAAGCTACAAAATTAAATCACAGAATTAAGTGTCTACCACTCGAAATCTGGTCTGCGGCACTTCCCGGGCACCGTAACCCAAGTCATCAGCTGACATTGTAGCTCACCGAATCGTTTAGTTCGGATCGTAAAGTTAGTTCCGATGTGGATGCTTGAACCCATCCGACCTAAGTGCCTTTTTTTTTTGCCCCAACGCCAATGTTGGGCTCCAACGTGCTCCAGAAGGGCAAAATAAAGCACAGCAACAACAAAAACACACCTTAACACAGCAGAAGGGAACCGCTAAGGTCCATTACAGCACTACGTTTTGTAATTCCAACGTTCAACATTCAGGCCCAACGGGTTTTGAGGTAAGCTAACTCACTTCATTTCATACTAAGACACACACTACACACGCACACAGGAGAACCGGAAGAGTATGGCATGCTTGGGATGTCTTATTTCGCTTTCTCCCCGCTTTTACCACACAACCAACCTCCCCGACGCGGCGCAAAACATTCGGGTCGGGACGGTTCCTGCATACTATTAGATGTTGCTCCCTTCGTGCTGTTCAAAGTGCGCCGCTACAAACACACGGTGCAGACTGTTACGGCCGAAGACGGCCGAATCCGAAAGCGTAGTGCCTTGTTCCCGCACAACCTGGAACAACCAACCTGATTGGCGTATGGGAGGATGAGCGGGGGTGGGTTTATGCGCACATCAACTATGTATGCTCATCATAAACATGAATGCTAAAGTAAGGTCAACATGCAGAAAAAACTCTTCCAACAAGCAGCATAAAGCGACGAAACAGAACCACAAGAAAGGAAGATGCATGGGAGAGAGATAGCGGGAAGGTGAGTCCTAAACCTTTGGTAACCTTTTTTTTTTAAGGAAAAAACGCCCTATCTCACTCGGCAGGTCCTATTCAAAATGTAGAATTTTTCGGTTGTTTCTCCGTTGGATACAAATTTCCCTATCTCATGCCCTCACCAGTTTGTGTACTTCCAATCCAACAATCCAAACCAAAAATGGACGAACTAAGAAATAAAGTTATGTCCCCAACCCCAACAGAACGATGTCATCTCACCATCCACGCTTCTCGGCCAACGTTTCTGGACGTTGGCCCGGGACAGGAAGGAAATACGAAAGTATCAACTTATCCACGAGTAGTTCGGAATGGTGTTTTGTTTACATTATTGATTAAGCGTCATCGTTTTGGTGGGGGCTTTACCTGTCCAGCATCCTGATGCTGACGGTACCCGTGTCTAATTGAGATGAGATGTCGACAAAAAAAAACCCCGGCCCTAGGTACGGCAATACTTCCCAATGTACAACCCCGCTGGGAAAATGCATCATTCTT
This sequence comes from Anopheles maculipalpis, assembly GCF_943734695.1. NCBI lineage: Eukaryota > Metazoa > Arthropoda > Insecta > Diptera > Culicidae > Anopheles > Anopheles maculipalpis. Next base: position 5,960,948 of record NC_064870.1, on the reverse strand, counting down.
CACTTCAACCTCCCTCGACGGTTTTGGGGCAGGTTTTCTGTTTATGTTTCACGTCCCACAACTATCCAGCACTCGGATGTGTTGGGCGAAGAACGAACAAGAGTGCGCAACTTTTTCGAGAGCTCTGCGGAGCGTCCGCGATATCGATTCCGGTGTCGGAGGGTGATGAGCCGGACCAGTCAGCGCGCACCATTCAGCTTGACTTTATGTTTGTTTTGGTTCGTAATTTTCTGTCCAAGGTGTCTCGAGCCGAAGACAGCTAACACGAGAACGGGCGCAACACTACAAAGTTGGGTCGGGTTTGCGCTATTTCGCCGACGAGTAGGGGTAGCGATGCAGATGCATCTTCAATAACGGCTCAAGAACCAAAGAGAACTCGAGACGTTCTGTTGGATTGGTGGCAATTGGAGTATAGCCTCCAATTCACAGTGGATGCAAGATGGGGTAAAATCAACGTCAGCAACCCTACATTCCGTGGAATTTTATTATTTGAAGAGTCTTTACATCACCACCGAGTAATTTGTAAACTATCCCAGTACGTTGAGTTTATGAAATTTGCAAAAATAGCCAACAAAGCTTAATGATCCCTTCGAGAATTGTATACTCAACCCCTAACCCTAAGTCTCTGTACACTGTAGACCTTCCCCTATCTCTGAGACTGTTTTGGGTACGTTCTTTCGGTTTTCTTTTTCGTTCTTCCCTTTCCAAAAAGCGTTAGGGCCTATTCCAACACAAGAAACAAAAGCGTTCACCAGGGCACAGCCCCAACAATGCAGGGAAAACAATGATAACCATTCATGCACCAGGGGGTTTCTACGCGTGATGCTGGTGCTGCTAAGTGTGAATAAACAAGTCCGGGCGAACGGTTCGTCTCGACATGTTGCTGATGTTTCTCACCTCACCCCTGCTTGTGTGAGGTTAGAACTTCATCTATGTGTTTTGCTTGCTACTGTTCCGCTTTTTCCCGCCTAACTTCAGCGAACGTTCCGGCGCACCGGGCGCGGTGGCACCAGCATCACATCTCAATAGATTAATTTTTCATTCTACACGCGCGCTTCACCTCGCCCCCAGGCTCGCTAGAAGATCCGGTGACGTACAGCGCGTGGCGTTGATTGGAAGGTGCGGATGTCCTCGAATTAATGTGCGAGCCGGGATGCGAACAACCACACACATTCTCTGTCGCGTGTCAGCAACCTGACGCGAATATTTGACAACCGAAGAGCAATACGGCAGAATCGGTCGAAGCTTTCCCCACGTACTTTTGCTCGCCTACCTTTCCAACCGTGCCTTCTAGCCTTCACGCTCACAAGAAACAGAACTAGACGCAACAAAACAATAGCAAGTTAAGTTATTAAATGTTAAAGAAAGCGGGCGTATTGTAGCGCAATGTTCGCTTTTTAATCGTCTTCGCTCGCTGCTTCATCCACAATCAGCGAAATGGAAAGCAATTATTATTGCCTTGCCTTTTTCCATGCTCCACCCCCCCCCCCCCCCCCTCGGCCTCATGCCGCACTCAACGTCGGTGTATTTTGGGAAATAAATATTCATCAACTACCTGACGGTTCCCGGGCTTACCCCTACGGTGTAAAGGCAAGTCCTCGCGCTACCGCACAAGCAAAGCAAAGGAAAAAAAGAAACACGTGCGGTATGAGCGGAGAAATTTTGTAAGCCACAAATGCGATTTCTTGTTTTGGAAAATCCACCATTCTATTACAATCCTCGTGGCTTGAAGCTCCGAGCTATGTGTGCGTGTGTGTTGGTTGGTACAGTATGCATATCAAAATGGCAAATACTGTGAAATGAGTACAACGAGCACAACGATCAACTCAATGGCTTTGATGAATTGCTAAATTATCGGCTCAAGAGTCAATATGGCTGCCACGGTTGTAGGTGAAGCGAAATGTCAAACGGTACTTGGGTTTAGGCTTACGGAACGCTCACACATTCACTTCAACAAAGCAAATGATTGGCGTGTTTACATGTACATATCATAGGCTACATGAGGTCTTCACTCTTCAGTAAATCATCTTCAGTTTAATAGCTGTATTTGATGAGTCACATTGTCACATACCTTCTAAAGCATTATTCATACCTTTCAGATATTGAGAAGGACTCTGACTGACTGACTCTGACTCTGAAGGATCTCTTCCTCCTATGTGTATCCCTGTCCAGTGTATGCAAATGTTCGTAGAAGAATTGAGCACACAACCAAGATTTTCGGTGTCTACAGACGACCTTCAGATTCAGATACACTGATATTTCTGCTTTTCAAACTCGGGACATACAAAGACTCAGGATCAGAGGTCGGTTACTGTCCTGGTTTTCGTCCTGGACCTTAGTAACAGAGTGTTTAGAGTCAAAGTGTTCTCGTGCTTGTCCGACTCCTTCGTAGGCTCCTCTGGAATTCCCCTAAGGTAGTGTCCTTAGTCCTCTTCTATTTACCTTATTTGATGATTTCAAGATTTTGCTTCTTGTGTGGTGCCGTTTTCGCTTACCAGATCTCCTGAGATCTCTTTCAGTTGCTCCCTCTGTGTTACAGTTCTACGTCGGGCTTCCTCTGTAAACGATCCTAGGTGTGTGGGCTTGACGAGACACTCTCGCTTTCAACACCCACGTTGATTATGTTATCAGTAAAGCTAACAAATCACGCGGTCTGAGTGTTAGGCTATCCGTTTGGCGTTTCCTTACCGGTTATTATCTGGCTCTCCCTCCCTATCCTGTTCACTGACGCCTTCTTGGGCTTGAGCGCTTGGAAGTAAGACATTTCCATATCCGTGCTAGCTTCATTAGCTATCGGCCTTCAACACTTACCATCAGTTTGACTACTTCGACACTACGAAGGCGAAGCAGAGGTATTTCGCTTTCGTCTTCGTCTTCGTGACTCTTCCTTCCTTTCTTCACAATTCTTCCCAGCACCTTCTACCTCCTCTTCCCATTAGCTACTTTAAAATTATTTTTTGTTAAACCTTTGTTTTGCGGACAATTGCATATAATAAATAAATAAATAAATAAATAAATATCGGCTTGGTATAGATGGTAAAGGGTGACCGAGGCCGTAGCAGCTCTGGTCTCTCCTCTATATGCTGTCCAGAAATCCTACAAGCCAGACAAAGATCTCTCGAAGTTATAGTGCCAACAGACACTCTACAGCACATTCAATGGATGTCTGAAGAATTGAATGAACTCTTTCAAGATATTCGGTGTCTGGAGACCATTTGACGAGACGGTAGGCTTTCTTTGATAGAATATTCTGTTACATTATCTTTGGTAATTGAGCAGCGTGGCAACATCGTCTACTCCTGCTCCACTTTCTCCATCAAATTACAGAATGAAAAGTAGCGCATCAAACATGAAGCTCCAAAAAGCTTCTTCAAATGCTAGGAGGCACTACTCCCGCACCAAATGCACTGCAAAACGAGGATTCCAAATTTAGGGCTCGCTCCTTCGCCGAACAGTATTAAAGTTTCCCTACTCAACTGCTGAAACCACTCGCCATCACCACCACCATTGACCTTTTCGGCGTGTAGTAGCAGTTCAACGTCGGATGCCGGTAGCCAGGAAGTGTCTACTTTATAATCAAGTGTATCGTTTCGATTGCCGTAGCGTACTTGCCAGCGGACAGGATCGAACGCTGGTACCGTTTCGAGTTGAATGCTTTCCGACGGCCATTCCCACCTAGAGCTAAAAATGGGGAAGCAAAACCGATATAGTACTATATATCGGATTCCGGCTTGATTCGATTGATTCGCTCGATTGTGCTATGAATAATGTATTGCAGACAGACGAATTAGTACATGGGCGCACACAGACACAGCAAACATACAACCACTCAACCAACCAACAAAAATAAGGTAGAGAGTTCGAGTGTACGGAGGACATCGTGTGGTTTGCAGCAGGGATGAAAGAATGTAAGGAGTTAAACCATCAGGCAGTAACAATACCTGACACGGTATCTCGCTTTCCGCCATTCCGGTGCTCTACTTTTTGCGATCGGTTGTTTTTTTTTTGTTATTTGTTTGCCTCTTATTTGTGTATTTCCGCCATTTCTGCTTTCGTCTATCGAACCTCAACCAAACAGCACTATCGGCACACTAGGCAAGCGCCGACGGTCGGTATCGTTCCGCATCGGAATCTATTTATAAGACAATTTACCATGCGGTCACAAAAGCGGACCCGATTTGATATGTGAGCCTTGTGCGGATTGCAAATGTGTGTCTGTCTGTCTGTTTCTGACAACAATCATCTACGGCTGTACGGCGTGCTCCACCCGCAGTATACCGCTGCTAGCGAAGCTCCAAAAATCAATAGCAACTGGTTGACAGCTTCCAAAAATCTCGATCTAATGGCGGGCAAGGTCACACACACGGGACCGCGTACGGGCCGGGCGACATGGGTTGGGGGTAGATAATTAAGAAGTGCAGGTCGTCTATAAATTTGGGGACCGGGTCCGTGAAATGGTACACCGACAAACTTTGGCCTAACTCGATTACCGCGGTCACCGCGGTACACACACACATATCAGGGCTTCGTTCAAGTGTTCGGTTAAAACATGCTTCCGCGGTATTTTAATATTTAAATCGGTGCTCCCGGATTGGATCCCGGACTCCGGACGGAGCAGTGATTCGAGAGAAAGAGAGAGAGAGAGAGAGAGGGGGTGTACTTTGGAGTGTAGTTCTTGATCCGTGTTCAGTGAACTGAACGCATCTTTTCTTCTTCTTTTTTTTAATCCAATTTCACATCGAAGTTCGTCTTGGGATCTTGGGAGGTGTTTCGAAGGAAGGAAAGGAATGCGTCCACTTGCCCTTGCGTTTTGGTCCTGCGGGTTCTAACGCTTCGCCGACCCTTTTGCTTGAGTGCTTTGATCGTAGACAGCGGTATGTTTCCGGTGGTGGCACGACGCTGCACGGCGTGCTACGGGAAAGGGGCGGACTTTGTTCGTGCCTCGGTCGCGCCAGGTGAAGGTGTGCAGGTGATAGAAGAGATTTTAGTTGATAGATAGGTCGCTCTGGTACCCGCGAAAAAGTGGAAACCGCTTGACTGCGTGACTTGCGGTACCAAGTTTAGAAGGAAGAGCACATACACACACACACACACATTCGAAAAGACATACACAGGACAAAGAACACATAGACGCACGTATCACCAATTTCTAGACATTCCGGGATCTTCTTTCCCGGGGCTTCTAATTCTCCTACCTCTTTGTAGTTGATCTTCTTTGCACAGTACTGATCTTGGGCGCGCAATAGTTGGGAAGAAGTTTGCAATAGTGAAAAGCATGGAAAGTCCTCGACTAGCCGACTCTCTACACGGCCAAACTGTCCCTGCAAAGCTTCATCTTGTGTATTGCAACACTTTTCTAACATCTCCGATGCTTCTGAACACTTCACTCGAGTCCAACATCATTTGGCACACACTCGAATCAAACACACACACACTCAAAAAAAAAAAGACTCCTCCCACCTGCCCCGCCCCGTCTGCATATACCCATGCAAGCCTCGGCAGGTTCACTGTAACCGTAACACGTCACACACGCTAAAATAAGTAAATAAACACGCTCCCAAATTGGGTGTCAATCGTCTCAATTTCTTCCCTCCACTTGCAACGCTCAACCTCACACGAAACGCATGACCAAATTGAAGTTTTAACGAACAACAACAAACCAAACCCTTAAGCGTTACCACGGGATGGGGACCTGCACCTGAAGATGACTGAACGCTTCGCTGTGTGTCGCTGCAGCCTGCCAGCGCCTAACAATCCAGACCGTTTCTTCACAAACAGCCTCGAGTCGCTCTGTGTTTCGCCCTAGCCTTCGCACCTTTGAAACCCTCGCACCTGACCTGATATACTAGGCTAGCCTCGCAAAACACCAGTCTCGTTGCTTTTTCGGTGGCCCCATGCTACCCAGATGCTTTGGGAACTCTAGCAATAACTTCTGGACGGCTTAGCGAAGGTGGCAAAGCAAACGCACCTGCAATTACGATAACTATTGTCGTCGTAGTCGTTGCCGCACGGCGTGGCGGTGCAACCGAGGCAACAACAGCAACGACAACAATAACTAAAAAAACAATAACAACAAGAGCACTGCCACTAGCGAAAAATACATGTGTGTGCGTCTAGTACGTACGGAATACTAATACCGGAATTCTTGGTACGCTCCCGGTTTCGAAAACGTCGGCTAAATTCGGCACACCGTTCATCCCGGTTGCTCGTGCCGAAAGGGTGTTCACTGGGCCTCCCCTGCGCGATTAAGCCAACACTACACTGCACCGCTTTGTGTTCGCTGTAACGAGGCAACATGGCAACCGTAGGCAGTATGTTTTGAGTGTGAGCCGTTTGTGTGTATTACCAAATGTTGCTTAATACTTGCTCCCAAACTGCACAATGCTAGACCATTTCTTGTGGTTTTTGGACAAGTTTTGCTCGTGTCTGACGTTCGGTCCAATCGGTCTGACGTGAATGTCCCATAAATGTACCCAATTTTAACGATCCATCATTAAAATCCAGAATCAACGCTCAACAGTCGTGTAAAGTAGGCTTAATCGCTTGAACCATCACACCAACGTTCATTATCCGTCCGATGGATGAACGAGACTCGTTGGCCTTTTTTCCTCCCCCCCTTTTTTTTTTTTTTTTGCTGCCGGACGTTCCGAGAGTGGAACGGAACCGGTTCACGGCTCTGCCAGGACTCTGGGCTACTCTTGCCACCGATACTACACAGCACGTCCCGTGCTCGTGCACTCTCGCAGCCTACTCGCGAACCGGTACACGGGAACGAATCTTTCTACCCGAACGAACGATCCGAACGGCACGACCAAAACAAAGAGAGCACTAGAGGACACTACAGAGAGAGAGAGGGAGAGGGAGAGAGAGAGAGCGCACGAAAGAGAGCAACTAAATTATAAGGGTGAGTTAGCCCCAACAGCAAACTTCTTCGTACGAGGAAATCGAGAGAGAGAGAGAGAGAGAGAGAGAGAGAAAGGGTGCAAACAAAACAGTATTAAAAACAAAGGTTTCATTCATATTTTATCCATCACACAAGTGTCTCGGTTGTATAGAAAACCTCCACCACCAGCACCCCTCCTCCTCCTCCTCCCTCCGATGGGATTTGTTACACGCCTTACATTGGCTTGCGTATCTTGCTTTTGCTGGCAATTTGTGTTTGCTGCTTTTGCTCCAACCCCCGATTCTTATTTCTCTCGCTGTAACTCTCTTTCTGAGCTTACAGTACTTATTCGTTTTGCTCTATTTTTTTTAGTTTGTGCGACTATCTCACCGGACACGGAATGTGACAGGAAACGTTCGCCAACTAGATTTGATATTGTGTACTATGAGCGTGTGATAGAGATTAGTAGAACTTTGTAATGTTGAATAGCTCTGTTCAATTGCTATCTTGACAGTATCGGAATGTCAAACTGACATGACGTTTGGTTTTGCTACAATGGCAATTGATTTATGATATTCATATTTATTTTCTCATTCCAACAGCTTAAGTTAGTTGCTATTTTCTGTTTATCTGTTTCAGTTAAGAATATTTTGTCTGGCGAATTGCATACTTCACGGCAAACGCATACCCAAATTGTTGATGGCGCTCAAATAAAACAAAAGTATTAAATGTATCCGATCATTCTATCAGGAACGTTGTGAAACACTATCAAAAGTACTCACAGTGCACTCTCGAGAACTCAACTAGCGTACAACAGTGAGAAACGACACTCAAGATATCACTCACGATATCCATCGAACCTTCTTTTTCTTATGCTTAATTGATCGTAGTAAAATAATGGGGAAAAGAGCGAAAAAAAGGCGATTGAGTCGAGTTTTTGGTAAAATTGCGTCGAGTATCAGTAAGTACACTTACCTTATGTTCTGTGTACCGGCTACGGTTTGATGACTGCTCGGGAAGCTCCTGCATTATTTACAATTACTTACAAGTAACATACAATAAAAAATAAAACCCAAAAAAAAACCCTCATGTACTATGACAAAGCAACAGAACAATCGTGATCAAACCAGCTTTCCTTATCGAATAGGTAAATGCGTTTCTACTCACTCAGACCTGAAACGAGATGGAAGTATGGTAAGGCTAAAGTTAGTTGTTTTTTTTTTTCATACGAAACAGAAACATTGAAACAATAAATATAAACTTGACAGACGAGCGGATCAGTGCATGAACGGAGACTAGGTCAGGTTTTAGAACACATCAGGTTCCGTAGTGGGGACTGACTATTCAACTACGTGGTATCAGCAAGTCGAGTAAGCCCACCGTTGGCCGGCGTGACCTAGTAGGTCGCTAAGCCAAAAAGAAGCAATAAAAATGCTTAATTTTTAATTGAAGGACAATTGCGATACACTCATCACTCGTGAGTGCTAATTGCAATAAGCGTAATGAGACATTCTGAAGGAAAAACTGAAACTTATTCGAACTTTGCTGACGAAAGTTCAGGATCGCTTTCCTGAATGTATGCAATCTGTAAAAAAAAGGTACTTTTAATCACTAGATTGCATCATATCACCTATTTGATATGTATTTTTTTTTGGAGAAAATCTTTCTCAAATTGTAAGACTGTTTGAAAAATATAATAAAATTATGATTAGATTTTTTACACAGCACGAAGTCAATCACAACAGAGTCAACAGAATCCCGAATACAGCAAACAAAGACCCTCAAAGGTAGCAATACCGAAAGGATGATAAGCGAAGCCGAAGGCAACGCTCGAACACGAACATTTACAGCCGCATCCGCCGAAGCTGCAAAGCACCGAGCGCGAACCGACAACTCGCGTGTCGCTTCATCGGTACATGCTCGTGCGCAAATTCCACACTGCCAGCCGGGCGGGGGATGATGTCGATGCAAACGCGATGCAACCGCCCCGAACGTGCAGCGTATCGCGCCGCATCAGATGTGTTTTCACACTGCATGCGACTGGACGTGGCTAAGGCGACGTGGTTGCGCCCCAGCTGCCGACAGCAAACAGAATGGCCGGGCAGTGGGATTTCGTGTCCTTTACCAATGTTCAAATCTTTCGTCCCGTGGAAGCGAACGGAAGCCATAAAATTGGCGCGAAACTGAGTGCCGTCGTGACTGGGGAGGATTGGAGGAGAGCGTGCGGGGGGCAAGGAAGTTGCTGGGAGATGGCAAAAATTGTGACGTTTCCGCACACTCACATTCTGGTCACGCTGGAAGGCCCTGGACCGGAACCATCCGCACCGACACCCCGCTCGTTATCGACCACGGTCCTAGCGAACTGAACGCGACAACCGAGACGAGCCAGGTTGAGCAATCTAGAATTGGGGAGAAAGAGAGAGAGAGAGAGAGAGCGAAAGAGAACAGTGGATCAGTATCGGTACCTGAACCAGAGCCATCCTGACAGTGCTCGTCATCTTTGGTTCTCGTGGTATGGGAGGGAATGGGAGGCGAGTTTCGACCAAGCGGGTGACGGCACTAAGGCACTAAGAATCCTCGTGACTAAAGACATCCGAAGCACTGATCCACGTCAGAAACACTGCGCCCACACGGACGACAATGTACAACGCTACAAGGAACTATGAAGCCTACCAAATGCTCCACTTTGTCAGGAGGGCCGTGCAACTCTGTGTTACACATCACTCGTATGACGGACAAACCACCATACGAACGGCACTACAATATTGCCTACAATCAGGTGCAAAGTGCAATGAACCAATCGTTCGTACACATCGAATCCTCCATCGTTTGCGCATTTCCCTTTCAAGGATGATGGATGACCGTTTATAAGAAGTCTTGAGGAACAAACCGGCAACAGCAACAAATAAAAAATATAAAAAAAAACTACAATCGTGCAAACTGGCACACATCGTAAGCAGCTTGGATAATTGGATCAGAACAACTAGACGCATGCACCACGAAAACGGCACCCCCGGCACGAAAAGAACCCCTCCCCAGATATGGCCTAAGAAATGGATACTACAGAAAAAATAAGCACACAAGTCCACAACAACCCTACGGGACGCCCCATTCGGAGCAGCTACGCAGATACGTACATCACTTGCACGCCTCAAGTGTGAGCGGGTCCTGCATTGTTGGACAAATTGGATTTTGGCAGGCGTCATTTGAGGCTTCCAAAATACCACAATATCCGGAACGATATTCAAGCGTGTTATCGACACGCGTCACACGTGCACGGGCTGCATCGACATGAGCAAAACCGGTCCGTGTAAGGGGACGTGAGATGATTGTCTGTCCAAAAATTTGCGTGCCACTAATCGAGAGACTAATCTAGAGCCCTTTGGTTGTTTGTTGGAAGTTGGCAGCTTGAAGTTGTACCGTGGTACAGCTTCTAGGCTCTGGATTATCAACTACGAATTATTATAAATTCATAGATTGAGTTCATTCATTGTGCGTTATACATTATGAAAGATAGCTCCACTTATCTTCAAAAGTTTTGTGGATGTCCATCATCTTAAAGGTTGGGGATCTGACATGGAAATTGCGCGCCTATCGGAAGTGTTCTTTGGAACCTCCTTTTCCAGACAGCGAATCGACTCTTTTTACGTTCACTCTACTCCACACGTAAGAATCCCCAGGCCCGGTCATCTCATCACAGACGTACTAGCAAGATCTTCAACATTCCAATACTACAACTCACCCTGCCTCAGCGTTCTCCAGCTCGTCCTCCAGCTCATCCTCCATGTCGTCGCTCGTCAGATCGTTATCGGTCAGCTCTGGCACGGCCAGGGAAGCCATCGGACGGCTTTCGCTCTCCTCTCCGCCGCCAGCTCCACTGGTGCCGGAACCCTTCGCCTGCTCTTCCTCCGTCGGCGTTGGCATCCTGGTCGAGCGTTCGGACCGTGCCGTACCTACACCGTTGCTGCCACCGATAGCGACGCTACTTCCACCGGCACTGCCACCACTGCCGCCACTAATGCTGCCGCCCCCGTTAGCGTTACCCGTGGACGAGCTTCGGCTGCGCGGTGCCGGACCGAGATCGAGCAGCGTCTGAAAGATGTCCACCGATGCGGGCACTAATCGAATTACGGTCGAGCCGGGCGCGCTGGAGCTGCTGCCGACGGTCGTGGTCGGCGAAACCCGATCGGTACCGGACACGGCCGCACTCTTGCCACGCTTCCCACCGCCCGGTTTTCTGCCGGCCGACGACACTTTCGAGCCTTTGGGCCGGGCCGGGGCCGCAATGCTGGCAAAGTCAAACGGTAACACGGGTAACGGCAGCTGCTTGGGGCGTCGCGGTCCGGCTGGTCGGTTGGCCGCTGGTTCCGATTGATCGCTCGCGTCGTCGTCCTCGTCCGCGTAGTTGTCGTACTCAAACTCGTCCGACGAGGCTGTTGAGATGGCAACGGACCACGAACGCCACGAGATTGGCGACGGTGAGGGTGAGAGTAGTGACGATGGTACGACCGGTGGTGGTGTTAGTACGGGCGAACCCAAGCTGCAAGATCGGACAGGATATCGAAGCACAAAACAAACACACGTAAACACACAAACAACGAGCACGCGACGCGATTCACGGCACGGGTACATGACACACACGGGAACACACGAGAAATGGCGTTAGAATTTGGTTTTTAAGTTTTGTTTGAAGTATGGTTCCTCTCGCTCTCTTCACCCTCTACTTTGTACGCAAACTTTGGTCTGTCTCTGATACGGTTTGGAAGGAATCTCTACTGCTTGTGAGCAGACGACTTACGTCCAGTATCACCAGCTCTATCTCTTCTGCCTTTTCCTAACCATGCGTATACGGATCAAGCGCATCTCTACGAAACCTGGGAGCGATGGGCGAACGAGGAGCTAGCTCACGAGGCAGAAAAGGTATGGGACGGTCAGGATTCAACGATGGGCTGGGTGGGGATGCATAGCTCGCTATGAAGCGCAATAGTACGTAGACGCAAGGGATGATCAAGGCACAGGTGATGATCATTATCAGCCAACACATGCACTCCATGATGGATCCTGAAGTGGAGGAACAGTTGCTGGCGAGGATTTAGCGATCGGGATCTTCTAGTGGTAGTCTAGCTGGGCAAGCAGTAAGTTGACAAGGAGCAAGAAAATAGTAGACAGCAGTGTACAGATCACCCGGAGATCACAAGCACTTGTGCAAGAGTTTATCAGTTATGGCACACTTCAGAAAACCATCACTGATCGACTTAGTTTGTTTGCTGCTGTACTGTTTGTACAGGTTGTTGGATTGAGATTGGTTGTTTGAAGCGGAAGCTATAGTTGTCAAGAGTCGAATACAAAACACGTGCACTCAATGTGCAGTGCAAGAAGAAAAAAAACGCACCCACTCACACACATACACCAGGTATACTTAGTCACACTTCAATTCAAGATCACTGCAAGATGTCAAAACGATGGTACACAGACACTTGTGAAGTTTTAGCTTTGATGCTAGTGCACCAGTCCGAAACCGGGAGCAAAGTGTCAAACTGAACTGACAAGCTTGGTGGCTGCGAGCCGATTGACTGTGCGACCGTGGCGCGAATTATCACGTTAACTCCTGTCTACTGTTTAACCGATCCCTGTACCAACAACCCTCCCCGCATGGACCGTACCGCAGCAGCGTTAGATGGCTTCGGGACCATAGGTACGCTCTCCCTTTCCCTTCACCTCTCTTGGTCGCCCTCTGTCGCTTCATCGCACTCAACGACAAGCGCGAACACTTGTCCGGTGCGGGCTAGCCTTTTGCCCCGGGCTGCGAACGAAAAAGACAAATGTATACTGTCAACCGCCTGACACACACGCGCGGATTGCATAGATGTAGGCTCTTTGGCGAACCCAACCGAAGCAAACCATTCGCACTCCTTGCTGCGTACAGGCTTGGAAGAGGGAAAGAGCCAGCCAGCTGATAATTTGATTAGCTTGTTAAGGTTCTACTACTACTACTGACTGATACTGCTTACCACTACCACTGCTAGCTACTGTCAAGTAGTTGATTTCGTTTTGTTATTTTCTTGCATGAGCAGAAGGAATTTTCCACTGCGCAGATTTACTTACTCGAGGGAAAATTATTCTTATTTTTGGCACATTTTCAGTTTGTTTTTGGGTTTATTCACTCAAATTGTGCCTTTTATTATTAATTCTAAAAAAAAGTATTCAAGGCAAACATTATTTTCGATCTGTAATTGATCACATTTATCTAAAGCAACACAGAAAATTAACAAGCATAATAATAATAATATAATAATAAGAGCAAGCATAAAAATAAGATAACATCTGCGTTTTTCCAATGATGCTAATGACAAACGTTAATTTACAAAAGCGCGTGTATTTAAATTCTTTTCTAAGCCCGCACAATCCAAAATCCTCGTTTATGAGCTAGAACACTAAATTGCATACAGCACAGGCGCAATTTGCCTTAGTTTCCACGCTCCATTCCATTTTTTTAACTCTTCCATAACTATCAGCACAGTTCCAAGCGACCAGTTGTGATGCTGCACATGCATCTTGCTTAAAACAACCCAAAAATTATGTTACTTCACATTAATATCTATATAAAATTGCACGTAATAGTTATCGGAAAAAGAATTGTCAAGCAAGAACTATAGAACGTATGCAATTTGCGTGACACAGCACACGACCGCTCGTAAACAACACGAGCTACACAAAACCAAAACCAAACACAAAGAAAATCCTTCGTTTTTGGTTTTTCCTGTCACCAAAAACCATTTCTTATCGTTTGTATGAACTTGAAGCGCATCTTGCCAATCACGGGTAGTAAAATCCCCCCCCCCTTTCCCCTTCCCCCCTCCAAAAAAAAAACAAATGGCAGATGGTGCTTTACAGAGTTCCTGGAAAATCGCACTCTACACCGTCCCGGATGCCAGTTTTATTTGCACTTGAACTCGAAGTTGTAAAATAAACCCTTCCCTTTGCATTCTATTGCATCCCACTGCACAGTGCTCACCTTCCGGTGGCACTTATTTGCAGTTCCGCCTTTCCTAAGCTCCGTGTGTCCCAACCCGTACAGCATCGTGTTCTTGCCGGTCGAGAAGCGTTTAACCTTGAACTTCTTGTCTTTCCGGGTGAAGCAAAAGGAAACGCACAGCATCGGGAGCGTACGTGGCGGTAGTGAAAAAATTAGCAAATCCTTATTAAGGGATTGTAAATGCAAACGTCTGGAGGAAATGGAGTTCTCGCTTGGTGGATGCTTGCTTTACGCTCACTGATACTATTTTTTGATGAAGTATGATGCATTATTTTCTGGTCGCTTACTTGTGCTACGCTACAGCTTCTGGCGATGCTGAAAAGTTGATTTTTAGTTTTGGTGGTGTATGATTTTAGTTTTATTATTGCAGGGGTTTCAAGCGATAAGCCGATTTTACTTTGCAACCTAACAGATGACATTTATTTTTTTTATTTCCTGTAGGACGGCCTGGCCGTATTGCTAACAACAGAAGCACATTTAAACATTACAGTAAATGTTTTAAAATAAACAGTTTGAATGGTTTTCAAATTTTTTTTTATCTTTACAAACTACTAAGGATACTCAGGATTCGCCTCCAGAAAATTCAAAAAAGATCAATAAATAATTGCATATCCACTACTGATAGCGTTTATGCCACCGACTTCTGTACTAGACGCCAGGATCCCATAATTTTTAGGAAGGTTTGATTGTTTCAGTCAACTCCGTAAGCACAGCGTTACATTTTTTAAAGTTTTGTTTCGATCTGTTTGGATTGTGTGGATTTCAAAATCAATGCCAAAATAGAACAGCACCGATCAGGTCTCGAAAATAACGCTTCGTAACGCTTTTTAACTGTATCAAACCAACCATAGAACAACGCGTATTTCAGCTGTTGTCTTCTCTTTTCTTTTTGGGCTGTGTTTTCCACCAAAGCGGTCCTTAGGCCGGGACGACACACAACCGAAACAGACCGAAACGAAACGTCAAAGTGTAACGCTTCTTTACCTGGTTCGCTTTGTTTCGCTCTTCTTGTGGGTTTGGCCGAAACAATCAGATCTTTCAAAGAATTTAATTCACCATAAAGTACAGTAATATGGTCAAAAATATCAAATTTGATGCATCGGTTCGGTCTATTTTGGTCGTGTATGGCCTCGGCCTTAGCGTCGAGTTGGTGGCAATGCATCAATCAAAAGAACCCTGCATTGTTGCATTTTTCCACACACGGGTTTGACCATCGTTTTACCGAGCTGTTCCATCCAGAGTTCGACTTTATGATGTCCGGGACACAGCTTTTTAGATATATCAATCGGTTCTTAAGTGTGCTCTTCAAATATCGCGTGTGCGCTCGCGTCCCGGGGGCTAGTGGAGCTAGTTTTACGAGCACGTCATGCACGCGTGGTGGAGGGATGTAAAAATTTCGGGAACAGTTTTATAACCATTGTCGGGGTTCGCTTCATACCATCCAATAAAATAGCGTGCCCGGTTGATGATTGCTGACGCTGGGTGATTGGTGTTTTGCTGATGTTTTGAAACGTTTAATTGGTGCTTTTTTACCCGATAAACGCCCATTTGTCTTGATTTATCGCGCCTAATATTGTCCCATTTTGCGGTAGAATTTACAATCATTTTCCTAACATTCTAAAAGAGGTTTGCAGCTTTAGATTTGTCACTTTATCTGGACATCTATCACCTTGTCTGACTACTGGAAAACTTCTGCTATCACCTTTACAACATCCGATCACAAAACTTCGACTGTACGGCTAGTTGGCTTGCGCCGGATCCTGGAGCATCATCCTTCTCGTCCCAGTCTTACCCCGGTTCGACGACGATTTTCACATTTTCCCCAGTCGGATAGATGCCGCGGGCAGGGAAGGATACGCTGATGCTTCCGCTACTGCTACCGCTGCTGCTCCGGCTGGCAACACTGCTGTCATCACTGCTATCCTCCACATCGCTATCACTGCCGCCCGATGCGGAGGACGGTTCACGATCGGCCACCGGTACCGGATCCACCTCCATCACTGCTGCACACAAGCTTTTACTCACTTGGAAAAAATGCAAAATCCTTACGAACGTTTACGTTCGTAAGTACATACACTTTGCTTTGCGGTTTGCCTAGCTGCAGGCGCACTTCGCAATAATTGCACCCGGAAAACGACTCCGTTTTGTACCAACGCGGCTAGATCCGAGGTCCAGGAATACTGTCCGTCCCAGTGACCGTAGCTTACTGTGGTTGGCCGATAACCTTATCCTGGCACTTGGGCCGGCCATTAGGAAGTATGAGCCTCCCAAAGGACGATATAAAGCCGATGTAAAATACTTATTAGCAAAAAACGATTCGCCCCTAAGCACTCCTCGCCGCCCATTTTTCCTGACCGTCGTCAAGTCTCACTAGTTAAGTTGCATAAACTTTATTGGAAATTTGGAAGCAGCAGGAATGCCTGCCGAACAAGGACCGAATTTTGTTAAATTTGCTTTTTTCTCCCAAGAGATTGTTGCAGGAAATGTGTGTGTTTGAGTGTGTGGAATCGATGTTGCTACTTAATCAATTTATGTGTCCACCACCTATTTCTACTTCCAAATAAAAAAGAATGAAGAACGTGCATAGCGTTCCTTTGTGGCAGGGAGCACTTTGCCCGATTAACTTTTTTTTCAACAGCGCCAGCAAAAACCACATCCTCACCATTAGCTGGCCCGGTTTTACCAGCTAGCCATCAGTCTAATCGGTTCGAAGCATTTTGTTTTAAAATCTGCGCAAATCAACAATGCGGAAGGTTAAATAGTTTCGTCTTGTGCTATTTATTAAAATCAATTTCAACGTAATTTTGTGCTCTGAAAATTGCAACTTCCCCATGCAATCCCGGCAGCACAGTGTAGGTTATTTCCTGTGCTAGCGAGGGTACCATAATTAGGTTTTACAAAAATAAATTAACGAACGTGCGAACAGCGGCAGAAACTGCTACTTCATCAGGTGTTGGTGCCCGTGAAGCCTAGTTATTGATTTTTTTTTTTTTGTTATAATGTACATTTTTATAATTATATTTTAATTTATATTTTGCTTCGCAACGACCGTCATCCTTGCCAACACGCTTGTCCCAACAGCTGTGGGGCATACCATATATTCGAAGTCAAGGTTACCCCCGCGGATGGTAACCGGTGTCGATAATTGCAATCGATGGTTGCTGCTCCAGGATATCGAGTCCCGGGATTTGCTCATTAGGACGCGTTGCGAGGGTGTGAGGTGGGCACGCGCCCACTCACCCCTCCCAGAAGATCCGACCAGTTGACGGATGACATATCGATCGAATAACGGCGAACAGCGCGCGCTTCAAGGTTTATTTTTCAAATGAAATTGTAAAACTGTAAACACAATTACGCCGCACATTTACCGGGAACGTTTATTACCGGGATTGTGCGGCTTGGCGGAAGACTGTATTTTTCACGATTCGACAAATTAGCTTACGATTCGCCTTGCTGCTTTTTATTTTGCTTTCAAAGTTATGCAAATCGCAACAGTAAGCCTTATTAGCTTCGTCAGATAAGGATAGGATCTCCTTGCTCAATGTTTTGTTTTCGTGCGAAACGACTTGTATCAACCTATTCTGAGCCCCTATCAATTAGCATGCTGCACTGTGTAAAAGAAAAACACTCGTTAAAGAATTCAATATATACAAACAACTCATTAAAATCCAATCGAACCCAGCGCAATACAAGAGAGGGAGAAAAAACAACTTCTTGGCTAAATAACTTTCTAGATCACACCGTCCGATTAAATGACCTATTACACTTGCTGAGTGGAGCCCAGTGGTGTAGGGGACAGCGGCGCCGGTCTTCACACGGCAGGACCGGGGAACAAATCTCTTCTGTAGTTTAATCAGCAAATCTAGTAAGCCATTCGATGGCAGGCGTGACCTAAGAGGACGTTAAGCCAAGAAGAAGAAGACTTGTTGAAAACACGTAGTTGGATAGTCAGTTCTTACTACAAGAGAACGGTTCCGGATGGGACTTGAACCCTGGACCGTGTGAAGTCCGACGCCGCTGTCATCTCAATCGACGGACCACCCATCCCCAGTAGACTAGTTATGTCATCAGAATGACATCCCGGACGTAGTACACGGTGAGTTATCGTAGCAAAACAAACGATACGTCATTCTCCAAGCTCCAAGTGTTTGAATACAGTGAAAAAAAGTGTCTAGTGAACTTAATAAGTGAAACCCGCCAGAACTATGGAAGCGAATTGCGTGTATCATGATGATCCGCGCCGGACAAACAAAACCTCGGACATCAAGACGGCGGTGCAGTGTGCATTTAACACGGTGAAGGATATTCGCAAGCAGGTTGAAACCTGCAACGGAGATTTTGAGGCCGTTGTATAACGGAAGGATCATACCAGGCGGCCAGGATTGCTTACGGAACGACGAGTTCTTGCATGAATTGCAGCAGGATCCGGGGGTCAGCACTCGGGCTCTTGCGCGTGAACTTGGTGCGGCCCCAAACACGGTGAAGCATGCGTTGAACGAGGACGAGGAAAGGCCACGAGAAGCGTTTGGCACACGCAAAACAGTTGCATAACAAGATCAAACATCCGGCGGAGCCAGAAACGATCTGGTTCTTTTCGGATGAAAAGAACTTATGTCAGGATAGGAAGCCGAACGTCCAAAATAACAGGTGGCTTGCCTACGGTGCTGCCGACGTTCCACGGGTGCCGCAAACAAAATTTGATAACCCTCGATAATGCTCAGGAATTGTTAAATTTATCGTACACACCGTGTAAGAACCGTGCTAGGTCCAAATTGACGTCGAGTTATGAAGTTAGTGCATCCTATAGAAAAACTAAACAGAGATATTGGATTACCAAACGATGGCGCCTAGATCTTGAGCGATATCCAGAATTGTTGCTTCTGAAGTGCTGTTCCAAAGCTTACCCGACCCTATCCAACCGAATAGTCAACAAACAAAAACCCATACTGTCCGTACGACTCTAATAAACTAGTTATAAACACAGTTTAACGAGGCAAGCTGTAACGCACTGCAGGGTTTACGATTTGTTTGTTGGCTAGTACACGCGATACTTAAGCGCGATTTCGGTTTCCCAGCGCTGATTCGATTGCTCTATTTCCGCCCCAGCGAAAACCACACGCGACAACAGTGAATATTGCAAACATAAATAAATATATCGCTCAAAAATCTCGTGCAAGATCGAAACGGAACTAGCAGGACGCTTTTGGCAGAACAGTTTTCGGCAAACGCCAAAGACACAAACACATGGCCCTAAATGGGACACACGTCGACAGACGTCGAAGAGATGGATGCTTATTTTTAGGAACACCACCGCATCTCTCAATCCGGTGCTCATCGCTTTCCCTCTAGCGGAACGGCACACACATGCACGGAGGTGACATATTTTTGCCCGAAACGAGCTGCGTCACTAAAACTGGTCGGCCGCTTGCCGTGCATGGTGCACAGTTTTAGCGACCCGCTCACGTGAAACCGATTCCATCGGGTGCCGTGCTACGGGCAACAAACCTCCTCTTGCCCTTGCGGTTACTTACCGCCGAAACCACACCCTTCGCTTCAGGTCGCCGTGGATTAGCGCACCAGAGAAGTTTGAAGAACGCGCAAAGAGCTCTGACAGCAAAACTTGCTCACGGTGGCGGGCAGGTGCGTTAATAGGCGAGCGCGCGCGCGCTTTTTCCGCTGCCAAGATCGTGGAAGTGCGCGCAAACTCTTGCACTGGGTGACAATTTTAAAAATCAATAAATGACGTCATTGGCCTGTGGCCTGGGTAAATATGGATGGTTGGAAGTTAAATATGGCGACCGATTTAATTGACTGCCCACACTAGAGCGACTATTGCAGATATTTGGCACTCTGATTGAACGAAACACTAAGTACGGATGTGTTTTTTTTTTTAAGGGATTCAGGTCACTTATCGCTCGTTTATCGCAAAACCCACCTACCTTTGATTGTCGTCGTCCATGGATTCGCCGTCCGTACTGCTGATGCTGCTGACCGGACGGTAAGCGATCGGGATCACGCTGGACGTGCCAGAATCGTCCGAATCGTCGTAGTACACCGAGTCGGAGCTGATCGAGACGCGCGTTATGCGGCAGACATTTTTCTGACTGCCGCGCAACACTGCCGGTATGAGAAACCGTAACGTCGCCCCATTGCTGTACGGCATCTGGTGTGGAATAGAGAGGGAGGGAGGGAGAAAACGGGTTTTAGCTATAGAATACGATCCGACAGACGCTTTAAACTACATTTAGCTATATCTTTTAGTGGGTTTCCTGTTTAGAAGCGCCTGCAAGTATGCAAACACTACTTCAATTTGAACACTCAAATAATTCAAACGAACGAATGATTGGTTGCCATCTTGTATTGGTCACATCAGCATCAGCAAAACCCCAGATTATCACATTATTGAAAATAAAATTGCATACCAACAGGCGCCGGTAAGCCTTTTTTCGGAGAACAAATAAATTGATGCCACCGTTTTCCCGCGAATGTCGCTACGAATGAACGAGGAATAAAACTGCATACCGATGCAGCACATGCAAACCGTTGGCGGTACAAAACAAACAAATAAATGCAATACTGTGTAGTAATCTCAAAATCGATAATTAATAGACCTTGATTTCGAGGCTACCGCAGTCTTTATTTATCGTGGATGTCACAATAATGTCAGACGGGAAATGTCAAGAAAATGTCAAAAAAAAAATAAAAGATCAATCTGTTTCGACGATTCAAAGAGGAAACTCGTGTTTGACTTATGAAAATTACAACTGTGTTTAAGTCATAAAAAGTAAAACCACAGCTATATTTGCAGTCTTCCAGGAATAATAAAACTCGAACCAATTTATAGTTATTAAATCAGAAGCGGCATGGATAGTATGGATTCGTTATTACATTAGTACGCGAGCGGTAGCTCAATTCCAAGAATGAGCAATAAACGAGCTGCTGCTCTCGTCATATGCGAAACCTCAAACCTTGCAATGGTGGTGGTTGAATGGTAAATAAATAAAACGCTATGTGTGGCTTGACAGGAGTATTTTTTGTTTCTTTCCATATCGCAATCGCCATTTTGAAGCTAATTAAGTTCGGTCAGGTGATAACAGTTCGTAATAAAGCTGCAGCTAAAAAATAATTCCGTTGGGGTTTTAAATTTTAATTTTAAAGCGTTATTACTTTTCGGAAAATCATAAATTGAAAAATCATATGTCGAGCAAAAAAAAGGTAATAAAATAGTTCCAAAAGTAATGAAAAAGTAATAATTATTTTCTGTTCTACGTTTGCGGTTTTTCGAGAATGTAGGCAGATTAATATTATGTGTAGAAAAGTGTAGTTTGTTTAACAACATTTCATCAAAGTTACTACTGGACTCCTGGAAGTATGCAAATCTGTTCTTTTGATTATTATTTATCTTCTAACAGATGAGACCGGGTCGGTGGTAGCGACGACAGTGGCGGCGGTCTTCACAAGACAGAACACGTCATCCGACAGAAAATCCGGGACAGAAAATACCATCCGGACCACTCCCTTGATTTCGTTAAGTCTAAGAAGAAGAAGAAGAAGAATTTCCACATGCGTCTAAACCAAACGCATGTAGAACTGAACACCCAATCCTTCCGAATAAACATGTCCCATTCGTTGAACAGATAGTTGGAAACTATCAAAGAGGATTCCGAAACGGATAATCTACCACTGACCAGATCTTCACCATGCGGCAAATCTTGGAGAAGATGGCTGAACAGCAGATGAACAGGTACTAACTCTTCATAGATTTTAAGGCCGCATACGATAGCATAGCCAGGGTAAAACTTTACGAGGCCATGAGCTCTTTTGGAATCCCGGCCAAACTGATCAGGCTTGTTAGAATGATTATGACCAACGTCACATGCCAGGTAAAGGTGGATGGGAAACTCTCAGCCTCGCCTGTCTCCTATTCATCTTGGCGCTAGAGAGGGCCATCCGTGACTCGGAGGTGAAGTCTTCGGGAACCATTTTCTATAAGTCAATCCAGATCCTGGTATACGCTGATGATATTGACATCATTGGTCTGCGACTCTCCCAGCAGAGGCCTACCAAAGAATCGGGCAGGCGGCAGAAATCCTCAGGTTGTAGATTAACGAGGCAAAGACCAAATTGATGTCGGGTCAAAAGTCAGCACCGAAAACAGCCGGTCATTTTACAGCCTGAGGAAACATCTCACCTCCAAAAATCGGTCGCGACGTTCGAAGCTGGGACTGTGCCGTACTTTTATAGTCCCAGTATGAGGACCTCTTAGCCAAGTTCGAGAGGAAGATGCTCAGAAGGATTGTTGGCCCGTTGTTTGTGATGAAGGAGAATGGAGGAGCCGCTGCAAGCGAATTAGGCTCACCAGGCTCCGATGGGCTGACACATGGCATCGGACGACCCAGCTCAGAAAGTCCTTTTAGGCCATCCACACTGACAGAGGAGGCGTGGTAGGCCCAGATTGAGGTCGGAAGATGGAGTTGAATCATCCGCCATCAAGGCCGGGATAATGGATTGGCGGACGACGGGTTCCGGTTTCTACTGCGGCAGGTCAAGACCGGAAAGCGATTGTAGCACCTGATTAGTAAGTAAGTAACATCTTCGGTCGCGATAGAATTTAAGAGATACGCACAGTTCAGAGATGTCTAAAGGCACATATAGAGTGAGTAGGTCCTCTAATAACTGTGTAGAAGATAGCCGGACAGTAGAAGCTGAAAAGCTGTTCAATTATTTTTAAAAGAATTTCTTCTTCTTGGCTTTATGACGTTCTAGGCCACGGCGGCCATTAAATGGCGTCGTGCGAAAGCGTCTTGAATCTGTCGTGTGAAGACCGGACCAGACTTTAGAACTATAATACTAGCGACAAATGATAGGCTCTTCAAATGCAACTAGGATTTGAAGTTCATTTCCGCCCGACTTCAAGAGAACTTGGCCTGCCTATAACTATCTTCAATAGTACAATTTGGTATGACGATTTTGCTGATGTTAATTGCTACTCTACAGCTGTCTATTTATCTATTTTGACGTTAGTTTCATCTCTTCTTATAAAGTTATAACAAGTCCAGGTCCAAGTCCAGGGTTGGTCTCCTAATATTAACCTATTTTTGTACTATCATATGATGTAGTCTATGTCTTCTCGATGACTTCATTTGTTGACAACCGAAACAAAAATGAAGTAAAGTGAGCCAAATATAGAATGCGCAATCCAAAAAAGTAAAACTGCTACAGATTCAGATCACACCTACCTTGCAATATGCTTCTTATTCGCATTCTCCCTTACCCGAAGGTCAGGGTCTGTTTTGCAATACGCCATATTTACCAAACAAAACCCACAACTCTCGCCCCAAAGCTTCTTTTCGATATTTAACACCTTCTACACGCAAAGCTCAACAGTACGATGCATCCACAAGAACACCGACAAATACTGACATGGCAGCCTGCTTTAACTGAGTACAAAACAAAACTAAGAGAACTCGTTAGAGCCTAAATCGTTACCTTTGTTGGGATGAGACTCGTAACCTACTAGCCGGCGACATTCGGATTCGTTTCGAACAAAACACACACAGCACCCACGCCAACGCCAATTAACCACGCACGCACACACACACACACAAAATGGCAATAATAAAACAATCGCACCAAAACAAACAGCTCACTTCCGTCTTGAGCACAGCAACAAACACGCACAAATTAGACCCGCACAAACCGCATCTACCGCACAAACAGTCGCATTCTCCACACACGAACGACGACGACACCGAAAAACAAAATACGGGTCACCCCACCCCGTCTTGCGTCCAGTGGTGGGGGGAAAGCAAGATGTAGTAAGCACGGTAAGCGAATGATAACTGTAACTATCAATAGACTTTTAGGACCCCGTGTACGAAAACTCGCCCCGGAAGAGCCTTTATCCTGACCTCGTACGCATCCTTCTATGTCCTTGAACCTGGGCCGTCCGGTTTCAACTTGAATGCCAACGGTCCAGCAACACGTTGATCGTGGCACAGGTTGATTGACCGAAATCCGGTCATTCGCTCCGGATTTGAAGGTTGGGTTGATGGGGAGTCGGTTTCGAGACGAACCTCAATATAGGCAAACTGAGAGACACTGGCGAACTCTCTTCTTCCACAACAGAACGCACGCGTTCGTATATCAACCGTAACGCGTACTTGGCGACGTACTCTAACGGAACAATTAAATGGATAGCGATCATTCACACACCAACAGAGCCGCGTACTCGACGTACATAAGCTTATGGTAATAGAGCAAAATACGCTTAATGCAGACACCGGGCCAAGTACACGATCGTCTTGATCGGCGCAAGAACGCGACTGACGCGGACATCCAACGCCGCAGTGACACACGTACGCGTTTGAGGGTTTTCCTACCTCAAACCCGTTACTGTGTGTGATCTTCACTCCAACCCACCACACTCACCACCTCTTCCGTTCCACCTGTTCCGCGATTTCTCTCTCACTCACTCTTTCTCTCACAGTGAAATAAAACGTTCTTGCAAAAATGTGGCAGCATCCTCCACAAACAACCATTGGGGCGAGTTTCTTTGGTGATGTTAGAGCTCTCTCGCATAGAGAAGCAACAGCACAGGCGGGAACGCTCGCACGTCTTAAAGTAGGTTAGCTTGCGGGTGGGCAAAAACGTCCATACATCTTTTCCCGACTGGATCGAGCGTGCCGAGCAAGCGGGACGCAACGACCCGGTCCTCAGAATATTCCGACCTTTGGATGGGTTTGTAGTGTGGGTTTTGAGGGTAACGGGCAGATCAATACAGATCTTGGCATGTTTTGTCTCGTGGCAAATTTCTTGCTGCCTAGAAGGGTTGTTGTTTTGCGATGGAAGACACAGCACTATGTGCTGAGAGACCTCAGCGAGAGCGTTGCTATACGATCGCGGTTTAAGTATGCGCAGCAAACCTCCACGTGAAGACCTTTATGCTCTCGCTGTTCCTCTCTTTCTCATTCGTTACATCGCCAGCTCATGTTGGATACAGTTGGGCAGCAGTTCAGACGAGCATAGACCTCACAAGTTGGTCATTGATGCTAACTTTTTCCATCGGAAAAGGTGCTTCAAATGTCCTCTCTTCTTCAATTTCAGAATTAGACAACGCATTATATTTTTTTCCCATATAATCAGAGGCAGCCTATTTTCGGATGCCCTGATATTCAACCTCGTTCTATGCAGATACCCCTTATTTTCACCCTAAGCATCAATGTTTAGGGGTGCAAGTTAGAGAAAGAGTGAGAGAGAGAGAAAGAGAAAACAAATAAACACACGTCTGGTCAGCGG
The DNA here is from genome assembly GCF_943734695.1 of Anopheles maculipalpis. Taxonomy (NCBI): domain Eukaryota; kingdom Metazoa; phylum Arthropoda; class Insecta; order Diptera; family Culicidae; genus Anopheles; species Anopheles maculipalpis. The sequence continues at coordinate 5,935,731 of NC_064870.1, read as the reverse complement.
TAATAACTGTCCCAGTGCCCGCTAGAGGGCGTCAAAATCGATGTCATCTTCAGCTGTCAAGTTTGTGTTTGTGTGTAGATAGGCAAAAAAAACAACATTGTATGGTGCAGCGTAACCGAAGAACTGTACTTTTCCGGTTTTAGCTAATTAAACCCGATAAAAGACAGGAAATAAATGTTCTGTATGCTGTGAAATATTTCAATTAGGGTGTTTTTTTTCCGTTAATACTGTGTTTTTCACCGATTTTCGAGGTGTTTACCAGCAAAAAGGTAAGCATGGATGGTCTCTTTCGGAAATGTGTACGAGTGTACGATACAGCATAACATTAATGGATTGTTTATGGTACCGTACCTCATACAATTTCCGGCATTTTCCTATCTTACAAGCTCATGGAAACGTGTATCGCTTTGTGCATTTCGAAAAAAGTGATTTTCTTTATTTTAACTATCGTTTTTGCTTGATCCGGATTCCATAACCTCAACAACCTAAGGCACTTTCCCTCCAGAATGTCACATACGATTTTGCTGGTGCAGCCGGGACAGCATCCGGAAACGCGCACCTACAGCGACTACGAAAGCGTTAACGAATGTATGGAAGGCGTGTGCAAGATCTACGAAGAACAGCTAAAGAGACGCAATCCCAACTCATCGACCATCACCTATGACATTAGCCAACTGTTTGACTTTGTCGATCAGGTACTGGAAGGATATGGTTCGTTCGGGCGTTTTCCATCAACTAATGCTTATTTGCTCTTGGCATTTTTTGTGTGCAGCTAGTAGATCTTAGCTGTCTCGTGTATCAGAAGTCTACCAATACCTATGCACCGTACAACAAAGCCTGGATGAAGGAGAAAATCTACGTACTATTGAGACAAGCGGCTGGGAACACCGTATAACGGTTATTTTTATGAAAATAGTATTCGAATTCAACGTTTGAAGAATCAGTACAATGCATGATCATTTACCCGAGCCAGATTCACATCGGTGAACAGTAGGCATGCTTGCCACAAAGTTAAATAGTGATAATACCGGCTGGGATACTAGGCGGAAAAGGGTGGCAAAAAGCACCGAATGAACGAAGTACTCCAAAGGGTTGTATGTTAAGTTTAGATTTTTTTTTTTTTGCTTGTGGTACAGAATTTGTGTAAAAGGAGAAAAAAAGCTGTACGAAAATATGTGTTTCGCGGGACAAACAAAACACTGTTAGATTGAAAATTAACATGAAATCATTATTTGTTCTACTAAACAATACAGGCTGTTATTACGAGCTACTAATAATAAAAAATATCGATTAATGTAACATGATAAAATTGTTCGCGAAAAGAGACGAATAAAACCTAATGTAAGCAAAACGGAGCATAAAACATTTCCATTCAACTGAATTGTTTCTCATAGAACGCATTTTCCATTAGCCAATTAAGGGAATTACCCGGGTGCAGGTGATTAAAGAAGTAAGGCTGTATTTTTGGCCATTAAAACGAAAGCTCGTAAATCGATCCTCAACCAATTATGGCGTAATGATTTCACTTGAAAGCGAAACAAAAATATCCAAATTCATTAAATACAATTTACGTGTGCAATTATTTACAAACGGCCAATTTGTAATTCAATACCACGCTTTGCTCACTATCCGCTAGAGGGCACTGCCGGCAGCGGCTGTCAGTCGTGTACTCTGTGCAGCAAACACTCACTTGCATATCAAAGCAACGATAAAATACTCCGCATTTTCGCAACAAAAAAAGGTTTTCTCGGTTGTGTATAGCTACCAGCGGTACGGGAACGGAACACCAGCACTGTGCTTCACATCTGGCAATCAAATTTTTTCCACATCAACCGTGTTCTTCCATCAATTTTCGGTGCTTTCCTAGCGACTTGCGGTAAGCAGCAATTCCTCTCTGTTGGGTGTGTGTGTGTGCGTGTATCGGGTGCGTATTTTGTGCCGATAAAGAATAACATCATTAGGTTGTTTATGTTTGGCTTCACGAATTTTCCGGGCTTTTGCTTTGCCGGGACAGCAGCGCTGCGTTGGAAACGGCTGTCGCCAAGCCGCCACACGGGCCAACGCTGCAAACAAGCCCACGCAAATGCTGTTCTAATTTTAATTATCGTTTTAGCTTGTACGGAACTTCATAACCTCAAACAATACGGGACACATACCTCCGCCATATAATGTCGCACACGATTTTGCTGGTGCAGCCGGGACAGCATCCGGAAACGCGCACCTACAGCGACTACGAAAGCGTTAACGAATGTATGGAAGGCGTGTGCAAGATCTACGAGGAACAGCTAAAGCGACGCAATCCCAACACACCGACCATCACCTATGATATTAGCCAGCTGTTTGACTTTGTCGATCAGGTAAGGGAACGCTTGCTATCCTTTCTAGAATGTTCTCGCAGCTAATGCCATCTGTTTGTCCTCTCGCAAACGCAGCTCATAGATCTTAGCTGTCTCGTGTATCAGAAGTCTACCAACACCTACGCACCGTACAACAAGGAATGGATAAAGGAGAAAATCTACGTACTGCTGAAACAGGCTGCTGGCACCACCGCGTAACGTTGAATATCTGCTTCGCTTCTCTATTTTCATTCTTATCGTAATTTTTTGTCCTTTCTATTGTTTAACCAACCCTCTCCTAATGCATATGTAATTATAAAATAAAAACACAATCGTAAACTAGGAGACAGTATGCTCCTGGGTGCATCTTATCCCGGAAAATTATTAGTCCAACACAGAACGAAGAAAGTACATTTTTACCTTGCTTTATAGTATGCTTTTCGATGTTTAGTTTTTAAATTGAACGTCCTACCTAGTACCAATTCAAGTATAGAATGTACTTTCTCGCTTTTATCTCGCTTAAATTATCCCAACGCATTATTGTACATTTATTTTTCGCTACTTCATGATAGTATTGTGGCACACACAGACAAGAAACAATCCAACAACTCCAGGTAGGAACTCCAATGAAATAAATCTAAGGATCAGCTGGGAAAAGTACGGAGTTATAGTAAGGATAGGAAAGCAACAGTAAGTCAGTTACACTTTCATTCTACCCTTAAGCATGGACCTAAAATCACCCCGTAGAGATCATGACTTCCGGGGACTTTGTTTCCTAACTCATTTGTAAAGGGATTCGAGCGGTTAGTTCCAGCAATAATATGTAAAGTTGAATAAATAGGACAGACAGAGAAAGAGAGAGAGGTCAAAATTTGAGTCATGTACGGGCTTAACTCAATCAACCCACCTGGATTGTATAGCAACATCAGTCAAGTCAATGCATTCTTCGATTTTCTGCATACACGAAGCATTTTACAAACAAAAAGTCTCACAGATGCTACGCAGGGACGGCACTCGTCAGAGGATAGTGTCGTTCGGGGTGGGGGGTCAGGCAATGAAATAAAATCTGTAACCGGTAAGCAAGGTAAGTGGGAGCGACAAATGAAGAGTTTTGCTATCAATTTAAATGGCTGCAGAGATTTCCAGGAAGTATTCCTTGGATAACCTTGTAGCCATCATTAGGACTGTAACTAATTGAACTACGGTAACTAATTGAAAGAAAAACACAAATTGTAATCATTCCACGACTGCACTGCCTGCAGTCATATGCCTATTCGAATTTGAAGTCTTTTTCGAAACCAAATGTATTTTTCCATTCATTTTCAGATATTGCTTCACAACAAGTATCGCTCGCCTCCAATAAGAACGTGCGCGCGTGTCGCGCGTTAAAGAATAACATCATTAGGTTGTTTATGTTTTCTTTCAGACATTTTCGTACGATCGCTGGAGAAACGCTCATTAAAAAATCGTACCGCCACGAGGTTTTGCAGTACTATTTGGTAGTTTGAACCGCTAGGGTCAAACAAATAGGAATGTAGATAGGGATGATGTACAAGTATCGGTTGATCGTGCCTTTGAAGACGTCTAAAATTTCACCCATCTGTGTTTCTCACGCTCATACGCGCAAGGAAACGATTATACTACTGCCTGAGGAGGCCACCCAACTCAAGATATCTGCCTAGACCTGTCAGCAACAAGTCTAGTAAGCTATTAGATGGCCGGTTTGATCTAAAAGGTAGCCAAGCCAAAAAGGAGCAGGAAATCTAGGCTACATATGGTCTTTTGAAGTACGAACACTGTTAAAACCTATCTCTAACTGACTCTGTTAAGACTCGCTAAGCTCCCGTGGATCGTCCATCATAAGAATGCGCAGCGGAAGATGGGGTGATAGTGTTCCCATCCGAACGCCCGTCCTCGTGTTAATTAAAACATTTCAAAATAGGATTTCACACAATTGTTAACGGTTTTGCAAAAAAAAAAAAAAATAAATCTGTGACAAATGATCGATTTATCTTTTTTTTTTGTTTTCTTTCATCGCTCGATTGTTACGCAGGGAGCGAGATTTGCATACTTTACACCAAAATGCTGTCCTTTGTTTAACTTTCGGATTTACGGCACAGGCGCCACGCTGATGAGCAATCGTACCAAAAATGCCTAGCATACCAGTGCTCAGTAATCCGGTTTCCCGGTGCGCGTAAAAGGCTCGTGACAGTGGTTTACACTGTTGGCTGTGCAAAACGTTTTTTTTTTATTTTGCCAGCGAATAATGTTCTGTGCGACACGATTTGACGCATGTAATGTGCCGCGTAGAACCGGTTCACCGTCATTGACGACATATTTCGCTGCACAGGAAGGTGAGAGAACTTAAAACGAATGACTGACAAAACGTCCATCAGCGTAGGGAGCATCTTTTGAATTGCCACTATCGGACCAACCAGAGACATGACTTCATTAATTGCTAGATGAGGTTTAAACAAAAAAAAAACACAAAAAAAAGATTGTTTGCGGCGAATGTTTTTGCTGTTGTTGTGCTTCTTGTACGACATTCTATTAGTTTCTTTGACAGTTTTGCTACGTAGCATGTAGTGTAGAATTTTGAAATGAATTCAAAAACTAAATAAATTTACCTTAACTTACGATTACAATTGTACGATTTTTTTCTTTCATTTTGACATTTAGCATTGACTGTTTGTTTAAGTTCGACGCCAACAAGGGATACATTTTAAAAATAAAATTGATACGACATACAAAACCGTGATTGTAGCCCGATAGGGCTAAGACATTCAGACATTCCCGGATTTTTGTTTTTACAGTGGTGTGCAAACTGTGCACACACAACAACCCAGCCACCAAACACTGAACGCCCAAAATAACAAACCTCACTGATGTATGCTACGCCGCACCGGTTGTTCAGCTTCCACTTCATACTCGAACTCGAGCTTGGGTTTGCGGATTTTGCGCGCCTTCTTCTTCGCGGACGGTGCGTCTAGAGATTTGGACGGTGTTTCCTCGTCGTCAGATTTCGGTGGCCGCAGGGACACGTTCGGCACATAGTCCTGAAGTTGGTGAACAAAAAAATGAGATAGCAACATTTTTATACCGTCTGTGGCGGACACAAATTAATTCTAAGGTAAGTGAGTTGACATTAAACGTGACGCATTTTATGGGTGGGCCGACCGTCCAAATACCTCCCCCCAGGGGTAAGTGAAACCGGAATTGCAAGTTTCCACCCAGTCATCGTCTCTTCCCCTTTGTTAATTGTTTGTTGGAGGCTGCAACACCATTTCCATAGCTCTTACTAGCGAGCGGCGGGACAGTTGCGGCTAACGAGCCAGGGTATGATGTGCTAAATGCGCCCACACACACACGTGACACTCACGTGCTAGAATGTGGTGCAACCAAACGGGGCGCAGAGATGTGCTCTATTTATCCTTCAACCTTGTCGAATGACGTCTTTAGTGTAAGCTGCACCAGCGCTCATCTTACAACTGCGCTTTCAGCAAGAGCTTCCCGAACAAAAGTGAACACGCCTTCCATATAGTCCGGTTTTCCGGTATGATTTCTAGCTCTGCTTATTGCATAATAATGTACAATTATTTTGCTTTTTCTTTGCGCTTTAGAAGCCTCGCCGTTTCTGGGTGCACAGGCTGTAACTGAAGTTTACATTAAATAAATAAAAATAAATAATTTTTTTTTTGCGAATTGCAAATATCACTTAGATGATGAGTTGCGTACAAGGGTTCAGAATGTTTCTCCAGTCGTACCTAGTCGTAACGTTCGCGATCATCCAGTTTTTTTTTTTTTTTTTTTTTTTGGCAAGCAATAACGACTTCGCGACTTGAGTATCCACTTATACTCACTAAAATCTGACGATCGTTCCACGACTGCGGGAATACCTTCAGACGGCTCAGATCAAGGCGCAGAACACCTCGTTTTTTGTCAGGAAATAATGGAGCAACTTAAGTGCTTATAAGAAAATAGAGTGGCCACGCTCAAGTCATCCGATGTTCTTGTTTTTCGACACAAGAATTACTTCCATTTTGCCCCCCCAGAACGATTGCTCTAATTAACAGCCAACGCAAAGCAAAGCAAAGGATATGCTGGCCGGCAATGCGGAACTTCTTGACTGTCCTTTTAAACACCTCACAACACACTCGTGGAGAATTATGTGCGAACTAATTACACCAGTGCATGTTGTGAAGTACCTTGGATAATCTCCCCTACCCCCTCCTGGTCTAGATGATTATCAATAAAAGCTCGCAGCAGCAGCATCTATGCCACACTCTGGCGCGTTACCCAATCGTGTCACAAAAGCAATCGTCCACCAGGGCACGGAAACCCCACGGCAAAGCGTACGGGCCGGCCGCTAGAGAATGACACGCTCCACCGCACGCCACACACACGCTCATAATCGTGCCATTGCACATCGCACCCCAATGTTGGTCTTGAACTTCGCTGAAAGGTACTAATGAGTGGCAATTCCTCAGCTTTGCTGCACACACACACACACACGCACAGCCAGCATTTTTATTTCAAGGAAGTGAACCGACAACAGCACGAGTCGTCGGAAAAACCGGTACCGTGAGGCGAGAGAGACGAAGAAGAAAAATATAAACAAATTCACCCGCTGGTGCAAGATATGCGGCAGGGTGCAGGGTTACAGGTAAAATAAATACATAACATGAATCGCCCATGGTCATGGTCGGGCAATGGCGGTGGCGTTATGAAGCTGGTGTCAGAGTACGCACACAGCAGCTACTCTGACCAACAGCTGACAGTAATTTTGATGGGCATGGAGGCGGGGGGCGGGGGGCGGAGGTTGCAAGCACTCCCAAGGATACAGGAGGTACATGTGGTGTGACAACTCGGACTCCGAATTGGATCATTTGGTTGATATCGTTTTGTAGAGGGCTTTTTGGGGAACTCTGAGACTACAATCGCTTCCCTGTTGAGTGTTTTGGTCTCGGTCGGCGTTGTTGGAGGGATCCTGATCGTGAAATCCCTCGGAGCATTTCGGTGAGTCTATTAGACAACATGCTTTAAAATGACCTTTTAAGTCACGCCTAGACTTGTTGATGAATTACTAAGACTTGGCCTCACCTTCGGAGGAATGGTTCGAAGGGGGACTTGAACCCCGGCCCTGCCGTATGAAGACCACCGGGACGCCCTGCTTTACTGATGTTTATTAAATGTTTTGTTTATGACGCGTCATAACGCTAAAACTCTTTGCCCGTTTCCCTGTCACCAAAAAACTTCCTCCCGTCGCCTTGATTGACTAGATTAAAACTATTAATTACTCTCCCAAGATATACTAACCGCTGGGACACGTGTAGGCGATGATGCTTCAATCACCCATAAACACAACTAAACACACACACACGCACACATACGACCAGTTTTTTTCACGTTTAAATTCTGTTTTTGCAATTTTTTTTGAAATTCGTTACTCTTAACACATAACGCCTGCCCCGATGGAGAGGAACCGAGCGGTGCAAAGCCCTTTCTCGGCGCTGGATAAGTTCAAGGGGAAATGCAAAACCAGTCACGCCTTCGCGGATTAAGATGCTAAAGGTAAAGGAAGCGCGTAACAACCCGACACAGATAGAATGGTTTAAGCTGAAACTTTCAAACACTAAAATACGCGTGCACGGACGCCGATTTGAGAAGGTCGCCGCGGCGCGACAATTGCGCTTATACTGGGGGGTCGTTTCTTATCGATCTCGCTAAACCCTTATCCTTCCACTAGGGGCAAAGGGGGGGGGGGGGGGGGGGGAACGAGAATTTTAAATACGAAACGAAACTACAGCAAAACACCTCACACAACCGATCGACACATGGTCCGAGAACGGGAAGCGTACTATTACCGGCGGGTAGCGTGGTGCGACTGCCAACAACGAGCCCGCGGTTCGCATTGCTTCAGCCGTTGTGCACGGCGGGCTGTGTTGCGGTGTGATTTACCTGTTTTGCGCGGTTTTGTTACGGCAAAACCCAACTGTCGAGGGAGGCAAGCCCGTACGGGCCAAACAGTGCGCCGGCAGCGAAACATGACGAACGATCGCTAGCACGAACGCGCGTTACCTTTTTGCTGCACTACCTTGTTGGGGTGTGTGTGTGTGTAGGTACGGGAGATGGATAGATATTTGCACAACACACACCCACAAACGGTGGCCCCCTTTCCCCTGCGGCTAGAACAGAATCCAGCCAGAAGTGCAGACCGCATTACGTCAAGGCGCGTCCCGCGTTTGCAGGCGTGAGTTTGCGAAGGCACAACCTGCACGATCCCGTCGTGCCCCGCCATCCGGGATCGGTGTCACGATTTGGAAGACCTGTAGAAAATAGTTGGTTTTGTAATGCTCTTTCATTCATATCGTTTTCTTTAAGCTGTTAGCATGCTTGCCTGTTTGGGACGATTCGATAGTTTGGGTCTGGTGTGCTGGGCATATTGACCGCATCGAACGAGTGCAGAGTTCTTTCGCCAGGTTTGTTGTACGCAGAGTATTTCATTCTGTCCAACCATCAGTCTAGATGTCATTTGCTTGGACTTGAAACTGTTGAAACTCGAAGCCTCCATTTTCAGGCCTTTTTTATTAATCAGTTGGACGCAATGACGTGTGCATTGCACTCCAAACGCGGTCCGGGGCTCCGTGACTGAGTACTTTGCCCGCGACCAGAGCGACCTAGCTGGCACGTAATAGGAATCCAACAGTGAAGGCAAGTCTGGCCCGTTGAATTCCTTCTTCAATCAAGCTGAGGCAGCTCGAGCAGCAGGCACCTGGACTTATATTTCAGGCTACGATCCTAGCAGCGCAGGACAAAGCGTGTAGCTCTACATTCCAATGGGTCTAATGGGTCGCTCCATTGGATGCTCCATCAGCGATCGAACCAGAGAGCCGACGTGTAAAAATCGGAACGAAATGCCTCAGAGTAGGATTAATCCGACTGAGGGAAAAATTAGGATTTATCATTATCATTTCGCCACACCCGCTTTGGCTTTGTGTGTGGTAATAAATAAATTTAGCATCAGAGGGATTGATAGCCCGGTTAATCTGACATTTCTGCTGGCTTCCTTGACTTAATTTGACCCATAACTAGATATTCAGTTATTCAGCTCGTTATTCGTTAATTATAAAACAAAACAACAACAAAAATGCATCTGCACACACTAACCTCCATTTCCGATCCGTCGTCCGACTCGAAATCACTGTCCACCTCGGTGCGTACCCGCTCGCCCGACCTGCTATCCGCATCCGATTCGTCGTCCTCCTCATCGTCATCCGTTTCGCCCTCGACAAACTCGTCCGCCATCTCTAGCTCGCGCCGCATACTTTCGCTCACCTGCTTCACCTTATTCATCTCCCGATGCTCTTCCTCCTCCTCCATCTCACGCTCCTCCTCGTCCATCTCTTCCATCTCCTCCTCCTCCACCTCCTCTTCGTCCAGTGCTCGATCGAACGCCGTTTGCGGGAAATTGTAAATGTCCTCGTACATGCCCATCTTTAACCGCTCCATCAGCTCCTTCTGGATCGCATTATCGATACGGGCCGCCACCAGGGCCTTCTCCTCCCGGCGCCGTTCCCGCCGCTCGACCTTCGTCGCCAACGGTACAAGCATCTTCTGTCGGCGCAGCTTCAGCTTACGCATCCGGATCAGGTACTGCGTAATCTTGACGAAACGCTGCTTGCACTTGGTCTGCACCCACCGGTCCCAATAGAGCAGATTCTCCTTGATCTGGTACACCGCTTTGTCAAAGTTCCGGGACAGCTTCACCTTTTCCCAGTGCTTGGACGGGAACGCATTCCGTTCCGCTGTCTTCATGTACAGGTAGATGATGCCATTTTCTTCCCGCACCGTCGCGTACTGGCTGTTGGCGATTGGGCAGGAGTGCCGCGAACAGAACCCGGTCAGGTTGTACTCATTGCGGCAAAAGTTTTGCGTCTGTGTTTTCACTTTAAACGAGCAGAACTGTTTGTTAATAATGCTCCAGGTGATCTGTTGGTGGGTGGAAGCGAGTGAACGAGAAAGAATTAATCGGGATGCGACACATGGCTACGAAGCGTTGCTAACCCTACCTCATCTTGCTGCATGCTGCCGGTTGATTGATATTGCTAACTGCTCACGAATTATTGACCCGTTGCTGTTGCTGGTGGTGGTCAGCTTATTGATGGAAGTTCAAACGCAGCACTATCACCTAAAATCAATTTTAATTTAAACTAACTTCGATCAGTCACGGTCATCGATGTTTACCTAGCACCAAACATGTGCTCGCCGGTATGTTGTGAAAACGTCAAAATACGTCCGTGCTGCCAGTTTGTGAAACATTGCTTTGATGAGAACAGTGGGAAGCTTTGCGGTCATCTTTTTTTTTCTTTTAAAAACATCGTTTTTCTGCAGTAGCATTTTTACTATAACTTACAACCTTCTTTTCAATGACCAAAAATACGGCCTTACTTTTCCCTTAACCCTTTCTTTCCACCACCTACCACGGATGTGTCATACATTTTGTATGGGAATTTGCATTCCGTGTACGAGAACGACAATGCAGACTTATTCGAGTCGGCCGTAGTCACCTGTTTTTTTTTTCTGGTTGAAAATAATTCTAACGAAATGCTAGTTACGACTTCCCTAACAAAAGATATTAAGGAGTTGCAGTGCAAAACTTACAAAGGTAGGCGAACACTGACCGTAAATGGAGTAATTTATTGGTTTAATTTATTTATTCTAAGCATTTTTCTTTACTTTTGAGTGACAAATTTAGACGGAGAGATTAACAAAGGTATACAAAAACAAAGGAACAAACAACACCTCAACAGTTTTAACGCTCCTCCAGTGAAAAATGCGAAATAAAACAAATTCCCAAATTCTACGTTACGGTTCCTCCTTCAGCAAAAAGCTCAAACTGCTCAATGGTGCATATTCGACCGGTTCCTGATTTTTCCTAAACAACCGTGCACCGTAATTCACACCCGGCACTGGGGATGGTGGCCCGATCAACGTTGCACTCCATCCATCGACAAACAGTGTTGCACCCTCGCGCAGTCCCAGAACCGGCGCATCGTTTAGCTCGTGAAACTGATTGATACGCTCCGGGCGTGTCTCACCCTTATGCTTCCCGTTCACCTCCGGATCGATGTAATGCGGATTAATGTTAAACGGTATAAATCCGAGCGCATCGAAGCTCGGCGGATATACGATCGGCATATCGTTTGTCGTTTGAATGCTGCGCGTCGCCACATTGGTACCGGCCGAGCTGCCAACGTACGGTACCCCATGCTTCATGACCCGGTCCCGGATCGGCTCGAGCAGTTCCTTCTCGTACAATGTGCGTAGCAGCAGGAACGTATTGCCACCACCGATGTAGATGGCTTCGGCCTCCTGCAGCGCTTCGAACGGATCGGGACAGGTGTGGATACCGGTGCACCCGAAACCCCATCCTTTTAGGACGCTGCCAACCTTCGCGGTGTACGCAGCGTAATCGGTTAGGGCGTACGGGATGAACAACACCTTCTGGACGCTATTGCTGCAATGAAGCAACAAGTGTGATGAGAAGTGGTTATGCATAGTTGGCACTCTCTTACCTCTCGAAGAAGCTTGTAAGATCCTGCTGAGCGTGTTCGAGGTATCCGAATCCGTGCACCGCCGAGGATGACATCAGGAAAAGTTTCCGCTTAACCATCTTCGCTCCGGAGGCTATTGTTTGCTGGAAAAAGATCAAACACGATTACACTGAGACGAGTTAGGGCTGCTGCGGACGCAACAAAATGGGTAAATTATCGGGTGAGTTCGCCCTTTATCAGCACTCTAAGTTAAGCTCTCACACACTCGAAATGCAAACGATTTATGACCACAAGCCATGGATTGCATGAGCAGCACACAACATACCTTAGCCATCGTTTTCCCACAAAACGATCTCACACTGCAGCAAGTGATAGGATAGGTACACTATTGCCTAATCTAATCAGTCTCTTTTGTTTGATTTCCCCCACCCGGAGATGGCGTATTGAATAGTGAATCACGGTCAACGGTATCACGATACTGCAATGGACGACGAACGAACAAAACATCCTGATTTCGGGGATGGTGTGTATATATACAATACGACTCGGGTACGCACTGCACCTCCCCCCCTTCCCCCCTTACGATGCAATGTAACAACCACGATGACGTTTGACACGACTCGAGCGCACCCTAGCGGAAATGGCTGAAGGTAGAGGTTTTTAAATTTAATTTTATGCTTATGCGCACACGCATATTTTCGGGGATCCACCTCACCGCGCTGGGGAATAACATCAGAGAAATCTTATCACACTATCGATAGATGAACCGCTTATCAAAAATGTCACAGAGCTCCACGAAAACCGATGCCGTTGTGCGGTTTTTTTTGGGTCTATTTTAACGATCTTTCCTAAGGCTGTAGTATTGCAGTCGAGAATGAAACATTTTTTTGATATCACCGAAGTGGCGGATTAACCCATGCGCGGATTTGGCTTCCGCCAGGAGCCTCGCCGATCAGGGTCGTAGATTTCCTCTCCTCTCCTCTTGAAAGTCCTCAATATTCATTTCACCTAAACAGCTTGATATGCTACCTTTACACAGGATTGGATTAATGACTACCGAGTTGATTATTTGGCAAATTTCTAACCAATGTAAGCTAGGCATGCTCTGTAGTCGTTAGTTTGTCCCAGTGATAGGGTACCGAAAGTGAACTGCCACAGAACTTAGGCTAAATTAGCACATAACCCTAGGATGTTCTAGACGGAATAGTACTTGAGCGCCTCGACCACATCGAATAAAGCGAGACTTCTTATACGAGTCACCGGGACTTTAGGCACCCACCTGGAACAGCCACAGTAGAGTTCCTTCTCGAGGATTATCCTCCCTAATAATTTGAAACCAGGAAGTCTACCATGGTCCTCAGTCAAAGAGGACACGTCTACAAACATACCACAAAAATCAAAATCAAATTTTAAAAAAATCAAAAGGGATCAAATGACATCATCCTTAGGCCCATCCCCGTTAGTACGTCACACTTTTACTACAGAAGACTGTGTATCATCACCACCATTCGGTAGCAATTCTAGAGATCTCACAGAACGGATTTGGATTTTTCAACTTTTATTTGCCTTTTCCATCGGATTTTCGCATTTGCTTTACTTAACTGTTAAAAATTTAACTTTAATTCTCACCAATATCGCTTTTTATTTGCCTTCTCTCTCGAGCCTTCCTTTCCATCTCGCTTCTTTCCATCGCTGCTTCTGCCCTTTTATTTGCCTATTCAGTAGTTGTAACCTGCCTTACCGATTACAAACAAAAAGATGGTGCTTTTGTAAAGTCTTTCTGTAATTATGTAAGTATGTGTGTGAGTGTTTGTATTCGTTTATTTGCCTTCCTATTTCATGCATGCAATGCTGCAATTACATAGATCTGTATGCGCTTACTTCTTTATAACTTACATCAAATATTTGCTTTCTTCAATCTTTGCAATTTTTCGCAGTAGTACATACTGCTGACTATGCAGTTAAATGGGTACTGCTTCTGTATATGTGCGTGTATGTGTGTGTATGGAGGGGATTCGATATTATTCGTACACATCCCGAGCACTAAATGTTGGTACCTTCTTCACTCCTACCTACAGAAGCGGTGCTTCTGGTAAGCGAACTGAGCGGCCACGTGGGGCCCACAGCTCGAAAGGTTCCCCGAGCTGAAGCCCAAAACAAATTGGATATTTAAATACTGGGTGGATCTGGGCCCCGATTTTTACCTCCAGAGGCTTCCTGAACTCTCCATAGTGATCTTCGCAATGGAGAGTTATGAAGCGTTATTACGATCCTTTCTGTGGCGCTAACCATTAGGTATATGATATAATTTTAATTGATGTAATTTATTTTATCGAAATAAAAATAATAGCGGCACTGTGGTAAGAAGAGAGCGATGCTTGCCTTCACACGGCAGGAACGTGATGCAAATTCCATCCGGACCGTTCGTACGTAGTGAGGACTGACTATCTACGTGATTCTACTAACGTGATCTACTAACTACGTGATTATCAGCAAGTCTAGTAAGCCAATCGATCGCCGACGTGACCTAGTAGATCGTAAAGCCTTGAAGAAGAAGAAGGAGAAAAAAATACACACACACACACACACACACACAAAATTTTCCTTTAGGACAAAATAAAAAAGAATCCACACTGATAACGATGGTGGATAACATCTAAAACGTGGTACTGATCACGATGAGGAATACAAGACGGATAACTAGCTGCTGTAAAGAAGTACCGGTAAAGAAGTATACAGCTCCCTCTGGGACTGTTAAAAAGCAACAAATAACACCTCAACATTTTGTCTCAACAGTGACAAATGCGAAATAAAACAAATTCCCAAATTCTACGTTACGGTTCCTCCTTCAGCAAAAAGGTTATACTGTCGAATGGTTCATATTCGACCGGTTCCTGATTTTTCCTAAACAACCGTGCACCGTAGTTCATACCCGGCACTGGGGACGATGGCCCGAACAACGTTGCAGTGCGTCCACCGACAAACAGTGTTGCACCCTCGCGCAGTCCCAGAACCGGCGCATCATTTAGCTCGTGAAACTGATTGATACGCTCCGGGCGTGTCTCACCCTTATGATTCCCGTTCACCTCCGGATCGATGTAATGCGGATTAATGTTAAACGGTATAAGTCCGAGCGCATCGAAGCTCGGCGGATATACGATCGGCATATCGTTTGTCGTTTTAATGTTGGGCGACGCCACATCGGTACCGGCCGAGCTGCCAACGTACGGTACCCCATGCTTCATGACCCGGTCCCGGATCGGCTCGAGCAGTTCCTTCTCGTACAATGTGCGTAGCAGCAGGAACGTATTGCCACCACCGATGTAGATGGTTTCGGCCTCCAGCAGCGCTTCGAACGGATCGGAACAGGTGTGGATACCGGTGCACCCGAAACCCCATCCTTTTAGGACGCTGCCAATCTTCGCGGTGTACGCATCGTAATCGGTTTGGGCGTACGGGATGAACAACACCTTCTGGACGCTATTGCTGCAATGAAGCAACAAGTGTGATGAGAAGTGGTTATGCATAGTTGGCACTCTCTTACCTCTCGAAGAAGCTTGTAAGATCCTGCTGAGCGTGTTCGAGGTATCCGAATCCATGCACTGTCGAGGATGACATCAGGAAAAGGTTCCGCTTAGGTATCCTCGGGCGGGAGGTTATTGTTTGCTGGAAAAAGATCAAACACGATTACACTAAGACGAGTTAGGACTGCTGCGAGCGTTACAAAATGGACGAACTCGGCGTGGGATCGCGGCAAAGTATCGGGTGAGTTCTCCCTTTATCAGCACTCTAAATTAAGCACACAACATACCTTAGCCATCGTTTTCCCACAAGACGATCTCACACTGCAGCAAGTGATAGGATAGGTGCACTATTGCTTAATCTGATCAGTCTCTTTTGTTTGATTTCCCCCACCCGGAGATGGCGTATTGAATAGTGAATCACGCCGGTCAACGATACCACGATACTGCAATGGACGACGAACGAACAAAACATCCTGATTTCGGGAATGGTGTGTATATATACCTCAAGGTGTATACATTACAGGGTTTCTGAGTAGTACTAGCAGTTTGCCGAAAAACAGGGCAAGCATTTCGGAAACGCTTAGAAAATATTTAAAAAATAAACGATGAAATACACATTTTTTGTAAATTACATGCACAGCATGCATTCAATAATAACATTAACAGAGTTTGTACTTTGAACATGTTGTAAAGTGATAAAACAAATGTATATAACATTTTATACGCCTGATTTAGTATTTTTGATTTTGTAAAATATCCATGACAACAGCTACTAGATCTCGATTAAGTGAATAGAAACAGAACCGTCATATATCATCTTCTGTCAAAAGATAAAATTTATGAACAGATATTGCAAATATTTTATTTCTACCTCACGTTTTTTAAGAAAATCATGCATTCTGATCATAATTATATTCGATGTGAAAGTATACGTACGTTTGGGAATTATTCATAATTGGAAATTAAAAAAATGTGTATTTCAGCAGATATTTTTTTAATTTTAAAATTTGCAAGCGTTTCCGAAAAGCTTCACACTGTTTCACCAACCATTTCAAATATGACTGTCCAGTTCTACTTGACGATTGCCCACTTCAACCTAGCGTTTGTCGAGTTCAACTTGACCACTGTCGAGAAAGGACGACGGTTTTCCAGTTCAGCCTACCCGATGTTCAGTTCATCTTGAGCGTTGTCTAGAAATGCCGCACTTGTCTAGTTCTACTCAACAGTCCTGTATTGTATTTACCTTGTGCATACAATAGGACACGGGTACGCACTGAACCTGAACCACGTTAGTTTGTCCCAGTGATAGGGTACCGAAAGTCCTTTGACCCATCCCCGTTAGTACGTCACACTTTTACTACAGAAGACTGTGTATCATCACCACCATTCGGTAGCAATTCTAGAGATCTCACAGAACGGATTTGGATTTTTCAACTTTTATTTGCCTTTTCCATCGGATTTTCGCATTTGCTTTACTTAACTGTTAAAAATTTAACTTTAATTCTCACCAATATCGCTTTTTATTTGCCTTCTCTCTCGAGCCTTCCTTTCCTTCTCGCTTCTTTCCATCGCTGCTTCTGCCCTTTTATTTGCCTATTCAGTAGTTGTAACCTGCCTTACCGATTACAAACAAAAAGATGGTGCTTTTGTAAAGTCTTTCTGTAATTATGTAAGTATGTGTGTGAGTGTTTGTATTCGTTTATTTGCCTTTCTATTTCATGCATGCAATGCTGCAATTACATAGATCTGTATGCGCTTACTTCTTTATAACTTACATCAAATATTTGCTTTCTTCAATCTTTGCAATTTTTCGCAGTAGTACATACTGCTGACTATGCAGTTAAATGGGTACTGCTTCTGTATATGTGCGTGTATGTGTGTGTATGGAGGGGATTCGATATTATTCGTACACATCCCGAGCACTAAATGTTGGTACCTTCTTCACTCCTACCTACAGAAGCGGTGCTTCTGGTAAGCGAACTGAGCGGCCACGTGGGGCCCACAGCTCGAAAGGTTCCCCGTGCTGAAGCCCAAAACAAATTGGATATTTAAATACTGGGTGGATCTGGGCCCTGATTGTTACCTCCAGAGGCTTCCCGAACTCTCCATAGTGATCTTCGCAATGGAGAGTTATGAAGCGTTATTACAGTCCTTTCTGTGACGCTAACCATTAGGTATATGTAATATATGGCGTAATTGATGTAATTTATTTTATCGAAATAAAAATAATAGCGGCACTGTGGTAAGAAGACAGCGATGCGACGGCAGGACCGTGATGTAAATTCCATCCGGACCGTTCGTGCATAGTGAGGACTGACTATCCAACTACGTGATTATCAGCAAGTCTAGTAAGCCATTCGATGGCCGACGTGACCAATAAAGCGTAAAGCCTTGAAGAAGAAGAAGAAGAAGGAGCAAAATAGACACACACATACACGCACATACATGTTTGATTGGTTTTTCTTTTAGAAAGAAAACTTAAGCGACCTGTACCTGTCCATTCATTCAACAGCGTACACCCGAATGTGATTTTGTTTGAAAATCATGTTGGACATTATTATTGCAAAAGAAACTTGCTTCTGATGTGTATGATTGTGAAGCGTGTACTATTGTCTGTATGTACGAAAAATTAATGCTTCACTATGCAAATCTTGTTATCCTTTCTCTTTTGTTTTCTGTCACACAATGTCTCACTCATTTCTCTCTTAACTCTCTTCCTCCACTAGCGGCTCTTGCCGATGCCCATACATTACGAGCAGATTCTAATGCTCCAACTTTACCTCTTAATAGCTCTAGCGTTTTAAAGGTATAGTAATTTCCTCAATTTGCAACTAATTTCATACACATTCGCACGTGAGATGACGTGCTTTGTTTTTTGTTGTTTTTGCTTTGTCTCCCTCGTGAGTTACACTTAAATTTCTTACATGGTATATTAATTCCTTTTTTTCTGTTTTTTTGCTTTAGCTAAAATATGTTGCTGCTGCCAACCGAACCCTCGTTCACCGCCATCAGCTACCGAGCCTGCAGCGGTGACTACAACTATGTACTAGAATGCTATTATGTTCTTCCACACTTCGCCTGCCCGCCACATCGTATCGAATTCTTCTTGTCCGTCCCCCGATCCACACACGATCGGCGAAAGCGTTTACCGTTCTCTATCGGCTAGTATTTCGTTTTTACTCTCGGGAACTCCCGGAACCATCGAGTTCTAGGCCCAAACAGATGAAAACAAAAATTAACTATTTACAGTTGATTGCTGCACATGTATGCATATGTCTAGGCTGGAGAGCACAAAACACACCAAAAATGCTTCCCTAGTTTTTGCGCATTTATTCCTCTCCCTATCTGATGATTAGTCCGGTGCGGTGTGACGAAAGAAAGGAAAAAAAAAATTAACAAAACGAGAGTCAACTGTTCAAAAATGGGGAACATAGTGCAGATTACAGGAAACGTTATATGCGCGCCTATTTTACAGTGCCGCGAATGCGTCTAGGTTTAAAGATTTTTTAAAGATTTTGTTTTTCTTTTCTTTTCTTTCTTCCTGCATGTACATATTCCATCTTTTGGTGGTTTTGCTTGTGGTAGGCGCGTGGTTTTTGTATGATTACTTTGACAGAAAAAAAATGTTTTCGATGAACAACGGTTTTCACAGAAGACCGCAAACTATGGGGATTGCGATATACAGACGCTTCTAGGTGAAAGAAGAGGGAACTATTTTTGTATGAAATTTTTTTTTTTTTGGCTTTATGCAAACAGAGCGAAGCTGAACAAAAATATCCTTTAAGAAACAAGATACATAAAAAAATCACTCATTTCCAGCATGGAGCGCACTTAAAATGTCTGTTACTGGCGAAGAAGTTTTCTCTCCTTCTCTTACTTCATAGTACGTGTAAGGGAGAAACAAATAATAAAAAAAATCGCACACATATGGACATACTCTTAGCTCAATGCGCGCCTTGCCATCATCATGTTAAAATTAATTATTTATCTCTTACTAAAAAAAGGGAGATCAAAACGAATATTTTTTTTTTTTGATTGGCGTATTTTACATAAAACAAAAAAAAAACATATTTAAATGAAGAAGACACAATAAAAAAAAACAATGGCTGCTATATTGCTCCCACCTTACTTTCTTTGACCTTTCTATTACGTTCACATTACTACACAGCGAAGAACTATGATACATTTGTCCACGATTCGCGCACTCACTGCCATCCTGCTTACGGTAAAATGTATCTGAAGTGAATTTAATTATTCTTGATCTGGGGTTTCTTCCGTATGTCTGTATGTTTTTCGGTTTTGTGTTTTTAAATATTTTTGTTTGAGTGAATGGATTTGGCTCCTGATAAGTTACATGCGGGGCGCTTTACATATTCCTATCTCGCTTCTATCCTAAAAAGTGCCCACCTTACCCTCTCTATGGTTGTGTCAGGTGTCAGGTGTATGTTTTGTGTTTTTTGCCATCTGGCCACGCACAATGCTTTGAACAACGTAGAATTATAATAATAAAAAAAACACTGTTATAGCATCGCTTACGCCTAAAGGTTAAGAATGAGAATAAATTAATAATAAGTTTCGGAAGAAACAGGTTACATCATAGTTTTCACGATCATTGCAAAAATCGACTGCAACACAAAAACTGGGGGGGGGGTTATGTGCCCCCGATCGCGTATATTTTGTTGTACACAATTATTTTGAAACTTCGAATAAAAGAAGACAAAAAAACGAAATCATTTTCAAAAGCGCATTTTTCGACGCGTGAAGGTAAAAAAAAGCAAAACTTTGTACGGCTTTTAACCATTTTGTTGCTTGCTTTTAGCATTAAATTGCTTGGTTTTGCCGTTCGCATCATCTGTGCCTGTACAGCATTTTTTTGTTTGTTTGCGGGTCCACATCACACTGTCACATGGCAGAGGCTAGCATCTCTGCTAATCATCTTTTCGAATGCTCCCGGTATGTTAAGCAAGCTGTCACAGTTTGGTACCCAATTACTTCTACTAATAGTAGGGTCCGATTTTCCCTACCCTATTGATCTCATTCTTGGTGGGAGAGGGTGTCAGTTTCCTCCTCTTAAAAACCTAAAACAAACAAACAAACAAAAACACTAGCTTTAATGGACTGAGCATCCAGATCGCGCGAGTATCCTTGCTGGTGGTTCTGGGTGGTGGCAACGTGTTCATACTTTAGCCACCATTTAACCCCCTTAAAACTACTCTATTCCGCTTCCGCTCCGCTTTACCGGGCTTTAGCGACATTCTCTTTCTCTCTCTGCAGGATACGCGCGTCTACCTCAAACTTAACGAAATTCTAATCTCAACCAGATCCAAAAACGCAATGTGAAGTGTGATCGGAAAAAAGGGTGAGAGGTAGGGGGGAACAAAACAAAAAAATGGAAAGTAGCAAAAAGGAGAGAACTATTTACATATTTCACTTGCTTGCTTCGATTTTTTAAATGTTTTTTTGTTGATTGTTTTTAGAAGCAATTTTTCCGTTTTTTTTTTTGTTTGTTTGTTGGCAAATCTGGAATCAAACTCAATTCTGCCTAATGAGACCATATTATCCATAGAATCCTCAATTATTTTCCATTTTTGTTGTTACTGTAATAACGATTGTGAATTACTCAATTACTAATTACTGACACAGAATTGTGTTATATATATGTGTGTGTTTGAGTGTGCGTTTGTGTATGTAAAATACGCACAACAAAATCCGTACACCAACGGAGACAAATGTTCCGAACAAGTTGTATTTGTTTCTTTTTTTTTGTACTGTAGCAAATAAATTCTAGCTGATATAATTACACGCACACACCTACGCACGTGTGTTTGCCTGTTTGGGAGTGTGTAATGCACAGGCTATCTAAAATATGGCTCGATCGTTCGATTCTGACACAGCTTCCATAGCGCGCGCCCACACACACGCAAGGGAATAGCACTTCCATTTAACAACTATTAATACTAACATCTAGCGGATTTTGGATTTTGTATATGTGTGTGTGTGTGTGTGTTTTTTTTTGGGACACAATTTTCCTTTAGGACAAAATAAAAAAGAATCCACACTGATAACGATGGTGTATAACATCCAAAATGTGGTACTGATCACGATGAGGAATTCAAGACGGATAACTAGCTGCTGTAAAGAAGTACCGGTAAAGAAGTATACAGCTCCCTCTGGGACTGTCCCTTAACCTGCCTTAGAGTAGTTTTGGTTTTGTGTTCTCTGCTTTTCCTGTCCGTAGTAAAAATGGTATGTGTATGTGTGTGTGTGTTCATGCTCGCTTGATACCTAGTATTACCACACGCCCTCCTCCACAATTACCACACCCTCTACTCGTCCTCAATTACTTTCTTTTATAGGCACTGTTTAGTTGTTTTTTTTTCTCCACTTAATGTTATTTATGTTTCACTATATCTTCCCCCCCCCCCCCCACTCACTGACCCTCACGTAACATCTGATGGATGGGCCGGTGCAGTAGAAGCTGGGTGGATGCTCTTTTCGCGTCCACCTCTACCGAGCTGTAATCCGGTTCGGCGATACCGAGATACTCCTGCTTGACCGACTGGTGGCACGGTTGCTGGGTCCGTAATGTTACCATAGCTGGCAGGGCCGGCTCATCGTCGCCAATGGTCGCCGGTGGACCAAGCGCTACCAGCGGCAGATCCACCCGATGAGGTTGATGGGACGATCCTGTTGATTGCCGATGGGGCGACACTATTGCTGTTAGCTCTCCGGTCGCTTGTTCCACGACCAGACAGCTCGGTGGTGGTTGCAGGTGTTGGGAAGAAGGGTCTTGATTGGTGAGCTCGGATGCGTTTGGCCCTGTAGTTTCGCGGGGAACGCTAATGCTGGTGTTGCTACCGTCATTGCTGCTGTGCGTACTACCATTGTTGTTGTTGGTGGTGTGGGTCGTGTTGCTGGTGTAGTCGCCGCTGGCCAGAATGTTCGGATTGCTTAGGATAATGCTGTCGCTAGTGTTATCTAGTCTATGGTGCGCACGGTGATTGTTGATTTCTTGCTATTCCTTCACGAGACGGTAGATATGGTGCTGCGCACCGTGCTCGGACGTCGACACCTCAAACACGAACGCCACACACAATAGCGTTTCGTCTGTGTCTTTGTTGGATATAACCTACGGCAGATGGAATGTGTTGAGGGGATTATTTTTTTTTGCTTTTATCAAAAACAGTACAATATAAATCCTAACAACTAAATTGCGTGAAGCAGAGGAAGTAGACGGGAAGGTTGTAAAGGTATTACGAAAGTGGATACGGAATTGGGAGACAGGAATATTGTGGTCAATCAGGTTAAAGGACAAACAGTAGAGCTTTCAGGAAAGGTTAACTTCAAACAGAGAGTATCAAATAATTCGGAGGACATTCTGATGATAAGACCTAGAGACTTAATGGTCTTACTGATTAAGAAATCAACATCAAACTATCAAATCTAAGGTAAGCTAACGGTGAACAAACAATCACACTCACCTGTAGGATGGTGAAGTTTTCCAGTACACTGTTCATCATGTATTTCTCCGGTAGGTGTTTCAGCTTGTTGATGAAGTTGATCATGTAGTCGCACATCGGCGATCGACTGATCCGGTAAACGTAGCGACCGTTCTCGATCCGGGAGTATTCTGTTTCAACCTTCTCCACCACCTGCTTCCCGAACGAACACACCTTTGTAGAGCAGGTAATCACCATATTGTCGTTGCTTTCGTAGCTGCAACGATACACACACAAAAAAAAAGGTAAACGATAAGATTTGCGCCAACCAGTTACACAGGACACCACGACTCGACGCCTCTACTTACTGACTACTAACGCCGTAGAATGCACCCGCATCATTGGCGATGTTTGTATTAAGGTCCGCCCAGAACTTCACCAGGAAGAACGCATTGCTCGGACCCTTCTCGTACAGCTCCTTCAAACCACCGGACTTCTGCGGGAACTTGTCGTAGATTTCTTTTACCTCCACCGATTCCAACAGTGGGTTGGCCGGTGTGTCCGCTATGTGCACGAACAGGTGCTTGTGATACTGTGCGAGATAGCGCAAATGGTAATGGTATTAGACATCCGGGAACTCTTACCTGACTAGTAGCTGGCAGTACGGGTACTTACGGTTTCTTCAGCGCGCAGCTCCAGATATGCACTGTACTCGACCAACCGGAACTTGTGTGTTGCGATGGCGCGTCCCTCCCATGGGTGTGTGGGCTGCAGGGCTCCTTCCGAGACGGCGGTGGCGGTCTTCATGGGGTAACCGGGCTGGGCGAACGGTTTCACGTCCTGGGAAGTACTCGGTTGCAAACCTGGCTGCCAGAATTGCTGCATTGTGATGAAAAAAAAGGGGGGGGGAGGAGAACGGACAAAACAACACGAACGATACAATATTATTGGCGATATTTGGCGATTTTTACGTTTACGAGATGTTTTTTGGGGAGCATGGCTAGTATAATTCTAACTTTTTTTTTGAGGCTCAAAGCTAAAGCGATCCTGACGAATGACCAGTGACACATCATGCGAACATTAGGGAAAAACATCGAAATTGATCTAAGGTGAGTGGGGTGAAGACGAATTTGGGTAACGGTTAGAGGTGATGAAGTTTCGAGTTGATTTCTGAATTACACATTCTCAAGCTCTGGATGTAGTCCGATGGGTGTCCCTGAAATAACCGTTCATCAATACATGCTCCGGCACATGAAGTAAAAATTCCAAACAGCGCTAATATGCATACATTTGCCACGCTTGGACATTGCAATTAAAGCTTGGCTCTCGGACATTATACGTCCGAAACCAGCAACCGAGTAGTAGTCCCTCCACGTGTCTTATGCCACACAAAAACATAACCTGTCAGCGGAACGGCATTAGTAGCCACACAGGCACAGCAGCGTCTGTTAGCGTGTTGGCAGCCATCTCATCGCAACTCCAAAGCCAAACTCGCAGTGTGAAAAAAAATGGCCAACAAGCAGCAGAACAAACTGAGCGAATCGTTTGCGCTAACGAAAGATAGTGTGGTACGCTTACACCAGTAGCACTAGGATGGTGATGTTGGTACGGAAGATGGTGGTGGTGGTGGTGGTGGTAGGAAGGATTGACTAGGGGAAGGCGACCTTTCGCTGCGGCCATCGTCACGATCTGGGCACTGCTCATGCCGGTCATGTTCGTCGGGAAGACTTTCTCCTTCACACCCATCAACGGGTGATCCTGGGACGATGGACGATCGAAAATGGCAATAGAACAATTTTTGCACCGGCATAATCGCACCCACACATACACACACGCGCGCACACACACACGGTAAAAAAAGGAAGAGAAAGAAGAGTACAAAAGTAAACAAAGAAGAAAGTGAAGCAGACACACTAACGATAAAAGGCGTTCCATTGGTTTTAGGTTTGTTTGAAGTTGAAGAAATTGAGGATCAATTTAGGAGTGATTGTTACATGAACATGACTTGTGCATTTTTTTTGTTGGAGTATATTTGTTGGTGAAGGGTGTGCGTGAAGGTGTTGTTGCTAGTTAGACAATCTGTCTTTTGAATCCTTGTACTCTTCCGGAATTCCCATCTCGTTCTCTCTCTCTCTCTTTCTCTCTCAAACTTCTTCGGTCACATTGCTTCCCTCTTAACGCTTTCTTCAGCAACGTCCCATATGTCGAAAGGAACTGCGCCGCTCCTTCGCCCAACACTTACCACTTTCATCTTGGCCTGGAACTCGCGCAACTTCCTTCTGGCTAATACTTGTATGTGCGAGCTGACCTGCTTCCGAGTTCTCGTCTTGCCGGTGCGTAGTTTGATGTAGCGAGCGATCAATTCATTGCGACCTGAGGTAAAAGATAAAACACACACAAAAAAATGTATTAGAATTTTGAGCACATATCCTATCAATTCTAGAATTACCGATTGACGGTAAGAGGGGTCTCCTTTTCGAATGGAACCATTCCCACCTACGAAAGGCGACACTTTGAAACTATATCTTCCACTCGAACATCAACAACGACTTAAAGTGATCCCATCCCAAGAAAGCTTCAGATAATGCCCGGAGAATAATGGGGTGACAATCCAGCAAAAGTAATAAGCTACAGAATAGCGTTTTCGTGCACCTTGACAGGGGGTGGGGGGTTGGTTGTTGGAGATGCTTTGCGGCACACTTTTCGCTAGAACTCTGCCAAGGCAGACTGTTGCAGGAAGGGAAGCATTCTTCAACGTTATTGGACACTCCAGGCCCGCCGTTTCCAGTGAAGCCACCTCAAGGTTGTGGGAGTTTCCTGCCAGTGTCTTCCTGTGATGCTGCTCCTATTACTTCAACCCACTTGCCGCACCGGGGGGAGGCAAGTCCACCAAACCTCCCATTTTTCTGTACTTGAATACTTGGCGCACAATAAGCAAAATCAAAATGGCAGTTGCCCTTGTATTCGGGGTGACTATATGAAGCAGGTCCTGCCGCACAGCACTGTCTCCTACCGCTGCCGTCCTGCCGCCCTTTTAATTGTTCCTAAGAATTGTTGGCGCAGTAACCGAGCGACTACTAATTAATTTCTGTACCCATTCGAGCGGAATTCTTTTCGCCTGCACAACTTTACTCTTTTATCATCGTTGTTTGGTCGTTTGTGTGTGTACTTTTTTTTACCATGTTGCTGCTCTTCGTTCCTCTACCGCCCTCCCATCCTCATCGGTTTGTTTCGCTTTGTTACATAACCCAAACTGTCGTCCCCGCCCGAAGAAGGAACTGCTGAAGTTAAGGACTCTCCTCCAGAGCTCCCTGTTGTGATGGTGGCAACCGAGTACAAAAAAAAAAACGCGTCTTGAGTTCTTGCCGTTGTCAACGATATTGCGAGCGCGATTCCCAAACGCCGGTGTGGCGTGTACGCGCGCTTTGCGCCCGCGTCTTTTATTGTTATTTTTATCATTAACGTTCACTCCGTTCGTTGTGCGAGGAATGTAATTTTATCTGCACCTTTACCCCAATCTTTGCATTCGGTCGCCCAGGGTACTCAAGCCGCGTTATCCTTCGTACTTGCTGCTTTAAAAATAATTTGTTCTTTCTCTCTCTCTCTCTCTCTCGCCCTAGAGCGGTTTGATTTTTGTGCCGTTAATTTTATTCCCCGGTGCCCATTAGGTGCTCCCGAAGTTGCCCCGATCGGCTAGGACACAGCGCAGGAAGCACATTAGTTGTGCTCGTAATTCTTGAAGCTGTGAGGGTTTCTTTACGGGTTCCTTTTTTTTTTTTTACTCGCTCACCAAGCGTTTTGTTTTGTTTGGTGACCTTTCCAAGGTTCCGTTTGGGAGACATGCCTGCGTGCGCCAGGAGTATCGCTGGAAGGCATTCCGACCGTTCATTTATGCTCACGGCGTGCGCAAATTACTCCTCCACGGAATACACACTATCAAGGGGAGCCTCGCGAACGCACACTCACATCTCCAAGACTTGCCGTTTAAGATCCAGCAACAAATTTGCTGCCGCCGGTACCGTTCCTTAGCGCCATTACAACAGGACGTCCTCGCAACGGTGAACCACCTTTTTTTTTCCTTCTCTCTGACCAAGATTTATTACTCATCTGCTGCTGCCGCGAGAAAGCTGACGGGCAGGTAGCGTCGGCAAGGAATGAACAAACTCACCAAGAGGGTTGCCGTGCGTAGAGGGCAGCTAAAGCAAGGGTAGTTAAAAATAATTTTAATTTATTTTTGCTAACTAAGTGTGCACGACTCCGAAAGACTCATTCGAGGTAGGCCCAAAACATTGTCTTTAACGACAGTTCGTTTCGGTAGTTTTGCACAAAAGGAAAACAGGTTGCAGAAAACAAATGGCGTCCAATAACGTTTTTGAGAAATATGTTACTTCTTCAAGGTAAGGACTCTACTCTGTTTCTGACTAGAATCAATGGAGATAGAGTTAAGACAGCTGCAACGTCGATAAGTGGCTGGAAGAACACAAGAAATATGCGCCACGAAAGAGTCAGAATACTCCTAGAGTCCTCACGGTCTTCACACGGCAGGACCAGAGTTCTAATCTTATCCAGTTTCTGGATACGTGGTATCAACACATGTCAGTATAGCAGCCACTATTACCAACCGTAAGGCCGTTCAGCCAAGAAGTAACGTAAGAAGATTTTTAAGACTCATGTACTCCAGAATTGATTTGAATATCTTGATCTCAACATTCAAACTCCAAAACACAACTTTCCTTCTGGTACTCACAATGCTGGACAAACAGACTAGTACCAGCAGCGTTCGTCCACAGACAAACAGACAATTCTTCCTTACACCACGCGGACTCATCAAGGATGATGAAGAAGGCAAGCAAAGTGTTTTTCTTTTCCACCTTCCACCATCCGTGGGTAACCGGCGGGGCAAACACTTGCCGTTTACGAGTGTCGCCGCCCGATCGTCGTCGGTAGGAAGCATCTTCCTTCCGGCAGTGTTCTAGCTCCCTTTACACGACCGCCTCGCTACCCCGGTTGTGTGGTGCCGAGCGCGCGTATATATTCTAATTTTAATTATTGTCCTATGCTTCGCTTTTGCCTTCGCCGCCGGTGCGGTACAGTTGGTGTTTTGGTTTGGACGGAAAATCCACCACCAACACACACCGAGCAACAGAAAGCGTGCACCGAAGCGTACCGTTTCCCAAGTCACCACACATAATAGGACGGCATGATTTACGGTTTCCCAGCAAAGGTGTTTGTGAACGTCAACGGCGTGAATATGTATGTGCGCTTGTGTGTGTGTGTGTATGTGGGAAAAAGGTTCGGGATTCAAGAAATGCGTTTGATACGGTTGTCAGAAGATATAAAATATGGCAGCTGACAAAATATGTCGGAAGTTTTCCCTGAACGGAAGCCAACGACCAAAGAATGTTGATTCACCGGCCGTAGGGTGTTGGTCTACATGATTTGCCCTCTTTTTTTTCATTCTTTGTTTTAGTTTTTGCGGCGAGAGAACCGAGAAGTATTTTTCCAGCACATTCGATGCACACAGCGGATGCAACAAGTACAAAAGAAAAGCTAAGTAATCACACTTCATTCCAGAAATCGTGTTAATTGCATACTTTACGGAGCAATATGCAAACATTTACCAATTATGGAATCTTCACCTTAGCTTAATGGCTGACCAAGTCACGCCGGACATCGATTGGCTTGCTAGACTTGCTGATACAACGCAGTTGAATAATTAGACCTCACTACAGGGTCCTGACGAGAAAACCTCCTCTAGCCACCGCTAGAGCCATTATGCAATCTGCACAGTGAATTCTACTTTTTTGTAAACAAAAGTTCACTTTATTACTGCCTATCTGCCACACATTCAGATCATTTGGCAACAATGACACAACAGCATACTATATTGTCTACATTATCTAATCGCGTGTAATACACGATAACTTCGTAAAGCAAAAATATAAAAACGACGCTGGTAAAGTTTATTGACGTTCGAGGTTTACAGGTGCCGTACACTACGGAAATGGAGCTGCGATAACAAGCGTGAAACTGGCGGGTCCAAAAACAATAGCCCGCGTTACAAGACGTGTGTAGAGTCACGTGTTTGGATCCGAAGTTATTGGTGGCGCGGCGTGCATCACCACGCGATAAAATGGATCAATTGCTGTAAAGGATGTCTTTTGTGTCAGCGCGCACTGCACAATTCTTCGATTCGACAGCCTCCAAACGCTCGCCTTGTGGAAGTGTTCCACGTAATACATGTACACATCGAACTTCATACAGTGGAAAACCTTCCAAGATCAAAGAGCAGTGTTCCCGGTGTCATCGCTTCTACACGTCTGCTGCCGAAACATAACATACAAGCTTTTAAGGTTCCATGTTCATAACTCAACGGCCGGGGGAGGCTAGGTTTGTGCTTCTGACTTTATCAAGACAGCCAACAAACGGCTGTGAATAAAAATTGAACAGTTTATTTTGTATCATCCCGTCTCCGGAGTTGGCGAGGCACCGGCAGTGAGACGTCTCAATCGAGCATCCGAAAACGCCAACAGCAAACCTCACCCACGATACAGAGGCATAGCGAAGTGTATTATGGAAGGCGTAGCGTAAAGGAAAAACCATCTCGGCAACCGTTGTGAGTGATGTGTGGTGTGCTCGCTGCAACATCATCATCATCATCATCTGGTAGCGCCTGAATGACGACTATCCACCGTACGAAAGGCGCGCGCACACAAACATACAACAAGCTTTGGTGACATGGCGTAAAAATGAGCACGGCTTGCAATAGCGGCCTGAGTAGGGAATAAAAGCCAGCACCAAACACGCACACACACACACACGAGGCATCAGGACTAGAAACAGGGGGAGGGGAGAAGAAGGTTACCGTCGCGTTTATAAATTTTATTATAAATAATATAGCGCGGAATTTGGTGCCGACGCAAATATGCCAAGCATTTTTGTGTGTCGAGGGAAAAAACAATTTTGAGATTCGAGCTTCCAGGACACCGGGGCTTCGTACTGGCGTAGGATCGCTTCTTCTAGCTTCGCCCATTTCGCCGCCGCCGCCGCCGACAGTCACCGGCGGACTCGCTGTGTTCCAGCGTTGCGTGGAATGGTGATATATATAATACAGCTTTTTTTTTTCGCTTTCGTTTCTATACACAACTCAACCACCCACACACCCAAAACCTTCCATCGCGAAACATTCTTTTTTGGTTTGGTTTGCCATACTTTGCCTGTGTGTTTTTTTTTTTTTTTTTTTGCTCACGGTTTAACTATTTGCTGCGACGGAAATGCTTGTCGCTGGGCCCAACCCAAGCGCATTGCGTAGCGCCTGCAAGGTAGGCAAGCAAGCGTGTTTTTTTTCGTACATTCCTTGTTTGAGTTTTTCCTCGCGGCTCACACAGGGCTTCATCAAAATATTTTTCTTTTTACTCGTACACACGGGGTAATCGCTTAGTAGCAAAAGGTTTACATGTTTTGAGGGAAATATTGCCTTCTTCTGCGTTCTGCGTAATTCCAAAATGATCCATTTTCTTCCAGTATTCTCTGAGAATTCTCCTCCACGTTCCAGTAGAGCCTGCCGAACTAATTAGTGAGAGAAAGTGATGCAATTGCATTCTAATTAGAAACGTCCATACGTCGAGCCTTTAGCGTGGATAAGGTTGCCCGTCAACAAACGGCAAGCTGATCCCGATCCTGCTCCGTACGTACCGAAAACCAAACAAAAAAGGATAACAATATCCTATCATGCACCGTTTATCGAGGATTAAGCTGAACTCTCCGTTCGCAGAAGGTGCGAATTTGTGCGTCCAAC
Organism: Anopheles maculipalpis; assembly: GCF_943734695.1. Lineage (NCBI taxonomy): Eukaryota > Metazoa > Arthropoda > Insecta > Diptera > Culicidae > Anopheles > Anopheles maculipalpis. The sequence goes on along the minus strand of NC_064870.1, from coordinate 5,905,080 downwards.
AGCACCACTACAAGCCGGAAAAAAAATACGCTGACTACAACGAACGACGTACTACGGACGGTCAAGCGCACATTGGGAACGCCACGGAGTTGTTGAAACGATCTGCATCTGCTGCTAGCAATAATGCACTAACGCACCTCCATCCCCAATAAAAAAAAGACGAGCCCAGCTCTGATACAGGAGCGCAACCGTGCAGTATCGTACACGGCGTCGTCTACCAGCTGGCCCGTAAATTAAGTGCACAATCACTGCCGGCGAGTGCCAACGTACCTCACCAGCGCCGGGGTGCCCCTGTAGAGCAAAATTCGCCACTACAGGACCATACGCGTACGAGTTGCGAATACGTAAATTGGCATTAGTGCTTCGTCGAAGGACTGCGTGTGTGGACTCACTCAAACCTTGAAAAAAAAAAGCAGGACTAGCATTTCGTGGAGAGGTTTTTTTTGTTAGCTATATTTTCCCATACACAAACTTCCCAACTACCGTCGCGAGGCTTTCATCATCGTCATACGGACGTGGTAAGAACCATTGTTTCTATCGTGCAGAACCGTTGCACCTATCCTGTGTGTACCAAGGATTGCGCGTGTACTATTATTTCAGGCGCGCCCGGAATGACACCATTATGATCAATTAATTCAACCTCCCGCCCCACCCCCACCATCCATGCATGATCCAGCATCCTAAGCAAACCGTATCCTTCTTGCCATCAGTACGCCGGGCCGGGTATTAGCGTGCCGTGCTTTTAACTGGCAAAGGTTTGCGTACGCAACGGTGCTGACGTAAAACCACAGTCAACTTAACACCCAACCGACAGGTTCACAGGGTAACGACGCGTGTTTTTTCTCCCGCTCCTCCGGTTAGTTGTTTCTTAGGAAAGCGGCGGCACGTTTGTTCATTAAACCCTAAAGGAGCTTTCCGTTGAGCTTTGATGGTCCGGATTTGAAGTCAACAATTTCTACAAGTACGAGATTTTTGAAAAATTATTAGATTTTGTAAGCAAGATTACTATCTTAAGGGTTATATGCAAAGAATCTGGTCACAGATACGTTGGGACTCGTCAAAGGAAGAATTTAACCTGGAAGGGGAATTATCCTTCTTGGCTTAAGGACCTACTACGTCACGCCGGCCATCAATTGGCTTCCTAGGCGTCCAGTGAAATCCGGTGCTATTGTCGCATCTATCACCGGGCTTCCTGAAGTAGAATATATAGAATTACTTGCGTTACCAACGCACCGTGTCGTCAAATCGTACCCAGACCATTCCTCCGAAGTCTAGACTTCACTATCCAACTACGTGGCATCAGAAGATCTCTTCAGTCATTAAATAGACCAAGCAAAAGAATAGAATTATTCCTGGCTCGAATCCTCTATCCGCCAGGTTTTGTAGTCGGATGTAGTCGGAACATCGGATGAAAGTAGAATTCCTGATGACAACTGAACCAATTTCCCATGACCTTATTACAATGATGAAACTAAACTGTCAAACTTATCGAATCGAAGTCTACTCACGGAAGGTCATAATACAACAATTCTACTTAGGAAAAAGGTTTAAAGACTCTCGTTCTTTTGTTTTCTGACGCCCACTTATGTGTTTTGGGCAGGAAAATGCAACATGTTTAAAACCATGGAACAAGAGACAGGTGACACTTTGTGAAAACGAGTAGGAAATAAATAAGAACCCCATCCGTAGATGTGGGGTTAACTGTTTCCTCTATCATGCAAACTACCACCACTCTCAGGGCTTCCTTCCCCCCCCCCCCCCCCCCCCACCCCTTCTTGACACCTTTCTGTGCTGTGGATTCGCCTGCTGACTTCGCCTTGGATATTGCAAAGCAAGACGAAGAAGTTGTGCGAATGCAGGGGATTGGGCCACAAAGCGTACGCGAACCATTTTCATACCGGGGAGCAGCCCTTTTAGCTGTACGACCAGCGAGGAACCTCGGCTCGGCAAAAACCCCATATACTCGGCACATCCCCGAAATGGGAGAACGGTTTGGAGGATGGCGATGTAAACATATATTGCTGCGCAATGGATGTGAAGTGGGTGCAAGAAAACTGACAATAATGCGAGGTGGGAGAGATGGTAGGACGATGGCATGCATGAGCGAAACCGAGCGGGTCCGGAAAATGAGTACAGCGCAGTTCTGCAAGGGTCGAGGTCGATGGTGGATGGAACGATATTCGGTGGAAGGAGGAAGGAAAACTATGCCAAGAATGTGCAATTAGTGAACGGTTCCAGGGCCCGGGTACACATACACAGACACTACTACAAAGAGAATGAGAGATAGAGGGAGACACACACACACACACACACACGCATCTGGAGTACACACATACGTACATGTTTATGTGCATGAAGTCAGGATAGGAATAAGGGCGAACACACCCATGGAGGACGACGCTGACGACAACGACGACTATGTTTGAAAAGCTACGGCCTTTGCCGTTTCCCAGATGGTTCAGTTTATTTCCCTTCCTTGACTTTTCACCTACACACAAACACACATACACACACACACACACACACAGCATACACTCACAAAGTACCTTCTGCATCAGGAGCCTTGTTCTACCAGGGTAACGTTGTCCTGTTCTAGCGTCCAATTCTATCTCCAATTTCTGCCATTTCTTGTGCCCAGCAACACTGCTGATGCTCTGACTTGCTGGAAGCAAGGATCCAGCAAATTTTCAACAACAGACCAAAGTCCGGTACGAGTTCCGAGCCCCCCCCCCCCCCTGTATTGAGACTCCCCGTAAACCGTTGCAATGGATTTTTTTTGCCCTTTCTGTTTCATCCTTTTATTAATTTTACGTTGTATCCGGAGATCAACAACAAACCCAAAGCGCCTTCCGAGAGCACGAGACACGACGGTGCAGCCACGATGTGTATCCTCTTGTAACGTTTATCCGGCGAGCCGTCGTCCGGCTTCGGGTACAATACAAATTCGTTACAAGACATCCACACAGCGGCTGGGATTCTCGTACAAGACGGGCGAGAAATCGTAGATTGATAGTCCTGAGGAGGGCGGATCGAGATGTCACGGTGGGTAGGGACGAGGAGAAGAGTTCTCCAACTCGAGTGTACGCCTTGGTAAGCAATTTGGTAGAGCATTTTCCTCCCACTCCTTCTTAATCTCGCAGTGAATGGTGGTGGTGGCGGTGGTGCTGCTGCTACTGTTGTTGGCCCTGTTGGCAATGTCACGAGAGCGGTCAACTGGAATGAATCGTTCTCAAACCAGTCACTCGAGATTGTGTGCAAACGGATGACCACTGCGAGCATGTGTGTGTGTGTGTGTCCCAGTCTCCTTTAAAAGCCATTTTGGGGCAAATAAATCTTTCCCCGCCTATGAGTGCCGCGACTCTCAATCTGCCATCATCTCCATTCGCCCATCTATTGGACACGTGTGTATTGTTCATTTAGGATTTATGTTTGCCCTTTTTGGTGAAACTCGACATACCCACGCACACACACACACACACACACACACACACACACACACACACACACACACACACACACACACAACATTGGTTCATAGCCACACGCAGATAAGACTGGTTTCCTCCGATGCTTTTAATTCTGCTGCTGGATCCTGGTCACGGCACCGCACGCCTTATCTCGTGCAAGATTCGGTGCGATTAATTGTACCGCTCATTCGACCCTTTTCGACTTTCGGCGAGGAATCTTGGCAAAATGGTTGTGTCTGGCAAAGCAGGAATGCAACAGCCAAAAGCGTTATAAGGACTTTCTTGCCCGGTGAAAATTACCAGCAGCGAGCAGACCCGGGCAGTGTGGTTGGAAATTGGTCTTTTGAATTATGATTGCGGATATGTCGTTTTGCTGGTACGCAACTATTGCAGCAGTGGAGTAGAGGTAGACAGTGAGTGCCAATACCTTTCCTTCCCTCTCATTCCTTTTTTCTCGCCGCCCTGGCTCTAGATACACCAACAGACGCATTACTCGGCTGAATCTTTCTCGCCAGCAAGAAGAAACAGTGAGAAAACAAAGAACATTCCTTTCCCAAAGCCCGAAACAAGAGAGCTAGTCGCATGAAGTTTCCCGCTGCCGGTTAAAAGCACATTTTCAGTTTACCGCTTTTCCGAAACAATCGACACGCGAAGAAACCCTCGTAGCAGAACCCGAAGCTCCACCGGCTGTGGTGGGGAAACATGGTGGAAAACATCTTTTATTCCCAGCTTGAAGTCCAGCTCAGTGACTGAGCCTCAGACGAATTGTATGGGGGTTAGGAAAATTGAAGAATGGTCTGTGTGGGCGTGATGAGTTGACTACCGGAGCTCACTGGCACACGAGATCAAAAGGAACCTTCCCGAAAACCACCATCCATCAGCGTTTCCGATTCGCAGAGCTTCTTGGAATGCTAGTGCTCTGGTCCAGTTAGAGCATGCTTCTATTTCTTTAGAAAATGTTCCTTGCTCGCTGTGGAAATTGCAAGTGTGAGCAAGAGCAGACAGTGACAGTGTGAGAGAGAGAGAGAAACAAAGAACCGATGAGCGACTTTTGCAATTCCTGTGCGTTAGCCCCTTCACATGTATACGTCCAATTTCTGCGAACTTCCGATTCATGGTATTGCCGAGATCAAGTTTATCCGCTTGTCATCGCAAGGACCGGCAAGTCGTGCCTGCTGACGAGTGTGGCAATGCTTCCCGTTCTTCATATCCCCAGCATCTTCAGCCTCGTTCCTGGTGATGCTTTGATCTTATCGTCAAGCTCGTCCAAGCCTCGGTGAAGCGCTGGTATATTATCCCCTTTTCGGACAGTGACAGTACGCTAGCGAGAGTGGTAGAGCAGCATCAAGGATAAGGATTACTACCACCCAATCATATCGTTCGCGTTGGTTGCCCGGTGGTTGCCTTTAAGCAGCATCATGGTCGAGAAAATTAATTTGAATCCCCATAAACTGTCCCATCCACACGTCACCACCTTCTGCTGCCCCCGAGTCCTCACTCATAAACGTCCGGAGAACTATTTGGTCTGGAGGTGAATTTTATGCTTCCACTAGCTCATGGCTATACACACACACGTACAACGAAAGCACAGCTGGTGCCTGCTGGACACAATGATTGGTTGAGGGCCATCGGGGGAGCAAAACCATACTTGAAAGGACAAGCGTATCTCGCCACATATATATTCTATAGAAGCATAAGAGCGAGCCAAAACGATACTCAAGAAAATTATAGGACCTGGTGAGGTCTGGCTCAAGAGCGAAATAGAGAGAGAGAGAGAGAGGGAGAGAGAAAGTAAAAAGAAAGAGAGCCCTGTGGTGCGCTGAAACTTGTAAGAAATTTAATTTGCCGACAAATTGCGAACTCCCCAACCACCCTTGCCAACAAGCACACCGTCTTCGCACCCTTCTGAACGGTTCTGCTCCATGTGCCAACTTGTGTGCCAACACGAGAGGTGATGGTGAGTCTCTTTAAGGATTTTCCACACCACCGCCATACACCTCATGCAGAGGTTTTGTTGAGTGAGCAAAAAGTCACACAAGAAGCAAAGCGTTCTGACGATGGTGGTGTGATACACAGACACACACAATCACCATCATATGCTGCCAACTACTGCTTTTCCCGGTCTTGATAATGGTGATGATGATTACGATGCTGTTGATGAAGGTTATGTCAGACAACATTATTCGGAAATAAAATGAGTGTTTCCTTCGGTACACAACGGTGGGAACCAAGGCGCTTACAGAAAACAGGAGAAGAAAAAAAGTGATTTCGATGACGTATTGTAGATGGCGGAATTGCTAGGGAAACAGTGAATAATCCTGGTCACGGCACCAGACGAAATGGAACGCATGCAGTGCTATCAAAGACGGTTATTAGTAGAGCCATAGCTGAGTGTAGAGTCAAATAATTTCACGTCTTGCAGCAAAACTGTCTTCTGGTTACATGAAACCGATCGCGCGCAGTACGGCAGGCAAAGGGCGCCAAGTATCGTCAGCTATCCAAGAGACAAATTCACTCACAAACACACAAGCGCACTTCGCAGCATAGCCGTTGGCCGCGATAGTGTGACACCACCAAGCGAACCTATCCGTATGTATGTGTGTACGTGTTTATGTGTAAGTGGAACACATTCATAAACCTATCGGAGACGGAAATGATGGGTGGAAAAATGGTGCCGAGCAGGGGGTAAGAGAGTTGACCAGTTTGACCTGTTCCAGCTGCGGGCCCACATTGCTAGAATGGCAGGCATAACGGGCCTGGCCCGTTCCTCTGCCGTCTGCCCCATCGATCCACCTACCCTCACAATACCTCTACCACATACCTGGTTTAGTGCGTCTTATAGACGCATTCTGGTTTTCGCATAGCCCAGCTGAAGGCGAAAAAATTATGCAACGACAAGCAAGCAACCAGATACACAAACTTCCAAGTCCAGGCTGCTACGGTTCCCCATCGGGAGAGCGCGTGTTGTCAACTCGTCGTCGTCCAGAATTATTATGCCTGTCAAGGCTGGTTTTTTTGTGTGTGTGGCGAAGGCAAATTAGCCGGACCAAACAACCAAACAACCGCTGATTATGCCATTCATGCGAAACGCGTCCCCAAAACAAACCAAAAATACAACAGGTGAGACAGCAAATGGGCATACCATGCGTAATGAAAGGAAATTAGCTCATAGTGTATTACAACTTTTTATCCAGACATCAGTGGCAAGATAATAGTTGAGTTGCTTGAGTTAAATAGTTGAGGATGCTGTCAAATGTATGTCCAAGATAATAAATATGCTCTAAACCTTCTAACGGTTGTTATACATCCATAGCTTTACACGATAAGGCAGGAGGGTAGGACTCTTCTGATCAATCGCAGTCCTAAGTTCGAATCCCTGGAACTCCCAAGTCCTAAAGTTCCTTAATTGGAACATTTTTAAGACTTTACATCAGCTTAAGTAGCGACCTTATGGACTAAGTGTGAGGCGACAACACGGCAGAACTTGGTGTTCAATTCCCATCCGAACCGTTCCAACCGTAGTGAGGACTTGAATATCCAACAACCTGATATCATCAAGTCTAGTCTAGTAGTAAGCCATTAGATGGCCAGCATGACCTCGTAGGTCGTTAAGCCAAGAAGAGGAATATTGCAATAAGGAGGTGGACTAACATGGAACTACTTTGTTGCTTCCTGCTGTATATGACATCGTGCTTAGTTTGCACTTTTTAAATCATTCTCTGCGAAGTATGTTGAAACCGATTTTGCCCACCACGGAGCTGCCCACCTGGCACCCCATAAGACAGCATTATTATGAGCTGCTCCAATAAAATAGCTCCATCGATGATGGCATAGAGTGATGATGCAGCGCAACACAGGCAATAGGATGCCTGTACAAAAATAAAACACCCGCTTCCACACATCCACAACACGTCCAAACACCCGGTCCACTATCGCACATTTCTTCGCCTGCCAGGTCGTCGTCGATATCGTCGTGCGCACGTTCGACCCATCCGCGGGAGCACCCTCGGCTCTAGTCTTGAACTTGAACCCATTTTGGTTGAGGTGAGCACGCGCGACCCGATATCGAAACCGGGACGGAGAAGCTGACACGAAACGCGCTTCAACAAAATGAGGTGTTGAGTTTGCAGTGTATAATACCCATGCACACACACGGCTTCGGACATAGGTGCAAGCAGCAAACAGCGAAAAAAAAAACACAAACTGCGTTCCTCGCGTACGTCTAACGCTGGGTGCAGAAAACGGAAAGTGGAGAGAGTTGGGTCCTCGCGAAAGCAAAAAAAAAAGCAGGTGCCTGGCGAGTGCTGACCACTCGAGAAGTTCCCGCAGCAGGGTGTGTTTCCCGGCGATGGATAAGTATAAGATAAGCAGCGTATGATTGTTGAACGCCGTGTTTACGCTCCGGAGGAACCGTGTGAAGCGGCTCAAGGGCGGATCTCGGAAGTCCTAATCTTCTTCGCCTGCACTCCGCGCGCTGGGGCTGACACGTGCAGCATCGTGCTATCAGCGGGCATTGCTGTATGCCACCGTCGTCCGACAAGGCAGCGACCCGGCACTTTGCTTCAATTAAATGCCATGACAACCAACGGTGGAGGAACCAATTCTCGACAGCTCGAGTGGCGCTCTTATGAACGAGCTCCGCAATCAACCTGAAACCGAACCACTCGTGTCGCATGGTAGAGCCGATACAAGCGCGTACGACAACGACTTGCAGCGAATTGAACCATGGCAAAATGACTGTCGCAGCTAATTAGGTGTTGGCGTTCCGGTATGCGAGGGGATATCCTCTGATAAACCCTTTTTACACCATCTGGACACTGGGTTAGCGTAATTCGATTTTTGTTTTTAACTGCTTCCTCGTGCAGTAGCAGCAAATGAAGATGTTGTAACACACGCCGTGCCAAGGTTCTGATGTCATCGCAAACAGAGAGTTTCCCCAAAACTTCTAGCAATCTCAATTAAGACACAGTAGAAAGAAAAAAAAACAAACGACAACATGGCTACAGAGAAGCAATGACTGCGAGGGGGGGGGGTTTGACAGTTGTGTCCAGTCCATCCGGTGATATGGACTGCCATCGATAAGACCAAACAGCAGGTATTTTCGTTTGACAGCCTAGCACCCTGGTGGTATCAACTGCGTAAGATACTATCACGGGGTGAGTCGGGCTAGGTCGACTAAATGGTACGGGGTGTATCTCGTCTTTACCTTCACGTCCGGTCGGGGCACGTACGATAAGATAACGATGGTCTAGCAGCGCTGCGTACAATAAATGTTCACCCACGCAGGACAAAACGAATAGTGTAATAACTCCACTTACCATACATTTTGCCTTCCTCGGAGAGAATGATTTTTCGACGACCGCACGGTGGATAGATGGCTAGTGCCTCCTGGAAGCTCTGTTCGATGTCCGGACTCCAAACGCCCTCGGCATCCGCCGACGACAGATCCTGTTCGTCCTAACACAAGCGGGTCGGTGTGTTTGGGTGTCGACAGCATTTAGGCGCAGGTACGAGGGGGTAAAAGGATTCGGTAGCGAGGATCAGGATGCATGTAGGGAAGAAAATGGTGTGAGTCAGTTCTCTGATTTTTATGCTCTCTGTATATGATCGGTAGGGAAACAGCGCTCAAACAGCGTCATCTTCAGAACACGGTAATTGTTTGCTAGAGTTTTATCGATTGCATCGCGGTTTGCATTTAAAACACTTCGTCGTGTGATTCAGGAAGTATTAGGACTACGATACAGCAATGTACGACAAAATCCGGCATATCAAGCTTCTGAACGATGATGGCTGTCACACCTGTTTCTCACAATCAATGTCACGTGTTACACTTACGTCCTACAAAGACAAAAAGAAAACAAAAAACAAAGCGTTAAAAATGTGTTCAGATTGTATACCTCTAGCCGGTCGAGGGCTTGAAAACTTACATCGCTCATGTCGCCGACGTCCAAATGCTTGCCACCGTCCACGCCGGAACCGTTGGTGTCGTCCGGGACCAACGAACCGGCCGTTGGTCCTGGACCCATTTGTGTCCACCTTGCCGTAATGGTGCTGGCTCCCAGTCCACTATCTGCGAGAGCAGAGGAGAAAGCAAACAGGGTAAACGGTTAGTACGGATATTAATAAACCGGGCAGCCCTGTTGGATGAATTCTACAGCTAAGAAAGCGTACGAAAATTGCAACAAAATACAAATCCATCGAGATGTACACACTACCTTTACTTTCTAATGCTTCTGATTGTGTTTGCCACGCTCGGGAATGGTAGGTTCAGAATTTAATGACCTCTTGCAAGTGGCCGACATATATAAAAAAAGTGGAACCTCGACGTGCCCAGGAATGGAAACGCACGCTTATTAATGCGTACGGCAGCGCAAGAGGGAACGCAAGAGTGCGCGGTAGGAATACATAGGGACGCACCGACAGCCAAACAGGACGCCAAAAAGGACTCCGACATACTTTCACCTTTACCAGCTTTTGTTTGCAGTCGTTTTCTCGCTTCCTTTTTCTCGATGATGCAGTAGATACACCAACAGAGCCAGAAAAATAGGAGGAATTTCCCTCATAAAAAAGGGTCGCCACGTTATGCATTTATTACAACGAGAGGAAATGAAACATTTTTTTTTTTTGTTATTGGTTTGGGATTGTTCCGTTTTTACCCGTTTCTTTTAACCATCGCGAGTTTTTGCGCGATATACGCTGTAGTGAAATAATTCGATCCAATGCTGCTTGGAATTCGTCGCCTGTAAACTGTATCGCGCGAGGGCATTCCACCCTACGGTAGCCGTTTTTCTCATGCAGTTCCGGTTTTTTAAATAGAAAGAAGAGATGGTGCGGTAGGAAATGCACTGCTGCGAGAGACGGAACGAGACAGAGGGACAGTGTGAAGCGATAATATAACACACGCTACATCCGGTACCAGGATCACTGATCCGTAGGACGACAGCTGCAGCTGGTATCCTTTTTATTTTCACTGCTGCACGTCCTTTTACACTGTGCGGGGCTTTCCTTCTCCATATGCGGGTTTTACCGTACCGAGACAGAGAGAGAGAGAGAGAACAACAGCAAAACAAATGCACCCTAAAGCTTTAACGTCACCCCTGAAAATGATGCTGAAGAGTGAGCACTCTGCAGCAGAACTAGGTTGAGATAATAAAAACCGGTAGCTCGATATGCGTTTTAATACAATTCCATCATTTTTCCTTCAAGTTTAGTGGTTATTCGCTTCACACAAATTTCTAATGAATGATTTAAACTGCTTAACAAGGTACAACACAGTAAACCAAATATTCGTTTAAAAATATTATTAGCCGTTTATGCTATAAAAAAAAATTCACGATAAACTCTCTGGATCAAGTCCCACCACGTTTGACATTGCTTAAGCATCTTCTTGTTTTAAATTCTTTAAAAATTCGTTGCTATGTAAACACTTCTTTGAGTTTTAAATTATGTTGCAACAAATAGTAAGCATTTACTCTAACAGAGACGCTATTAAACTCATTACTATACCTCTTGATTCTCTTGAACAGTTTCAACAGATATTCGTTTAATTAATAATAAATAAAACGTGCAGCATCGTCAAGACAGCACAAACAAACAGAACCTATCAATAAAGCAAACAACAAAATGTAACTTTCTCCTTACATTTTTCTTCACCTTGCAATGCTTGCAATTAATTTAAACAAAATCCACCCTTGAAGGGTTGAAGCGAGAAAAACCAACAAAAGTTTGTTTTGTTTGTTTGTTTGTTTTCTGCTCGTCAATAAAATAAAAACCAAATTTTCATATCGGGCGATCATGGCACCACGGCACGCGATGGGTTGCGTCCGAAGTAAAACACCTCACAACACACACTCGAAGCTCACCGTGGGTGCTTGCTTCATGGTGCGGTGGGGTGGTGGTGGTGGTTTGGAAAAATTTGTTTGATCTCAATTGTGCGTGATTGATTCATGTTGGCGTCTGGCAGTTTTCCAACAACAACAGAAGCGAACAATGATAACGAGGTCTAAGATGAGGACGTGAAGAAGGAAGAGAAGGGGAAGGAGAGGGTTGGGGGGGGGGGGCGAGTGAGCCAACCCTCGATGGTGAGAGGGTGTGGAAGAAATGAATGTCGAGCAATTGCGTGGATCCCTTCAAGCATAAAAGTGCTGTTATGGCGCTCTGCAACTGCAGCTGAAGTGGAGTGGAAGAGGGGAGGAGGGGGGGGGATTAACACCGCTACTTTTGCGCTTGCCCCTTTCCACTACGCTACCCGCCACAGCACGCCACCATCGAAGAAATGCTACCACTGTGTCTCTGTGTTTGTAGTTGAACATTTACAAAATTGGGGAGGACGCGATGGTGTGGAAGGGACGATAAATAGGGGCCGTTGCGTACGGCCATGCATGGATGCTGCTGGCATTTCTTCTGCGTAAAATTCCTGCCACTACCCCCGCCCCTCCCCCCCCCCCCCCCTGGTCAGCCGGGGAACCAACAACCGTGCGTCTCCATTGAAATCGAACGAACGATTTCAACGCGTCTCGCGCACGTGTGGGACGAGAGCGGTGGTGGTGATGGATTGGCAAGATTTTCCCTCGTAACTGTAACGGCCACGAAGGACAGACGCTTCTCGGGTTTCGATTTCAAGGGTACAGTTCGTACGAATGGGGGAGATTATTTGCTGCTTCGCGCTGTGTCCAAACAATCACACATCCAGCTGCACCGAATGTGGCTCACAGTACTGACCAAAAAATGGTGACTGACAGATCATTCTAAATCGCCAGTAGCAGAACTCGCACCCAGCAATATTGCAAAATTGCTTAATATTTTCAAGAGCTTTAAAATAAAATGATGAGGTTTTAAATGGTCGCTCCCCTCCCATGTAAAAGGACCTTCCGTCTCGATCATCACCAACAACAGGGTGGAAAAATCGTCTGGCCCACACCTCTAACCCTGGAGACCAATAAAAAAAACCCATCTTTCCCGGGTGGAGCGTTTAGACGCTCGCAGGCGAACTACACGACACGTCACGAGGCGAAAAGTCACAGCGCAGTAAATTTTATGTGCCGACGTTAAGTTATTTTCATTTAATGGATTTTTTTCCTCCCCCCTGCTTCTTCCTCCTCTTCCCCCCCCCCCTCCCCCCGCACTGCCGTGGTTATGCCAACAGGGCGAACAATAAAGCCGGATAGCTGAAACCCACATCTCCGCAAACCAGCCGCCCAGTGGGTGCAGTCCTTAAGAAAAGGACACAAAGCCAAGCTTTAAAAGGAGCGTTTGTGACCCACACAAATAGACACAGCCAAGAAAACAGAGGAATAAAAAGAAAACAACAAACATGCCGCATAAAAACTCTACGCCAGTGAGTGTTGTTCTCTGGAATTTAGTGTCACATTCAAGTCACTACCACCACTATACCGGTCGACAAACGTACGCGACTACAGTAAAAGGATAATAAGAACTCCGGCTCGCAACACTGCTAGTGGAGATGTCAGTTGTAAAATGTGCACGAGAGTTCGTGACGCTTTAACCCCTTCCGTATGAGGGGGGGGAAGGGAATGATATTTTTATGGCACAAATATGGCCACCGTTTTCCCAATCATAAAGTGAAACGCTTTCCATACGCGCTCGGCAGAACAAATGCGCAATGATGAACAACTTTTATTACTTTTTAATGAACATTCGGGTGCTCCTTCGGGGACTTGGAGTGTTTTTCTGCTCTAGATGAAGTAGACAGTTTACTGATGCCCTTTCTTGACAGTTCCAACAGATAAGGTAGACTGTCCACAGGTATCTAGAATATGCGACAAAATTCTTTTCTGCTTGTTTGCTTCATCTTGAGAAAGGTCGAGAGACTCCAACAACAGAGTTCCAATTCTTCCACTTCATTTTCAACAATGTCCAGTTCATCTCAGAAACTCTGTAATGTATTTGAGGCACGTCGTATTCCTTAATTTCCAACCATTTCTAGCGAAGGTTTGTAGGATCCGGCAAAGCAAAACTGTGTCTGATGAAATATCAATTTAAAAAAAAAACCAAACCAGACACAATCAAGTTGATGAAATAAACATGAGCGATTGGATGTCTCGTATAGGCAGCAACCAGCCAGCAGCACTGTGTTAGTATGGCGAGAACTCCGCAAGAACTCTAGCGAGGTTGAAGGAGCGTCGACGCCTCTACGCAGTAGAAGCAAGCACACAGGTGTCGTGATTAGAATTACGCTTTCGATTACACGATCGAATTGGAAGGGATTTGTGACGCAGAATAGCGGTATTTGTTCTTGAGTTTCTGTTGTTACCTAAAAGAGAAACTGTCACTTTGAAACACAGATTGACCTCGAGCTGTCAAATAGGCGCGCGCCCGCACACACAAATATGCGCAAAAAAAACCTAACTTAATAACTCACACCCCCCCCCTGCTCATCAAGATCCGACCGTTTCTCGTCCCCTTGGACATGGACCCCGCGCGTCCACGTGAAACCGCAATCCGACTGTGAGGGTGAAGTGGGCTTTGGTAGGGATAGGAGGTGAGCCGGCTTTACACAGCTGGCCTTCGTTTCGTTCGCTCCAGTTGCTACCACCGCGACACGACGGATCACCTTTCAGTCTGCCCCACCAACCAAACCAACACAGACACCAGGTGCGAGCAGTGTGAACGGCTTTTGTTCGGGCATACGTGGTATAGAGCTGTGTCGCTGCGAATGCTGTGCACTAAAAGATTTTCGATTAGTGTACGGCTATCCGGCAAACGGCGAAAAGAAATCACACACAACTCTATCGAACACACACAGCTTCTCGCGTAAGAGATTTCTTCATATGGCGAAGTCAAGCGTCGTCGTGCGTCCACCAAAGTACGCGGCACACAACGTACACACGTGAAGAGGGTCTGCTCTACTTGCAACCACGAACGGGGCAATTAATCGTTCTTACAGTGCTAAAAGTGCTTAAACATTCTAAATAATAATGGTTTGCTTATTAGGTGCTGATTAAAGGCATCAAAAACTTCGCTCGGTCACACTGCTTTCCGACGAATTCTGAAACGAATTTGACGTTTTCTTCTTGCCTAATCGAACTACTAGGTCACGCCGGACTGGACCACGTAAGCTGGTTAGTCAATCCTCTCTACGAGGAGGAACGATTCGGATGGAGTTCGAACCCAGCAGAACCACGTAGCAGATCATTAAGCCAAGTAGTATCTTACATTCGGAAAGGCTCCAGTACTAGCACGAATATTCGATTAGAGCGAATGTTTCGAGAGGGGCACTCGATGACCCAGAGCCTGTATAAATCTTTCATGGATTGGGCAGCAAATTGAGGACTTCCGCAACAAGCCATTGCCAGGTTCGGAAACGGCTCTGTACACGGGAAGTCCTTACAGTTCTCGCTACTCGGATTGCAACTTCGTTCCTGCCGTGTGAAGACTGGATCCGTTGTCGTTTCTACCCACCGGGCCGCCATTTTTTAGATCCCACAATCAGGATGTACTATCCAGCGACGGAAAAAATGAAGTCAAGGAACTTACATTTCAAGACCGCTGTGTTTGTAATCTCAGAAGGTCATTTTAATGTTATATAAGACATTCTTCAATTTAGCGCAGGTACATTTCCCAAAACAGAAACCAAAATCTATTTGATGACATTTGTTATAAAAGAATCGTTACCAAATTCAAAAAACAAATAAAAATATTATTGAAACAAAGTGAATCAAATGAAATAAATTTGCCTTTAAATGACATCAATAGCTGTGTTAACAAAGCGATAGCAAAATCGAGCAATAATACCTTTCGTTACAATATACGAAAACAGACACTCGTTAATCAAATGCAAATAATAATAAACCAACAAATCAATGCAAACAGGCGCAGACTACGAGAAGGGACACGGAGCTAATGCCAGAGCACTTTGATATTAGCATGCGTCGCGACACCGAAATTACTGCTTGTCCACATCCCTTGACCGAGAACGCACCCAAAATCCCTCCGGCTTATTTATAACCGTGCACCGTCTCTTCCACGCTTGAAGTTCACGAACCTTTTTGCTCGTCAATGTGTGTGTGTGTGTGTGTGTGTGCGCGTGGTTGCCTTTTATGCAAAAGCATTGTATACAGTACGCGCCCACCTACACAAACTTTGAAGCACCCCCCCCCCCCCCCTCCCTTTACCTGGATGCACCCGGAAGAACGCACCGCAGGAAGAGGGCCAGTGACATCTTCAACATGGGCGCCCTACGCCACACCCACGGCGGCGTCCTTCTTTCCCGGGATTTCCATCAGCCCGGCGTATCATTTGACGGTTCATTGGAACGAGAGTTTTTCTTGCCTGCCTGCCATCGACAAAGCAGCGACGACGACGAAAGCGATTGAGATGCAGTTTGCATACTAAGCACAACCTTCTTATGTTTCCCCTCGAGCCGCTCTCTCTCTCTCGCTCGAATTTCTCCATCACTTTTCTCTCGTCTACCCTGCGCTGTTTGCCTTCGTGCCATGTCACGAGACGGCGACATAATGGGCGGATATGTAGGGTGGGACCACACTTCCCATTATTGCGCACCGTCGCCAAGTATAAGCAGCACATTATTCCACTCGCAACAAAACCGAACACCAAAGCAAGCCAAGCCTGTAAAGGATTGCAGTAACCGAGAATCAGAACTGCAACGCATACAATGCGTGCGAGGGACACGTGCATCTAATGCTTATTGGGCGCCATCTTTCTCGTTCGGTTGCGCGAACATCGATTACATGCTCCGGGTGGGTTGTAAGTTGGCAAAGCAACAGCAGTTACTTCCATGCACCCTTACACGGGACAACTGCCTGCAACAACAAAAACAGAAAAGAGAGCGAAGCAACAAGTGGATGCGTTTTTTGTGACCCGAAGTTCAATTGCAAAATCGATCAAGAAGGAGTATATGGGTCGGTAGCGACAGCAGAGGCGCCTCTTGCTCGGTACTCCGAGCAAGCGAGATCGAAGTGCACCACTACCTGGAAAGGACTAAAGGACCCAAGGCGCGCCTGTCACGACGCTCTGTTGCCATTCTAATGAGCCTGGCCGCGTCTCGTATGCTATCATACACCTCAAAAAGCCCAGACTTCGCCAGACGGTTTACGGCTGTCGTCACCATCCATAAAAGCGAAGTTGGTAAGCAGTCGGCGAATAATGGAAGTCTTCTAATGGTTGAGCAGTGTGACAGACAGGCAAAGTTTGCGCGCCGGAGCAATCAACCGGAAGGCAACACTCGGCGGCATCGCTCGGTGTCAGTAAGCGGCAGCCGAAAGTCGTGCAAAAGGTTGAAGGTTGTGCGACACACACACACACATCGCACCTGCAACATAACCTCTCAAATTGGAAACTTGTTGGGTGAGTTCTAGCAATTCTAGCAGTCATTATTTTGGACCCAGTGGGATGCTTCATTTACACAGGAGTTAAACAGGTTGATAAAAAACATCAACTTGTTACTGAGGTATGGGATAGCAAATCAATTGCTTGTGATTGGAATCTCGTCATCATCTATCACATATACCAGAACAGAGATATTTTGGACTGCAAAATATTCTCCCTAATCCTTCAGAATAAGCTTGTCCCATTGTCCTACTGACCAGATCTTCACCATGCGGCAAATCTTGGAGAAGATGGCTGAACAGCAGATGAACACGTACCATCTCTTCATAGATTTCAAGGAAGCATACGAAAGCATAGCCTATTGGAATCCCGGCCAAACTGATCAGGCTTGTTAGGATGACTATGACCAACGTCACATGCCGGGTGAAGGTGGATGGGAAACTCTCAGCCTCGCCTGTCTTCTATTCATCTTGGCGCTAGAGAGGGCCATCCGTGACTCGGAGGTGAAGTCTTCGGGAACCATTTTCTATAAGTCAACCCAGATTCTGGCATACGCTGATAGAGACGGAGTTGTGCGCTAGGATGCTGGGGGCCAGCCGGTACTTTGTACAGCCTGAGGAAACATCTCACCTATAAAAATATGTCGCGACGGTCGAAGCTGGGACTGTATCGTACCTTCATAGTCCCAGTACTGACATACACCTCTGAGACATGGACCCTGTCCAAAACAGACGAAGCCCTCGTAGCCGCGTTCGAGTGGAAGATGCTCAGAAGAATTGTTGGCCCCGTATGTGTGGAACAGGCAATGGAGCAGCCGCTGCAAGCGAATTAGCCTGACGATACCACGTAGTTGGTTAGTCAGACCTCACTACGGGGGGACGGTCCGGATGGGATTTGATCCCCGGTTCTGACGTGTGAATACCGCTCGATGCTGGGATCTGTTAGCTCAAAATATCATCTTCAATCCTACCGTAACAAGGTAACGCACATATGAGAGCCTTGGCAATGCCGTAACACCTAACCGGATAAGATGGTGGTATTTCCCCGAAAATTAATTGTGAGTTTGAAAAAATTTGAATTTCAAATTATATTACGCCGAGCCTGTCCTCCGCGCGTGTGTGTGTGTGGAGGCGTTTGATTGTTTTATTGGTGAAAGATGGGTAAGAATTGCGCGCGCCCGTGCACACGCACACGCGGATGAAGATGTGGCGTGTGATGGTGCGTGACTTGCTAACGATACAGGAAGATCAGGTGTAAATGAGTACAGCTTTTGTACGCACTATTATATTGACACAATGTGTAAGATACGAGAGAGAGAGAGATAGAGAGAGAGAGAGAGAGAGAGAGAGAGGGGGGGGGGGGGGGAGAGCAGAGTGTCTTAGTTTGATTGTGTGTTCGATATGTGTCACCCCATGTGAGGGGTACGGCAGCTTTGTTAAGATGAAGTGATGCTTTATTTGCAAACCTGCCGCCATCGAACGGACTCATTGCGCACTTGTTGCCCGCGTAATCTCTCCGTTACTCGCGCTCTTTGTATTTCTTGTCTAGCCTCCTACGGCCACCACTCTCTCTTTCACTGTGTCAACAAACCAATCTATCTGGACACGGTGAATGCGTGTGACGTGTGGTTTTGAGGTCAAGACGCGGGCACCACCTAAAATTGGAACCAACGAACTTTTTCGGACCTCACGCACACCTGCATCAAGGAGATGGTCACCTACATTGTCGATGCTAGTTCAGACTGTGCAGCGAGACACTTCCGACGACAGCAAACTCTCTGATGACGCAGTTAATGTAACCCTACCACACACAGACGGACGCAGCCATGACGCGGAACAAGAAACTTGGGATTTTCGTCTTACCTCCTTTACACCGAGAATGATGCGTCTGTGACTCATAAATCATAACACAACGGGTTGGTGCGTTGGATGCACACAAAAAAAAAACGCTGCCTTTCAGCAGTTGCCCTTCCTTTTATCTCCCGCTTTTGTTTGTGATTTCTTGTGTTTTCCTTTTAAGTCACGCAGTTTGACCATTTCGGTTGCTGACGCTGCGCGTGTATGAATCATGGTCACGAATTTTCCTGCGCGCAGTGTAACATAGTAAAGTTTGACAGATACTCTGTTGCTATCTGTCAACATTAATTTGACAATATTTAACATTTTTAACGCCTGTCATCCAGGAGCATATTGAATTGTTAGATTTTAGAGATTGGAACGTTCGAAATATCCACCACCAGATGAAATACGACTTAAGATTAATATTCCCAATGAATAGACATGTTGTGTTTTTTACCTAAATAAAGTTGTCGCTTATACTGGAGCAGCTTACAGTCGTCCGCTTCGTGTTCTATCTTCATGCAGCGCGTGTATGTTTACCCCACCAATTACCGAAATGGGGAATCAGAAAAATAACCACGAGACAGAACCCTCGCGCACCTCGTTCCAGACGTTTTCGGATTTTCCTTTTCTCTCTTTATCTCACGCTAGCTTGTTCGCACGCATATACACATATAAACACGAGGCCAACACACTTCCTCCGCCTTATTGGACACTACAGAGCAGCACGCCGGTGCCGTCGCACAGGCACTAGAAACGTCGATCGGTAAGTCGAAATGTGTCTGCTACTTGGGGGCGACATTCACTATCTGACACTGAGGCATATACACACGTGAACAACAAGGATCATTTACTGTCGCGGACGCCGCATACTAAGCTACTAATGGGAGGATAGAAATATAAAACCAAACCCTCATACATACATACATACATACATACATACACGCACACTTAAATACGCAACGAAAAGGTTTTGAATTTGGGTGTTGCCGTTTACTTCCCCCTGCGGTGATTATTATGGGCAAGAACTTTTCTAACTGTACACTAAGAAAGCGACAATTTCACGATGGTTCGCGAAATAAAATGATATTTTGCTTTCTAACACGTTAGACGCCATGAGAGATGCTTATTCTTCAAGATTTGTCGCATTCCGACCAAACTACGATCGTCTGGAGATTGTGAGAGATGCAATAGCACGTTTGCTAATGAAAGAGAATTGACAGCTGTCATTTTCGTAGCGCGGATTGTGTTAACAGATGTTTCTACCAAATCCAGGGGCTTTGGCAATATGCACCTGGAGCGCGCTGTGTTCATGCTTTGACACTATCAAGCTTTCTTAACCATTCCCTAGTTTCCAACACTCACCTCGAATAGTGCAAAGCTAGATCAGTCCATAAAACCACTTCAGTTACTTTGTAGTACGTGGTCATAAAACGGCTCAGGCAGCAATCAAGTACATCACTTCATTCAACGTTGTGTGTCTAACTCGATTGCCGGCCATACTGTCAAAATCACCTTACTTTCATTTTTTTTATCAAAATTTTATTTTGATCTCCACATGCTTCTTCTTGGCATGAAGACCTAGAAGGTCTTTCACCAGTTCTGATTATCATCGAAAATCTTTACTGCGCTCTGTAGAGGCTCTCCCAGAAATTCTTCATTAGGAGTAACTCCCGACAACTAACAGCCAGTGATGTGTACTCTGCTTCAGTTGATAATAACGGACTAGGTAGCCCGACTTTGGTTTTCTATCTTGTACATTTTCAGCTAAAAGCCTCTTTTAGCTTCTATCCTATCTTTGCTTCATTGGCTGGCGCATATCTGCCTTCCAAGAAGCGATTTACTAAGAGGAATGTCAGGCCGAGTATTGACGGATAAATACAAGCAAGCTACTTGGCGAAACGTTGATACTCTTCATTATTAGCATTTAGCTGAAAAAGCTGTCAACTTTGACAGGTCTATGCTTTGTTACTATTGTCGTTTATATCTCTTGATTCAACACTAAACGCTGTTTTCACGTTCGAATGAACGGGTATTAACCAATGCAAAGCTGCTTCGAATAATCAAACATTTTGCAACCAAAAACATTTTTTTTTAATTAAGAGAAAAAAACATTTTAGCAGTACAACCAAAACAACATGACTACTAGAGAAGTAAGATAAAACAAAATCGAAAAATAAACACCGCACACATACACATATTCATGCACGAATCGACGGAGGCAAAGCAAAACTCAACCATGCAGTAAAGTGGTTTTTATTGATTTTACAGCTTAAAAGGAAAAAAGAAAACATTACCTCCAAAAATTAACATTTATTCTGCCCCACGGATGACGAAAGGCTGGCTTGATGGTGTTTGTCGGTGTTTGTGTATGAAGAAGGCTTTCCTATTTGTCTACTAAATTACGCACCCGCTGTCGCTACCTCCTTCTGTAAGCAGACACACACGCACACACCGCTTGCTGTGGCCCGGTTGTGCCAAAGCATATGCGTTTTTCGTGACCTTGACGCGTTCGCTTGGCTTCCTGTTGCAGAAAATCGCTTTTCTCGCAACGGAGTGGTGCTTGTTTTTGCTTTTTTTTGTTGTTGTTCCTTTACGTCTTTTTTGTGCGCGTCACAGCTTATCAGCAGCAAATGCACCCAGCAGGTAAAAAAAAACCGAACGAATAACGCACAAACGAACACACACACAGACAATCTCTCACTTATCACATTCGGCTTCCCGCACCCGAAAAGCACGGGAAATGGGCTTTTCTTTGCTTGTGTGTCACTCACTGATATAATTGTTTGTTTTTATGATTTGCTTCAATTTATTTGTTGTGTGGCTTTTGCTGTCTGTGACATTTGGGATGGCACGGCACTAGTTTTCTGTGTACAGATTTTTTTTCAGACAAACGGATTTATCACTAAACCGGTAAGCGAGAAAAATACAAAAAATATATATATATATATGAAAACCAATTTTTTTAAAATTTTTATAAACGTGCGAAACAGCTTAAACAGACGTTATCAAGGTGTGGAAAAATAAACCAAATGTATATCTGCGATTGTGTGAAAACACATTTGTTTCTAGGAGTAGGAAAATCCTAGCTTCGCTTAATAATTAATTGGATAATGTAGCAAAATTGATGAATGAAGCATCCATCAAGCTGCATTTAACACCAACTTTAAAAACAACCTAATTTCCTCTAGTTTCGTTTGTCTAGATGCGTTTGTATGTGTGTTTCTACCCAAACTAGAAAGGACAGGAAAAAAAACCATTCATGAGCATGGCAAAGCAACAGAGATGTTCGTTTGTAGTTTAATTAAATTAATTCTGTCCGCTGCTACGCAAGTGACAGTTTTCTTTTTATTTAAATGCTCCGATTAATAATCAGCCGTATTTTCCGATTAATTCAAAATGTCGAAAATTCCAGCAACACACGAATGTTTTGTTGCGCGCTAGCGCCTAGCTTGGCTGACTCATCAAAAACGTTCCAAACGGAGAGCCTTTTTCCTGCGGCTTTGTGTGTGTGTGTGTGCGTGCGCTTGCCTCCAGTGAGGGCAGGTGGTATGGCTGCCAAGGCTCGAGTCACTCATTTCACAGCCGCGCACACACCAGCGCCTGCTGCTAGAGTGCGTGGCGCAGCGCGCACACGGGTGAGCTAGCGATCGGAATGTGAGTGCGTCGCTCACGCTGCAACGTTTTCGCATAGGTGAGGAATTTTTGTTCAACATTCTTCGCATTCTCCCTCCTTTGCTAAGCATTTTTCTCTCTTCTGCTGCGTTCTTTCGCTCACGCGCTGTTACGCTCCTGAGCGCGCGCGCGCGCGTTCTCTATCTCTGTCTCGCTCTGGTTGTACAAATCCGATGACGCACACAGCGTTTTTAGACAAAAGAAGAACAAAAAGAACTGTGAGTAATGTTGTGTGCGTTGGATATATAGGCAGGGTGACCGATGACACACCGTTTAAGGTCACCCTATCGCTAGTGTGTTGCCTATTTATGTTTTTTCCCTCTTTGGTTGCTGGGAAGGATATCGAAAGCGCTGCCCCAGAAGCGTTTGAACACCCTCGGGAGCCGCAACAACAATACGGGTTTTGGAATCACACGCACATATGTGTTTGATTGGTTGTGCCTTGCGGAGATCATACACAACTCGAGAGGGGCGCCGCATAACAACATAACACGAAAATCATCATACACACGCACACGCACACGCATCCTACCACACACTGGCCGCATAAGATTTTTGATCGGATGCCACTCACGCGAAGGTTGATAGAAGGCGAGATTGAGTGTCGATAAGTTTCCATCTTGCGCTTTTTTCTTTACGTTTTCTTGCTAGGTAGAGCGCTGTTTTGTTTCATCTGGTTGATTGCCTGCCGGGATTCGATCCGTCGCCCTTTAGTGTGTGTGTGTGCGTGTGTGCGGCCTCGGCTCTCGCGTTAGAAAAACGGACGGTGAAACCAGGTGTGTGTGGCGGACGAGATCGCGTGGTGTTCTGCGCGAACCCGTTCCTGTACGATCGAGATTTCATAATACCCAAAGCAACTCTCTCTCTCTCTCTCTCTCTCTCTCTCTCTCTCTCTCTCTCTCCTCTCTCTGTACGTGAGTGGAACGAGATGCAATGCCAGAAGAAGAAGAAAACGCATACATAACGCAACGAATGAAAAGGGTCTCCTAGCGCACACTCAACCGGTTTTGCCACCCTCCTTTACTCGCGTTACACACACACAAACGCGCGCGCGCGCTGGCACCCGGAGTGGTTGCTGCTGTGATGTGGTGTATGTTCGTGTGTTGCCCATTTTCCGATTTCTACCCAATCACGATTCATTTGCGACGAATTAAACAGCACTACATCTTGCACGAGCGCACGTATACACACAGACACACACATGCACGCAAGCGCACGCGCCCGCACTCACAAACAGACGCACTCATCCGCAAGGGGGTCACACACTGGCGCTAAGAGCAACCGTACAACATCATCAACACAAAAAAAAAAAACCCCTCTCCTACTAGACCTCCGTTGGTTGTGTGTTCTTTTTGATTTATGTTTTCCTGTCTCTCCACATCTGTGCACACCAACAGATCTCTCCCGTGTATTCTCGATCAACCTCACACCCAGCCGACAAACTTTAAAGGCAAATCTTAAAGCACAAGAAAAAAAGGGGGGAGTTTTAGCACGATCAAGAAAGAGAGAAAGAGAGAGAGACGGCGAATGGGGAGAAAAAAGGGCAGATACACATAGAAGTGATCAGTTGGCTTAGTGGGATAATGTGTTACGGAATGGAGAGCAAACAGCGAGATACATCGTCTAGAGATCCTTTCACCGCAATGTTGTTTTTTTTTTTCATTTAAAAAAAAAAGGTTTGCCTTTTCCTCGTTACCGTCCTACCTTTGCATCTTACTTTTTATTTCAAGTCCTGAGTTTTTAACTGTGTGTGCGTGTGTCAGTTTCTGTCGTCATAGCGTAAGCATAAAAAGTAGCCCAAAGCGTATTGAACAGGGGACGACTTCGATCTTGCGCTCTATCTCTTTTTTCCCACGTTCAAGTCACGGTGGCAGCGTTTGCTTAGAGTTTGCATGAAAATTACTAACGAGGAGCGTTTTTTTTATATATAAACACACGGACTACAAGAACTTAAGCGCATACATGATTTTCGAGCATTACGACACCTTTGAAAACGAATCTTATCTTGGAAAACGCGATTATTATTCGTCTAAGCAGCGACAAAGCAGTTCTCTACAATCGATCGTGCGTCGAACAACAATCCTACTTTCAATAAAAGCAATTCTGTTAAGTCCTACCGAAGTGCTACGTTCGGCAAAATGCGCAAACACGCAACAAAAACAGTTTCTCGGTGCTGTGCAACGCACTTCCTTTCCTGCCCGTCCCAGCTCTTTTCGAGAATCGCGGACATTAGCGTGAAGTTTTAAAACATCAGCTTTTAGTTTCTAAACAAGTTTTCGAACCATCCATCCTTTTTGGTCGCTCGGACTCTTTCCCTCTCCCTTGCTTGGTTACGCTTTCTCTGCCTTACTAAGCCAGCCTTCAAAATCCCTCATTTCAGCCATAAAAGTTCTTTCTTCCCTGCACCCTTAGTCCACGTAGCGGGACATCACCCTTTTTTTTTTGTTTTGTCCGATCTTTCGTTTTCGTTTCCCCTTATTCTCTACCGTATTCGGGCACTGCATCTCTTGCGATCCCGCCTCACCTGTACCTTCCCTGTCTAATTCTATATCTTTCGCGTGGTGGATTATTTCCACACGATCATCATGGCCCTCCCATCCCTTTTTGTAGCCTCTCTCTGCACAGCCATTTCGTGGTATGGCTTCCTTTATGCTTCGTGTTGCACACTTCCTTCTCTTGTAGTTTCGTGGCTGGCTCGCTTAATTATACCGCATTTTGATGCCCGTTCGAATCATGGCGCAGCTTATCTGCGTGCGTGTGTATGCGTGCAAGCGATAGTTTTGTGCATTTATAATTAATGCTCTTCCTAATCTAGAACGATCTTTTTGTAGCCTTAAACGATTCCTCTATCCATTTCAATTTTCCTACTGCACAAACCCCCACAACAAAAAAAGGTGGACTTTCTCGCTTGGACCGGTGTCTCGCACGGTCGCGCCTTTGTGCTCATATGTGTGCTCTTCCTACACAGCAGAAGCAGACGTTGATTCTTGCTTGTTTGATTGCGTAGTGTGTTGTTGTTCTTCCTGACCAAGCACTGCTGTTGCTCTTCTCGTTCGTGCCGCCTCGTTGCGAACAAGCATCATCGCTCAGGTGGCAACATTGCGTTGCTGGTGTAATAATGTATGGGTGACCAGTGGCAAACGACAGCATTGATGGGCAGTGTTTGAAAAGAACGAGTTTGAAGGGCTTAACATTTGTTTTTATTTTACATTCACAACTGTGATAGCTTGATGTGTGTGTGTGTTTTGTGTTCTTTTAAATTTTAATTCTTGAAAAAGTTTTCAAAAAACTAGCTCAAAAAGATTTTTAAAGAGCATTAAAGAGATCCTTCCCAACACACAAATGTCTCCTACACTCGACTTATTACTGCGTACACCTGTGCTTCCACAAGTGGTGGTAAAAATGTGTTGACTATCTGTAAAGTGTTGGTAAACAAGAAAACGTTTGGAACCCCTTTTAATTCTGCACGCACATAGGAATCAGAAAGAGGTAACCTCAAATATCGAAACGAAAAAAAACGGCCTCTGAAGAAACAGTGTTTGAAGCTCACAAACACTCACACAGAAACAACCTAAAGTGGAATCAACATAAAGTGAGCGCAAAATTTCAAAAAATGCTGCACTTCTGCTAGATCAGTTTTAGCTAGATTGTCAACTGGGTACTGGGCATCGATGACTTTTCCCTGTCTGAATGTCTGACCGTCTGTCTATCTGGCTAACCTGTAATGAGCTCACACACTCTCGCTCGGACTGCGAAGGTGGGCTAAACCATGCAAGAGAAACGAAATTAATTTAACTAATTTCGATCAAAACGACAAGAGAAACGCAACGCGAAATCTATTGAACCCCCGGCGTTGTGTTTTTGCGGTCTTTCCCTCGCGTCATCTTTTAAATCCTTTTTTAAATGCACACACACACTTTCTCTCTCTCTCTCTCTCTTTCTCTCTTTCTCTTGCGCAACTTTCGCTTCTCTCCTGCTTTAGCTCATGAATGTTGCGCTCGCTCTCTCTCTCTCGTTCGCTCGTACACGCAATAGGATTCGCTGTTTTAATTAGCACAGTTCGCAACAAGATGCAACCTTAGTGGCTCTCTTAATACTGTTATTCAATAGAACTGGCGTTTGTCAGTGGCTTCGCGCGCGTTAAACGAGATGCACAAGCACACAGACAGGCAACACACCCACATAAAAGACAATTAATTGTATATGAAAACTCTGCGTTTTGGGGTTTTTGTTTGATTGTTTGTTCCGCCGTTTGGCGTTGTTGTTGATGTTTTGTTGTTTCGTTCTCTTTTCTAACGCACTTTTTTTTGTCTCTCGCTTGATCTCGCTCTTTCTCTCTCTCTCTCTCCCACTAGCTTTCGGACTCTCGCTCTCTTTTTCTATTTTATAGTTGTTCAATTCTGCTCTTTAATTGATCTACCCTTATTTACTCTTTCCCACTAAATGCCCTTCTTCCCTTCCGGGCCACCCTTTTTCTTTTGTATTGTGTATTTAAAGCCGTTGTCGGGTGGGTGAAGTACCAAGAAGAAAAACAAGAGAAAAGGTGTTGCTAGACGGTCAGCACATACACGCACACACAAACACGCCCGGAGCGTGGAAGCCAACGGCGAAATAGAAGAGCGTCGCACCCGGGTAAACACACACCGTAACAACTGTCGAAGAAACACAAGCGAGCACAGGGAACACGCTTCGTACGGACGGACGTACCGAGCACGCTGTAAGCACAACACTCCAAACGCAACTAAGCGGGAAGCGAACGCAACAGCTCGCATGCGACTCGATGGTCCGACGGTATGGGCGCGCACACGCGTGACTCGGTCACCCGCGAGAGCCCCCGGTGAGTGCCACCGTACGCTGGTTGCGTTCGTTATACCGTTACCGTATGCGATGCGCGAGCGAGAGTGCCGCTTGGGGAAGGCATACAGCCAACAGCAACAGAAAAATACGATGCGAAACAACATAACGAGAACGCGCAGGCAGCAGTGCGGTAGCGCGACAAGGAAAACAAACACATCGTTATGGGGTGAAAAATTTTCCACTCACTCAGCGTTCACACACACACACGCGGGCCGACTGTGGAGCGAGCATTAGAATCGTCCAGAAAGACGCACAGCTACAACGGCACCGTGTGTGGAGGCGTGAGGAGAACGAACCGACCGATGGTACGTCTACGTGATTCTAATGTCACTTTTCACCCATTTTCTTCGCACACCGTTTCCACGCGCAAGGAAAATGACGGGTTTTTCCGATGAGTGCACCATTCGGTTCAAACCCTTTTGGATGGATGGATTTCCCTTTTCAAAGTGCTCTACCACCCAGGTGTGTGTGTGGTAACGAGAGAGAGAGAGAGAGTGACTGAAGGTTGTGTGAGTGGGATAGGAAAAACAAAAACAGCTCGTAATAAGAGTGACGACAACCACCCCAAAACGGTACAACATACAGCGATTGTGCGGGGGGGGGGGGGGTAATGAAGCAGAACGGTCAAATAAAACCGGCACAAAACGTTGAAAACTCGGGCGACTTAAATTTCGTTCGCCTAATGCGCGTCGCTCGTACGCACACACGCACTCGCCACTGAACGCACAACGAGGGAGTGCGGTAAGAATAGACGCCCGAGAAAGGGGGTACTAACGGGGCCGATCCCGATCACTTTTGCGCAATGTGAAGAAGCGAGACAAAGTGAGCGCCGAAGAGAGAAAGTGAGAGGGAGAGGCATCGTGGAGCGCGCACTTGACGGATGGTTTGTAGCGCGATGACCATTAAAACAAAACACCGCTAAACGGGGGTATTATTATTTTATTACACAAAATACACATGAAAGAGATTGTGCGAAAGACATGGGCAGGTGGGAAGAAGCACGGAGGCTAGCGAGTGTCAAGAAGGAACAATGCATTATCACCCTTTTGCTTTTTCGTCTGCTCATTGGCCAAAGCTCTGGCTTCTACTTTCGTGGAAGGGTTGAGATAACTTACTTGCTTACATGCTGGAAGCTCATAATTTGTATACCTGTAAATCCTCCCCCTACCACAATCCCCTCCCCTCGCTCGCTCCCCTCCACAGGCAAAACAATGATTCATCTCCATTTTGTTTACACGTTGACAGATAATCACCGTCGTCCCACACAGTCTACCACGGTGAGCGCGGCTTTAAACGCGCCAGTGAGCTGAGCTCGTCTCTTATCACTCGCATGATTTAACTGATAAAACAGTCCCCCCTCGAATGAGAGTGTGAGTCGGTTATTAATTGGATAAATGATGATTGCGTGCTGAGTGCAATAGAGCGATAGTATATGGGGCAGGGGTTGCCAACTGATAGGGCTGAACACTCAAAGATGTAATTAATTTGTCGATAGATAATGGGGAGGTGGTATCATCAAGTTTAGTAAGCCATTCGTTGGTCGGCATGACTTCTGGTAGGGTCATTAAACCTGAAAGCCAAGAATAATTTGATGAAGAGGGAAAAAAGAACATCCATCTCGTTTCCTAGTACGCTGGACTGTCTGGCAAAGGCTGCTCGAGTTTGTGGAGATATCCGAATTTGAACTAGTAAGTTGTATTGCCAAGAAGACTTAAGACTGATTTGCCAGAAGTCACAAGAATTCGATGTACGCAAGTACTGTTCGGGAGAAACGTCCCATCTTGCTCTGGTTGTACGGCTAGAGAAACTACACTGCCCCTTTCTGAGAGGATTGATATAGCTTACTTCCCTAGTCGGAAAACTCTGTACCTTTCCCTACGCAAATTGAAAGCATTTGCCATGCACTCACCACCGAACCATACTCCCCACCGTCCAACCAGTGTATCCCATTGCGTGCAGTCATCATCGACGCATTATAGACGCTTCGCTGCCCGAGGACAGTTTTATTGATGTAAAACGGTTCACTGACGGGGCTGCTTGGACGAACGCGTGTGCAATAGGTACGGAGAGATCGGGGTGCAACAAGACGACAATGACAACAAAAGCCGATAGTGACTATTAAACTCTACCCCTTTGGAGCAACTGATGCACAGGGCACGGCGAGACAGTTGCTGCATACGAGGTCAGAGGTCTTGAAACGGTGGCTGCAAGCAGTGGAGTACTAAACCAACGAAAGTAACCTCCCCCTGGGTACAAATTAATTCCGTTTTGAATGTGTGTGAGTGTGGCTTTATTTACATTTATTAAATTGTCTGTTTTCCATCTTTATTTTACATGTGCTTTTGTTTTCCTTGCTTAAGTAATTCTTATCGTACGGTGGTTTTGTTTTGCTCTGTTTATTAGTTTTTGTTGTGCCATTTTTTGTTTGTACGCTGTTGATTTTTTTTTTCTTAACATCATCACGTTTATTCCCCTTCCCCACCGATCCCGTTTTCTTCTTCCCCCGGTCATTCAGCAGAGACACAGTAGCGTGCTCACCCCCAGCAGGCCTATATTTAAACAGCCTTTGCTGACCGCCGACCACAGCCGACGTAATGTTCCGCGAATTCTGTGGTTAATCATAGTCCCGGGGGAGCTCATCATCACTCAGCAGCATCCCCGCCGTTCACTCATCTTCGGATGGTAGTTTTGTTTTGTCGCTCTCGTGGTGTAAAAAGAGCCCAGCAACGGACGCGACGCAAATTCAATTGCTCGGGAATGTTGCACCCGTTTGCAGCGATGCTGGGCTCTGTGGATCGTTGCGAATAAGAACAAATATAGAGAAACATTAAGGAACCTACCACCCTTTTCCCTTTCTTCCTAACACCCCCCCCTCCCCTCCCCTCCCTCCAACCACCAACCTTCCTAAAAACAACGTAAAGTAGAAAGGAACAAGATAAATTTGCCAGGAAAACCTTAGTAACGGAATATATTGCAGCGCAAGGAAGGGATAAAACCCGGGGAACAAAACACACT
This sequence comes from Anopheles maculipalpis, assembly GCF_943734695.1. Classification (NCBI taxonomy): domain Eukaryota; kingdom Metazoa; phylum Arthropoda; class Insecta; order Diptera; family Culicidae; genus Anopheles; species Anopheles maculipalpis. The sequence continues at coordinate 5,874,920 of NC_064870.1, read as the reverse complement.
TCACGTCACCGCCAAAAAACCCACGACACCAACACTAATGGCCGTGAGCGGTACGCAAGAAATAATGCAGGGGAGGATGGGATGGCAGTGATCTGTGAAACGCAATCGTCATCGCGCCGTTGTTAGGAAAGCGCCAAACGGCGACGACGACGACGGACGACGGAGATGAAGTATTATTTAGCAACCCATTTCGGATGCTGCGACTTGTTGCCTTCTCATTCACACACATACGCTAGCACACACACACACACACACCTTTGTGACTTCTCGTTTAATGCTCCACTCGTCGATTTTCGCTCCAAACTTCCTCCCGACTTCGCGGAGTTCAATTTCGCCATAACTTTTGCTCATTTCGCTTTTTCGAGGGTGATAAATGCTAGCAGCAACAAAAAAAAGGTGGGGAGGGGAAGGGGGGTGGGAGCTGCCTTACAATCTGTAGCACGAACGCCAAACAGACCAGAAGGTGGTGAATGGGTGAAAGAAACCAAAAGCATAAACTCAACAACAAAACGATAAAGTGAAAAAAAAGATGCTAAAAGAGAAAGAAACGGCTCGGTGCGAAAAAGGGGGAAGGGAGATTTCAGTTTTATGAATGTTTCGACGAAATTAATTTTCTGCGGGGAAGAGGGTCAGATTAAATTAGATTAAATTAAAGTGTCCAAAAAGTTCGCTCTCGCGAACCCTGGAACAACTCCCCAAAGGGGGGGGCGGCTTGGAGTGAGGGTAGCAATGGACGGTTAAAACTACTTCACATGGAAGCTGCGTGTCTGTGTGTGTGTGCGACAGATGGAGAGATTCTGAAAAAGAGGCGACTTGGAGTGGGGAGCTGGCGACTGGCGAGAAAGCGTTATGGCGAAAAAGGGAGATAAACACATTGGCGGAATAAAAACAAGTTAGGGCACTCAAAGTCACGAGGAAAGGATGCTGTGCGCCAAGAGTAGGTGTACAAGAAGAAGCATAGGATGAAAAAGATTGAATGAGAGATTGGTTGCCCGTGCGGTGGAGGGGAGGGTGATAAGTGGTAGAAGGGGGGGGGGGGGGGTTATTGGTTGGTTAGGTGAGATAGGGGTCAGCAAATAGAATGGACGCTTGAGTCGTGTGCTAGAACTTCCAGTCTGTTTGTGGAAGTGATTGTGTGGAGCATTGAAATAAAAGTAAACCCCTTCACTCGTCTGTAAACCTCAGCAATAACCTCGTAGAACAATTAGACATTCGAAAAAGTGTGTAATCGGAGTTGTGAGAAGGGCAGAAGGAGGGAGGGAGGAGGTGATAGGGGGAGGGTGATTTAACGCTCCACCATAAAGGTGAAGAAAATTATCCTTTGAAAGTAAGATGGCTCATTCGCTCATCTCTATACAGCTCACTCACACGCACACTCACACTTACGCGCTATCTTCGATACGATCTCTGACATCTGTACAGTGCACGCACCATACGTCAACGAGCTTCTCGCACAAGCAAAATAAACACAGGAAGAAGCTAAATTTCAGCCGGCTCGATATGAAAGAAAAACAGCAAAAGGCATCGTTGCCGCGAGAGCGCATCCATGACGTTTGGTATAGCAAAATCAAGGTTCCGCTTAAAAGCGTAACGTGCGCTGCTCTAGACTTTTAACACAACCATTACCATTCACACCTGGCGAACCCTGTATTTTTGTTGATTTTTTGTTTAATTCCCCAAACTGAAATCGAAGAAGTGCACTCACACGCTCGTAAAGGAGCAGCGCGTGAGCGCAAAACCTGTTTCAAAAATAGAAGTAAAAAATGGTCCAATACTCCTCTGATCTGCTACATAACCCCCCTCCTACCCACCATCTTCCTATACACACACACACATACACCACAGCACAGTACTTCAACAAGCTTCTACACATTTCCCTTTTCCCATTTACGGCCGATGATCATTCGACTGAACCGGTCGTTTGTATAAATTTATACTTATTCATATTTGTGTGCACGGGGTACGGTTTCTGTTTAGGTGCGCCAGCATGAAACAGTGGACAAAACTGAGCCCAGCCGTGTCGTGAGGGGGAGGTTGGGGTTGGAGGCAGAAGGGCGGCAAGCCTAACCGGGGAGATGATAGAATACGATCAGCTAACAGTGCGCAGAACCGCATGAAGACGCATCAGATCTGACCGCAGAGACAGATCGTATCAGCCAGCGAGAGAGAGAGAGAGAGAGAGAGAGAGAGAGAGAGAGAGAGAGAAAGAGAGCGAGAGGATACGTCTATAAAACAAACGCACCACCACTTCAAGATGATGCTGTGAGTTTTTTTTTCTTCTTATACTTTGTCTCGTCGTTTTTTTTTTCTGGGACTGGTACCGAGGCTCTCATCTCGCGCCTGAAGAGATGAGTGCTCGCACACACATACAACCGGGTCGGTGGGGAACACTGATTCGATCGGTTCGGATTGGTTTATCTCTACCGCGCTACCGGTTGACCGTTCCACTTGCCGCTGTTCCGCCATCCAAATGGGCTCCGGATGCTGTCACCCATCTGGTGGCTTCTGGCGTTCGATGGGCCAATCGATTAAACCGGTGATTAAGAGCACAATGCGATACTACTCGTTAGTCGGTGACAGCTGCACGTGAACTGACAGTAGAAAAAGTGTTTGCTTCACGATCGATTGTTGGTGGATTGCTTCGAAAGTGTAGGTCGCGAAATTCTTGATGTTCACTAGAATTACCAATGGTACGGAGCCATTTCTGGACTCTGTGACAGCAGTGTTAATCTGATTTCTTCTAATGCTAATCGAGCCCGTACTTCTTTTTAAAACCGAGCTGTGACCCGTCGGAAAGGAGTTATGATTCGTTCAAAAAGTCCAAGAACCCTTAACATCTCCCGGTTGTGCCCTGCTGCGGGATAATGGCGGAAGCGTTTACTATGATCTGAATCGCAATAAAATCGTTGCACTCTCAAGGCTCTACAGCACAATGTAGCACCACAGCAGTCCGGAAGCGATGTTGGTACGAAATGACAATGTTTATTTTTATTGGTTATCAAAATTTTTGCTAAAAAGTGACTATATTTGGTCAGCAGGTTAGGGTATGGTACAATGTGTATGAACCAGAACACATCCTCAACTGGAATCCTGGAATTATGGTTGGTAAAGTTAGCTAGATAACCTAAAAATCTAGCACAACGAGCTGCACGCCATTTTGTCGGACGAAACAGGGGCAGGGGTTTGGAGTTGATTGTTTTGACATTGTATTTTATTAGAATTTTTGTCGTCTCATTCTTTATCTTGTTCTGTTTTTTGTTTGGTTTTTGTTTTCTGCTGTCTCCCAAAGCGTCCTGCACCCTGGGCTGGGATGGTTTGCTACACTAGTCTGTGGTTATATGCATCCCCATACACTACATAGTAGCGTTCCACAGCTCGCGTCAGTGATTTCGCATGTTGTTGCCACGTGCGTCACGCCGAAGACACTCATCCCGCCCGTAAACTGGTAGTCGCCCGTACCGAATCCGTAACGCTGGCCACGCCGTTACACTAGACACGCTGCTACATCAGGCGGCAGCGCGCGTCGAATATTTGCACGATTTCTACGCTCAATCACGTCTGTCGCACGATCGGCCCGACCGTGGTGTACAGAACGACAAAACGCCGTGTCGACGTGTTGTTTGGCCTGCCGGCAGTAAAAAAAAAACCCCTCCCTAGGGACTCCACCCCGGGTGAGATGGTCATACACAAGGCTCATCCACACCCGGTGGTAACAGGCACGCGAGATTAACTATGCCCGGGTCGCGTACATATCATGGTGGATCATAAATCGCAACGGATGCTACCACAATCGGAGGAATAGAGATGTATTTCTTTTATGGTGTAACGCAAGGAGCTAATAGGTCGGAATGGTTGCCATTGGGAACAAAGAGAGCAGAAAAAAAAAAACATGGACGGTTTACAAAGCAAAACAAATCCTGCATCGCTCGCACACGTGGCTAGATGGACACGTGGGTTTTGTTGACTGAAGATCCTTGAGCACAGTCGGGACGGGACCGTTGCCGTTCTGTTGTGAGGTTTAGAACCCACTGCACAAAATTGCACACATGGGTACGGTACGACGACACGGTGGGTTCACTCACATGCTGCGATAGCGATTTGAATTGCACCGTGAGTGACAGTAATGCCCGAAGGGTAGTGAGGCAGAACAGGTGTGTGCGAATAAAGATAATGGCCTCCGTTCGGAAGAACCCTTGCCCGCTTGCTTCTGAGCGCTGCCAGAAGCAAGCGAAGCGAGAACGCTGCCAACACGCAGAGGCCAGCAAACAACAGAAAAAAGTTATGGTCGTCTAGGGTACATGGACGTCGCGGATACACGCCAGTAAATAGCTCGTCCACCTCAACAGTACGATTCCAAACAATGAAGATGTGCAACAAGTTACGGTTTGCCAAGGTTCAACCACCGTAGACGATTATTGATGACTGTAAGCGAGGCGCAGTTCGTACCGATTCCTTTCTCCCAAACCGAACGCGCTCGCCCGTCCTCCTACGTTTTCCCCTGGGTACTGGGCTGTGTGGGAGTGCGCAAGATGGCCGCGTGGGCCCTAGACACCTCCGCTTCCTTTCGGTACAGGGAACACACGCGGGTTTCCCGCAATGCTGTAGATTGGGATAGAAAGGAAAAGCGCAAACGGTGCGCGCACTCCACGCTTAAAGTGCATCGTACTCCTATTACAACGTTTCCCCGATTTCCGATGGCGGGAACCCGTAACCCGAACCGGCTCTCGTACGGCCGCGGACGGACACAAAGCGAAACGCAGAAGATGCTGCTACACACAGCGAAAGCCGAACCACCACTTGCGGCCATCCCGAGGCATCCTTCTGGTGGTCTCTTAGCGGTGTCTTGTTTTGTGGTCCACCACCGGTCGGCTCGCTTTACGTGCGCATTGGTGGTGCCCCCGCTTCATACTGCGTCCAACCTTTGGTGGGAGCGGATCCAGGATTCGGTTTGTTTGTTTGAATGGTTTGCCTACGTTTTTTTTTGTTATTTGGGGGTAGAATGATGCGTTGTCGCATCTTTAGCCTAAAATGTGACGTTTCTGTACGAAGCAGACGTAGCTAAACTGTCTAATGACTCTCACATTATTGCACCGCCACCAACAGCACTTTGCCTTTTGTTCTTAAAGCGTGTACTACAGAAGGTGTAGTGCAAGAATAAAAAGCGTAAGCGTGACGAGGTCGATGACCCGAGCTACAAGGGGTTTGAAGGGCTACGCTATCGATGGGCGTTATCGACGAGTTTAATTTTTATTTGTTTATTGTTATTTTTACCATTTCACCCGGCTAACCAGCACATGTTTTTCATTGGGTGAGAGTTGGGGAAGCTGAAGCTGTTGGTTAGTTCTTGGAAAGCGTATCGTACCACTCCCGTCTAGGTGTACCCCGTGCGTTGTTTCGAGAGTCATCATGCCAATTGAAAAACGCGATTGGGGCACACAGAAATGCGTTTGAAAGGGTACTTTGTAAAATTTCCTGGTACGAGAGATTGGTGGAAGCGTATCATATGTTAGATTAGTGCCATGTTCGCAACACCGTGTTGCTGGTCACGCTTTAGCTCCGGTATGGTAGCACCTGTCAAACATTTACAACACCGTAAATAAATGCATTTGACTATTTAAACGACTACTGAAGGCTTGAAGAATTGGATCTGTCTGGTTGTGAAGAAGAAAATGGCGACGGTCCTCCCACGGAAGGATTTCAAATCCCATCTGAACCGTTCCCTCGTAGTGTTCGGACTGGCTGTTATCCGACTACGTGATATTATCAAGTCTAGTGACGTCTGGACGTCATGACCTAAGATGAACGCTAAACCAAGAAGAAGAGAGGAAGGCTTTTTGAAGACTTTGCATCATTCGAAGAAAAGACAATTCTCTGCCAGGTGCATAACTCTAACCTGCAAAACTCTCGGTTGGCAGTTACGGGGGAGAATGACCCGATCAAACCCGCACGGTTTATCGATATCTCTCAGTACGCGTCGAGCCACAATCGAGCGAAACGAAACAAGTGTACACGGTGTAGGAAAAGTTATGCTAACATACCAAGACACTGCAGAAGATCCGCCTTTATCCGTTCATCGTACTCACCTAGAACGATAGAAGAACAATAAGCAGCATATTAAATTGTGAACGGAAAAGCGTGTACGCTTAGACAGGGAAAGTCAACCTGAAGGCGAATGATAATAATGAAAATGGCAGTACTTGTGGCCTGTACTTTTGTTAGTACATTTATCCATTTTGAAGGGTTACTAACTAACTGATTTAATATTTTAAAAAATATTTTTTTAAGAAATGGACGTAATATTATAAAAAATACTCTGCCGAGAAAATGTTCCACAAGGGCTCTAAAAATTGGAAAACGATCAGGACAGACTTGACATTCAGGTGTCAAGTCTGTGTGGAGATGGCTCCTTACTCGGTCATATGTTTTTTTTTCTATTATTAAACGGTATTTCACAACATAAAAAAAATGCAAGAGCAACAAATGACAAAAAAAAATTTACGGTATAACATAAAAAAACCATCGATATGCAGTGTTTATTGGTTTGAAAAAAAAAGTCTATTAAACAATAGCCAAACCGGTTGCAGAAAACGATGAAAAATCATTTGTTCGCACATCGCTACGCTGCGAAAAACGAAGGGCAGTAAAACTGAATGTGCTTTACTGAGCAATATACACACATACACACACGTTTTAGGCATCCTTCCACGAAGCGCCTTTTCACCAAAGTCGTGCGCCTGTACGCCGTGGCGATGGCCATAAATCATTGCAAAACAAAACTGGAGCAGCTGAAGCTGCTGGGCGCGCACTAGGCAAAACGTTGGTAGTAAAAATAGCCCTCGCTATCCCGTCTGTCCGGTTCCCGTAGCATCTGGTGGCCGTTACTGGTGCTCCAAGCTCCAGCGACCGGGCTAGCTAAGCGGATTATGGAGCGGTGCGCGAAGCGTTTCTTACACCGGGCGTGTGGCGGATGGGACAACACCCTCAGGGTTCGATGGGATTGATTTGAACGACTGCAAGAAAACCGGAAGCCAAAACGACACCTTCTTCAAAACGGTTATAGCGTTCCCGTTCTAAAGGCCTTCCGCTGCTAAGCAGAAAAGAAAACCCCCCACCACCACGCCATCGGGCAATCGGGATGCAGGGTAGTTAGGGTGAGGGAAAGCATAAAAAAGTTAAAACCTCAACCGACCGATCAAACTGCAGGCACACGATCATGGTTGGGCTGGGTGAATAAAGGCGAACAAAATTAAGAAATGGAAAAACGGCATGGATACCCGGCTGACCGCCCAACGGTGTGGCGGAGCGCTGTTGAGCGTGTGTCGCGCGCGCGTGTGTGTGTTTTGCGCTGTTTTTGCGGGGGGATTAGTTCACGCGGGATGAATCACAAACCGGTTCTAGTTGGCGGGCGTGCGTACGCTCGCGCGCTCGTCCGATCGCGCTACCACCACTCGCCCAGCCATTCTGGTTCACAACAACTGCTGCGAGAAAGCTTCAAAGGAAGGTTTATACTTGAGGAAGCTGTGATTGTGGTACAAAAACAGAAGCCCAGAGGGGCACACTACGAAGAAAGGTGGCGACAAAGGCGAAAAGAAAACTAGAATGAAAACAAAAAAAAATGTATTTTCAACTTTCACGAGCAAGCGAATCGATTTGAGAAACCCTGGATTGATTGCAAGTAACACTCACTAATGCATATAAAATTGTACCACATACGTATGATTTGCTTGCAAGCGATTAGTGTGCTCTAGTATAGTTTTAGTGACAGCTGCACAAAAGCAGAAGTGTCAATATTATTGACGCTATTAATTTCATTCAATAGCAAATAGCTGTCAGTCATGACTTGTTAGGCTGCAAAAAAAAAACAACCATCATCTGACGAAATCGCGCTACATTATTGGAACTAATCCACATCCACAGCCAGTCGAACTTTATCGGCCTGTTTTTATGTTTACGATTATTGCTCTTCAAACTCTCGATAGTAGGGTTTCAATAAACCTTTCTAGCATTATTTTTTCTCCTTCATCTTTCATTCTCTTTCTCGCTGTGCCATGTGCTACCTCCAGCCTATTTATATGATTCTTCTTTCGTCTGCTTTCCGCTTATCGTTTAGTTTCTCTTTCGGATAATTCCCTGCCTGGCCTCATTTATATTAGGTCACCTGCAGGTTCCGCCCGTACAGGCTTATTGTGATTGCTGCTGCTGTTGCTGACAGCGCAACTATAATATTCTTTCTCGATAATTTCTTCCTGTCAACCTGCCCAATTGCTGTCGGAAAGTGGATGTCGTCCTGCAGAATCAAAGAAACGATTGCAAAACTTTACACTCATTCAAGCTGTAAGTCTTCTGATCGACAGGCACAGTCATATCCGTAGCATTATAAGGGTGTGTGTGTGTGGCTGGTTGGAGGGGAACTGAAACAAAAATGAAATACAAAAAAAAAAACCGGTTCAAAACCCTTCCCGGAGCGACTCGGCGACGCTCCGCAACTGTTCGCAACGGGCGAGTTTTCGTGAGCCGCTCGATTCTCGTCGCGCTACAGCCGAAAAAGTGGATCAGGACTCGATGCTCCCATCGCGACGTGCTTCCCAACATGTGCGTAACGTGTGTGAGCAGGGCTGCACGCGAGCCACAAGAAAAGAGAAAGCGCTAATGTCCGCCGGTCGAGCTAATTTTGTCCCGAAACTAAAGATCGGTGCACCCCGCTGACACAGCTCTTGTTTCGTAGGAAAAAAAAGTGCTTAGATCACAGGACAAGTTGAAGGGAGAGTAGGCAAAGTAACGAAAGCAACGAGTACACGTGTGAAAAGAACGCGGACAGAAATGAGGAGAGAGGGGTGATCGATTTTCACAGCGACGAAGGGGGCGGTGTTTGATTTAATGTTGTTTTCGTTCGATTTTTTTTTTACCCGTCCGCGTTCGGAGGACGTTATCGCACGATCACGATACATGATCGTACAGTACAAGCCATCCGAAAACCCAGTACGACGTGCCACGCGATTAAGCATGTAAGCTTAACACTGGATGCAGAAAAATGGGAAAACATTAATCGTTCCCCACAGTAATCAATCAGCAGAAGAATTATTGATAGATATATGCTTACTTAAATAATGATGCTCATTTACTGACAGGTACCTATCTTTGAAGCCTTTTGAAAGATAAGATCCTCTTGACAGATAAAAGCCCGGGGAACCCGGTCCGGACAGAATTTGAACCCCAGTCCTGCCGCATGGAAGATCGGCATCGCTGTCTCTCTGCCAAATCTAACTCTACCAGCTCCAAAGCTAAAACGCTACCATGCATCGCCCTTGAAGACATCTTCAAAAATGGCACTACTTTGACCCAGTTATCTAGGTTTTCCCTTCTGACTTTTCATAAACCTTTCGCGCAAGTGAGCGGTTTGTACTGCACCAACCAACACGGCCATTGATTTATAAGTTGCAGCTGATACGTCCGTTAACCGGTCATAACTATTTTACACGTGCACAAGGCCTACGAGTTAGTGTTCCAGCTGAGATGACATTGCACCCTCCAGACGTAGTTATGTATGCAGCACAAATCTGTCAACACGTCTCCGTACTCCGAAGGGTAGCCAATGGCAAGCGTGTTGTGTTGGTACAATATATTGTCATTTCCAATGAGCTGTTAAGGTGCGAAAATGCACGAGCAATGCGAAAAAAGTGGTTTTTATGAGGGTTTTTATTGACTGTTGCCATACAGTTAAACGTTTACCCGTTTGTTTCGGGGTAAATATAGTCGTGTTGATTTACGATTCCTTTTTTCTTGTGCGAATTAGTCATTATCGAGTACTCACAAGCTATCTGGTGGCATTAGTGACAATAAAGTCGAAGAAGTCATCAGATTTTAATCTGCAATCTGCGTATGAATGCAGTTTTCCCTGGCTATGGATTGTTAAGCATCGATTGTATTCAAGGAGGTTCGTTAAGGTTTTCTATGAAGACTCGCCGGAATATCGATTCTCAACAAGAGTATGGATAATGACATTAATGCATCCAAGTGGAGCTTGATGTCGCTACTTGTGCTCCACGTGAGGACAACACGCCATAACAGAATTATCCCACACGGCTGTAGATATTAAACTCATTCTTAACGTTATTATGTGCGAATAATAGACGCAAATGGTACCTGTGTAGCAGCAAACACTTGTTGGATAGTGCGAGTTATTGCACTTCCTTGCGTACTCTAGCTGAAGCCACAACAATAACAAAAACTCATCATCACCGAAGCACCGAAGGATGCAAAGGCATAAAGGCGTCAAGACCCAGGCCAGGACAAGTCGATAAAAATGTATCATCGTCTCATTTTCTCCCCGTTCGCTTTGTTGCCGACGGGTAATAAAACCAGCCGGAAGCAGCAGCTCCAACGCGTTGTCGTGCGAAGGGTGTTGGGTTATAGTCCTCACGTATACAGGGTTGGACAATAAAATGGGGCTCGTTCGACTTACGTTTTTATTTGTTTCTTTTTTTTCAAAACCTTTGCTGCATATCTTGGAAAAATGAATGCATTGGAATCGATCCAGTAAGCTATGCTGGGGCTCTTTCTGCCATTTTGATCGAAGCATTACATGAAACATGTAAGACAAAAAAATGAGACTAGGTAAATAAGTAGGTATTTAAATTTTAAAGAATGTTTTTGATATGCAATCTGACGTATACGTCAGACTCATGTAATCTGGACCATGGTCTAGGTGCCATGTTGCGTGTCAAAGGTTTTTCTGAATTTTTATTCTATTTTCACTAGGATTCTCAATGATTCTCTATGATCCGATATTTTCTAAAGGGACACAGAACTGTCGGTAGAACGTAAGCATATTGTTTATGCTTTGATAACATTTTGGAAAGGCATCTGTATCGGGATCTCTACCGGAATATCTCTCTCTCTCTCTCTCTCTCTCTCTCTCTCTCTCTCTCCTTCGGGTGGCCGGATAGTAAGGCGACATCGGTGCCCGTCTTCACTTCATCCGGACCCTCAGTTGTTCACCCTTAGTTGGGGACTAGCTGTCCAACCATTTAGTATCAGCAAGTTTAATAATCCATTCGATGGGCGGCGTGACCTTAGGTGGTCGGTAAACTAAGATAAAGAAGTATCTCTACCAGTTATCATATCCCTTTTGACTCGCTTATCCGTACCAATATCTGGACATCAGTTCCAAAAATTAATAGAAAGGTAGACTTACTTTATTGTCAGTCACTGTACGTGCTACATATTGCATTTTTTCTAGCTTGCAGCACGAGTACTCACACTAGGTACTCATATCAGAATAGTGTTGATTATGCAAAGAAATTAAAAAAAAAAGATCCATTCACCTTGGTCCTTCACTCTCAAACGATTCATCCGTTTATCCGCGGATGACACACCAAAGGACCGCTCAAAACTGTACCGTCCCAGATGTCGCGTATTGTGCTCTGATTTGTTTTTTTCTTTCTTCCCCACAATCGCCAACACCCTTCTCAGCATAAACATACAAAAACTTGTTTATGGTGGCTGGATACAGAAGCTGTCAAAAAAAAACCAAACAGAGTCCTGTCAACGGTAAAACGCGAACCGCGTAAATGCCTCAATAAACGAGAATTATGATGATCTCTTGTGCAGCTTCATTAAGTCGTCATGCGTTCACGTTCATGGATGCACTTGGTGCATCAGCTACCACCACTCCCTCCCCTTCCACCCGCTGCTCCTAGCACAAACTACAGCCGACCGGTCGGCCAATGTAAGCTGCCATCGAGTGCTGCGGAGCGAAACGCGCGCGCATAAATAAATGCAATATTGGTATAATAAAACGATTTCGCATTTCGCGTGCATCCCCTCGCAATCCCTTCCTTCTCCCTTCCCCACTCAACCTTTCCTCCTAGATTCCCTGGGTTTGCGCTACTAGCAAAACTCACACGGCCAATATGCAAACTGAATTTTCCAACGCGTGCATTTGTTTCGCGAGAGTTCGCTCTATGTATGTTTTGTGTGTGTGTGTCCCGTGCTGCCTCTTCTTTTGATAGCGGTGAATGGAAATAGGGGAAATGCACCCACCCACCAGGTTTCCTTTCCCCGGCGTTGCAGTCCAAAAAAAAAACCGATAGAAAAGCGCGGAAAAACAGATTGACCAAAAACCCTTCGCAGCAACAGCAGCGGCGAAGAGAATGTAGCGTTTCGAGCGTGCGAACGGTCTGTTGCGCTGTTTGTGGCGACTTGCCGTCGAGGATTTATTGGCTACCGGGGCTACCTCACATTTCCCCTTGTTCTGGGCTTTCAGGGAGGGGGGGGGGGGGGGAGGGTGCCGGGTCGGAGTGCACCAAATGCAGCAGCAAATATATCACTACCGGAATGAAATGTAATATATTTTCGGTTCCTTTCCTTTTTCCCCAAAAAACGCATGGACGCGCCACAACCCTATCGCTCGGTACAACATGTTAATTAACAATTTTGTTTGCATTCCCGCAAATTGCGAGAAGCGGGAATAATGGGTGGCAAATGGAAAACGGAGCAGAGCTGGTTTTGTTGTAACGTTGCACTTCCTGATACATAAAACCACACACACACACACATGCACATATTTTCGTACTCTGCACATTGGGCAGTTTGGCGGATAAAAAATCGAACTGGAGCTTCACCAAACATAGCTTAGAAACTACAGATTGATTTTTAAAGAAATATAGTTTGAAACAATTTTTCCATATTTTTTGTTAAGAAGATATAAGATGACAATGCTGGAGCCTTGAAAGAATTGTTTGAAAAATTATTCAAAATTGTGATAACTAGCATCCAAAGCTCTTCACCCATTTGCCTGCTCAGATTAAAAGTCTGAAAGGAAATTCACACAATTTTAAAAACTTCTATTTTACAAAATAACTCTCAAGAAACTGCAATGTTTCTATTTTAAAAGAGTGCAAAAGTGGGTGTTTCTTGGTGTTCCATGTAAAGTTATTTAATTTTGAAAAAAAGTCACGTAATTTTATGTGTCTTAACTGGAAGAAAAAACGTTCTACAGGGTTTTTAAGCGGTATTTCTATGCTTCAATCTTTGGATATTTTGGAAAATTTTTCAGCGTTTCAAACTCTAGTTTCGTAAGACGTACGTTTGAAGTTGAATACATTTGCAGAAAACATCAACAACTCCTGAGCTCCAACAAAAAACAAAGGGGAATTCAAACCAATTGTGCATTTTTTTTGCAACACTCCAGGAGGGAGAGAACCAAATATGCGGGATTGAGCAATTACAAATAATTTAATGCTGTTAGTGTGATTTTTTTATCACAATTCTAGTCCAAAATTAAAATCCAAATTAAAATCCTGACACACCGGATGGTTATGGAACAAAGTTTAAAGTGATAATTACTATAATAAAGCATTTTTAAATGACTTGTGTCTTACACCGTTTTGAGAAGCAGTCAAAAGCAATAATATAAAATACCATGTTGTGAGGAATGATCATCCAACTAAGTGGTATCAGCAAGTCTTGTAAGCCATACGGTGGCCGGCCTGACGTAGAAGGTCATTAGGTTGCTTTTTATTTGTGAGAAAAAGAAATATAATAATAATAAAAACACATCAGTTTGATTCCTTTCGTAAAGCAAAAAGGGTAATTTTGTCCAGCCATTCCATTCGAAAAAAGCCCATTGTGTACTCATCGAATCAAGCGTCCAGTCGCGGGGATGCACTTGTCACGGGATTATACCTTTTACGGCAATCGTAAATCGTTCTTTTTGGGACCTAAAATGAGGTGAATTTAGGTCGCCTCCCGCGTGGTAAGGTTGTGTGTTTTTCGCGATGAGATATTGCAGTGCAGCGTGTTTGGTTTGAACCCGAAATGCAGGGTTTACTCTCGACTGTAATGTTCTTCGATTCGTAAACCACTCGGATCAGTTGACGATTTGGTTTAAATTTTGATACTTTTGCTATTGTCATGCATTATGAGTGTTTTTTTTTTTTTGGAATCTGACTATCAAAAGGGTGATGATTGACGATTAGGTTTAGTTTGTTTTGTTCTTGTTGCCGTTATGATTTATGTTTCTCAATTTAAAAAAATCATTTTTAACGTACAATTTAAAGGCTTGTGATCGATCTAGCGAAATCTGGGAGCAAAGAGTGTTCTGGTCGTTGAGTCGCATAGAAATGCTCTTCCTCGTCTCGTTCCCTCTTTCCCTGGTGTCCTCCTTATTGATTACAGCCTGAGACCGAACTGCGTCAACTGGAAAATCGTTCGAAAGCTTGCATACATGCAGGCTACATATTTTCGAGGTTGATATTTTTGGAATTCATTTATTATCTCTATATTTATCTACCTCCGCATCGAATTGCCAGCCGCTGGCGGACCCTTCCTCTTCCCTCTCCCTTTTTTTTTTCACCAAGCCAAGTCCTGCCAACCTTCCTCTCGTGCCGCCACCGGGAAGGGAAATATAGCGTACCATTTGACACCGCGATCGGTTCGGTTTTTTTTTTGTTTTCATTATCAGTAGTTATACTTTTCTTCTTCCTGACTGTCTCTGTGTGTGTGTGTGTGGTTTTCTGTGGGTAAGAATTTTTGGTTTCGGGCCTGGCTCGACATTTTCAGCTCTTTGTTGCTGGGTTTTAGCGTACAGCAAGGGCATCTTTGTTGCTTTTCTTCTTCTTCGCTGCTGTTTATTCCTGGTTTTGGTTGCTGCTGCGCGGAAACCCACCTCTGCCGGCGGTCCTCTCCCTTCCTAGTCGCCCTTTTGCACGAGAGCCAAATTCCATTTATTTTATTTATTTTGTTCTGTGCCGATAGACGCTGGTTATGCTCTCGATCCCGGTACAGTACCGTATACCCGCGTTTTCCACCATTCCGGCCCAGGAATGCCGGTATGTTTCATTCCCCCCCTCCCCCCCCAACCCAACATAACTGTCTCTTACTCTCTATTATTTACTTCTTAACGCTGCACGCTGTCATTTGGTCGCACTCGTTTCGTGCTTCATGCAACGATTTTGGGGTTCCACCATTACTTTCGGTTATTTTTCCACAAGCAAAACAAAAAAAAAAGAAAAGCAACAACAACCAAGCACAATATTTTCCATCTTGTTTTATCATTTCCTTACTTGGCTGTGTGTCATTTGCCTTTCCCTTTATGCTACACCGTCTAGAAGCCGGTGCTAAGGCTAAGGTGATGCATCTAATCATAGAATGACCGCACGCGGCGCAACGCATCGAGTTGCTATGTATCTAATCTGTAGCATCGGTACAACCGTCAGCCGGAGCAGCACCAGCCGAAGGAAGCTTCGAAAAATGAGTAAAAGTCACTGCGAAGTGGAATTATACATTTTTGTGTAGCTTTTCTACCTTTTAACGTTCATTTATTCAAAATAACCAGTATTGAACTGCGCTCCATTACAACATAACACCGCACCATGGGATGACCCCGGTTGCAACCACAAGCAAAGAGTCTATGCCCGCCTTACACAATCCTATCCCATGGACAGATTCAGTCGCCCACTCTGCAGCCTTTGTGGTGTTGACAATACCGGCCAAGCAACAACAGAACAAATTCATTCGTTTTCTTCGCATCAGTAGCCTGTATCTGCAACAATTTGTAGCCTTACACGCAACCATATGCCGCCGGAAAGCTTCTATAAAATACATTTAAAAAAATATATTTAAAACACGCCTGAAATTATGCAATTTACGACAAAAAAGCAACGTTTTCCTTTCTAGCGGTAAAAACATATGAATTTTTTTTCCGTCTATTTTAAGAAGCTTTGAGTTTTTGAAACTTAATACACTACTTATTTAACACTTAGATAAGATAATTTATTCTCCTCGTTCTCAATGGTGAAGGTAACAGCAAAAACGGTCTTTACACCGGCAATATCGGGGCTCAAATTCCAGCTGGATCGATCCCCTATCCAACTAGTTCGTATCGGCAGGCCCAATAAGCCTTGCGACGGCCAATTTGCCAATTTTTCATTGGAAAAAAAATGTTATTAAAAAAGTGATGTGAATGATTTATTTTAAATTCACCCATGTTTATGCAATTTGCAATACAAAACGTACTTTTTTTCGATGTAAATGTTGAAAAATAACATTGAGCGTGAGAGGCTCTTAGGAGGCAGCTAAGAGGCGGTGCCAATTGCTAACTTAAAGAGATCGGTATCAAATCGCAGGCATTGCGCACGATTGGCTTTCGAGTTACGGGGAAGATAATGTCAAGGAAAACATAATAGTTTTCATAAATTAGGCAGTTTGTAAGGTAATAAAAAGCAGCGCACTAATATGGCTATATACGAATAAATCATAGGCCAACCATTTATTTAAAAACGCCTAAAGTTATGCAATTTGGAGTACAAAACAACCAGTTCCCCTTTTTATGCTATAGCCGATAAATTGTACGGCAAACAATTTTGTAAGAAAACTGTACGTTCATTTCAATTAATCCGCACAGTTTTTGTTGTTGTTGCTTCATAATAATTTAATAGCCACCCGTTTTCACACTATCCGAAGGACATCCTGACGCTACCGCAACGCATCGTTTGTCAGGATTTTGATTTGACAGTTCGCCCAGCCCCACCGAATGCCCGAAAGGTGACAATGGGTAGCAGTATATTTCCCGGCGATGCAGGGGTTTGAATTTTCTGCACTTTGTTTGAGAAATTAATTATCGCTCACATTTCCGCGTGCACCGCCGCCCTGCCAAACCGCTCGTCAACCGCACCGGGTACGTTTGTAAATCGGGTGCGGGTTTTTGCTCGCAGGCCAGGCGTAATCAAATAATTTTGCTGCGCAGCATAAATTAAATGCCGTATCCGTTGACTATACCTCTGTCAGGGTTGCGGTGCAACGAATGCAACCCTTCTGTGTGAAAATGTGAGTGTGTGTGTGTGTGTGTGTGCGAGTGAAGTAAATTATTTTATTATCCATCGCAACGGAACATTTTTTTTTTGTTGGTCTCGAGAGATGAGATGAGAGGGAGACGAAGTGAGGGCCATTGGGGTGCAACGGGGGATGCGCTGGGTGCGTTTTATTAAATCCACTTCCGTTTTCCACCAACCACCTCGGTAGTTTCCCGGTAGGAATTTGATGGAAGGATGGAAGAGTAAGAAAGGGGAGAGGGGATAGGGCGGGTGGTGGCAGGATAACACTTCGAAGCATTATTGGCGTATGGTGATGATGGTAGAGTAAATGAGAGATCCCGAGGGCCGGACAGTGATGATGGCGTAGAACGTGGAAAGGCCGACAAATACCGAGCGGCCGATTTTCGCCATATCCTCCAGTGTCAGCCGCCCGACAAGGAAAGCATGTGTGTTGGGTGGACAAAAAAATAAAATCAAATTCAAGCACGCCAAATTTAATGCTGGATAATTTCTCAATCCGAATCAGTTTCGCACTGGTGACAAATGCTACACACACACTCGGACGTAATTGTGGTTCGACAGAGGCCGTTACCATGCAACATGCAGGGATCCTCTCCTGAAAACTGTCTACCTCACCAGTCGAAGCGTGCACGTAGTCGCCAGGCTAGATTGAACCGAGCATTTCGAAAGTGGAAAATTAAGAAGCAGAAATATCTCGACAGGAACATTCCTTCCTCACGCATAGTTGCGAGTGTAAGGCTAGCGTCTAACGGAGGTCCTCGGAAGGTTTCGATCTGACGCCCGCCATAAATGGTTAAAAGGTATTGCATTTCTCCGAACCCTGGAATCAATCATACGCTACGCTTCGGAAGCATCAAACTTCTCCGAAGACGACAGAAGAAATGGACGTGCTCGGGCGCAAAGGCAGAAACTCCCGCATATCAGATGATATTTGCAATAAGAGGTTTGGCTGCATTCAACGCCACCCCGGCACGTATGGAAACCACCCGGACCGATGCCAGGAACATCCTCCATCTACCTGGGGGTGTCCCGTTGCCGCCCGATGTCTCCGTACTTCAGGACTACTCATACCCCGCGTTTAGGCACGTTCCAGTTGTTGGTTTACGCAGCTCGTACATCTTCTGACCTTTTTGCCATACGTCAGCAAACGCACTCTGTCACGCCGTATCCTCCAATAGCCAAACCGCTTCCCAAAAGCGTTGGCACACGCTTCAACCATGTACAATGGAGGGGATGTAAAACAGATAGCACGCGGTAGAGCGGAAGAAAATTAATTTTCATTTGTCTTACATGTAAAACTGGGTTCCCTGGGTTGACGTTCACCGCATCCCATCCGGCAAGGATTATGGGAAGCCCGTTCTGGAGCTCGAGCTACCAGGGACGGTTGAAGCAATTGAAAGGAATTTACGCCCGAGACCGGACTAGAGGATTCCGTCCTGAAGCAACTCCAACCTCCAAAGCAATACAGAAGGATGCATCGAATGTGTGTGTGTGTGTGTGTGTGTCGCAAACAAAGGAGTCACTGATGTAGCTCGCACATCATCACCCCTTCCTGGCACACGGCTAGTCGATGCACGTCTGATGCCCGTTTGGGAAAATCTCAGTCTCCAGATCAATCCAGCGCATGTAGAATGGGCACTACCCAGAGGCTTCCCATTGCCAGTGTGTGCACCTTCAGATATTCTGAAACAAATTTTGATTTATCTTCACCGCTGCGAACATTCCAATGCGCTTTGGAGTCGTGGCGAGTTGGGCCGAAAAATTGAAATTTGTGCTTTGCAAGATGGGAAGCGAGCGCGGGTGTCGATACAACGATGTCTATCGCCCAGTCCCAGGCCCTCTACAAATATGGGTTGGAATGTTTGCCGGTCTTTCTTAAGTGTGGGTGTAGGGAGGCACACAGTACGGCCGTACACACCGTTACGGGTAGAGTCGTTGGATTATGGGCAGTTGGATAAGCATTCCTGGACGTCCCGAGCACAAGACTCCCGGGCGATGCCAGTTGTGCAGGTGGTTGGGATGTTCTGCCATTTTCTTCCCTAGCAAGATATCGTCTACACCGTTTTTGGGACGATATCGTGGTGGTGCATCCAGGGGAAAGGGCGTAATTATACCAACCCGGAACCATCGAGCCCCCGCACGGATCGATCATCTTCCTGCACCTCATATTTTGTTGAGGCTGAGAATTCTCCACGGCACACAAGTGCAGACATCTGTGAGCTTCAGTGGAGGGGCTATGACGGTTTTGTTTGGCAAAGAAATAGTTCTACGTTCTATCAAAAACACTGCACAGTTCACCAATCGACAAAGGGTGAAGCTCGGATCATTCGGAGATCTCGAGGGACTTGGTCCAGAGAAGATACGGCGGCACAGAACACTACATACATGCAATCAAACGCAGTACGCATTTGATGATGCAACCCTCTGCAATTGCACTCAGAAATTGGTTACACACATACGCACATCATTTCAGCCGTGTAATAGATTTCCTTCCTGCAAGTAAATGTGAACATGGATGAGGATGAGTTGTGACCCTGGCATCGATGCGTTCCTAGATTTTCCAAACCATCAAGATAAACGGCACTTCCACCAAGGATCATTTTGCGTACGAATGGTACGTTCCGGGGGGTGCTCTATTGTTTCGCCTCGATTCTTCATGTGCATGCCGAAAAATGTGCACAATTTAATTAAATATTAGAATTATAACTTCATCCTTCCCCTCCGGGCATTAATTTTACCCGCTGAGCAGCAAGGTTGCCCGTTCCGGGTATGATAAAAGACTAACAGGCGCACACACGAAGAGAGATAACCGAGAAATTGTAAAGAAACGTTCACATGGAGGGAGTTTGGATCATCTCAGATTCGAATGCACGGACAAGGGTCTCTCCCTGCACGTGGTGCTTGAGTAATGAAATATACAGGCCATGCTTTTGCCGGGTTTTAATAATGTGATCAGAAGAAAATGGATTATTTTCATTCACTCAATAAGTGTCGATTGGGTGCTTACACGCTACGCGGTGTTTATGTCCGTAACTGAGTGGAGGGGTTTTGAAATTAAATTTTGTCGTGTGTTTTTTATTGTAAGAAGAGCGTGTTTAGAAGGTGTAGCTAGTTTTAATTAACTAGCTAGACAGATGATGAGTTGATAAATGATTGAACATGGATTTGTTGTAATGGGTTATAAAGGTAGCGAAAAATTAACAACCATTTTGGAAGGAATTAGTGAAGTTTTATTCCGGACTGGCTTAATGAATGCTCAACAACTCTACTACTGAAGGACTGGATTCAAATTCGGGCTCGAACTGTGCTTGATACTACTTCTCAGGATACTGCTCCGTATTATTGTTTGATGTTTTGGATCAATCCATTGATTCATTCGAGAGGCGAATGTAGTCTCAGGGACTCAAAGCCTATATAAATAAAGGAAAAAAGACTCTTTCGTGGTGAAAACCTGGAGATACATCAGAAGGAAGTACATCAGGAGGCATCAGGACATAAGCTGCAGAATTACCCCGATAAAAACTACGAAGTAAACCTTATGGTTTCCTCTCCGGAGTTCCAGACTATACTACGTAGAACATGTGACTCCAGACTTTAATCTTTTTCCTCTTGGCTCACGACCTGCAGAGTCACACCGGTCATTGATTAACTAACCTTGTCTGAGAAATTATACATGCTGATACCAAGTAGTTGGATAGTCAGTCCTCACTACGGGGGAACGGTCCGGATGAGCCTACTACAAAGCATCACTACTATCTTGGTATGTTTACTACCAACTGACAGCTGTCAAATATGATTGTTCCTTCACCGAAATGGAATCAATTTGTTTACATCAATATCAGGTGAGTATGTGAGTGTTTATCAGCAAAAATTATTGAGATCATTTGCTTACATCCAACACGATTTGTAAACGTTGGTTAACGGTGTAACCCTACTTCACACTACACAAAACCGTGTCTTTTAATATCCATGCTTAGTTTGTGTGTATGTTTTGTTTTCCCTTCTCCTCCCTCTGTTCCCAACGCTTTACCAAGTTTATCAGGTTCAGTAAGATAACCTCAACCCTTCGGATCCGTCAACACGGTTCCAACCCTTTTATTGGCGTGCCGTTGTCCCACGGTTTCGCTAAAGGGTTTGTTTTATTTTACTTTTTCTCTCTCGCCCTCCCTCTCGCCCACCCTCTCGCTAGCCCCTGAAGGCCTATAAAAAAACCCTAAGGAAGGAGATGCATAGCTGTATCCAGGTCCGGCATGTGTGCGTTTTATTTTAGTGTTTGTAATTTTCGCTACCATTTTCGCTGTTACTATTCTTATCGTTATTGTTTCGCTTCCCGGTTGGGGCTTGTGTTGCGTGCGTTTCGCGGCGTAGAAATTCCATATCCGGCCAGTGGAATGTTTCTTCCATGTTTTTGTGAGAATATTTCGCCTCCCTTTCTTCCACATCTCCTCCCGGAGGGAGGGGGGGGAGGTTGTGTGTGTGTGCACCCGCTGGTGTGTTTGCTCCCCCCCCTCCCCCGTCAGTTTGCCAAAGTTTGCCATTCCCACCAAGCGTTAAGCAGCTCCTTTCGCTTTCGCCTTCCAGTTTTCCTTTAAGCAGCGCGAAATACGGGGGAACATTGTCTTTGTTTTGCTCTGTTTCTTTACTGCGCCCATTCTCGCCTGCAAAGCACTTCGCCTCTAGGCTAGGTGCTACAGATATCGAGTGCAAACTGCACCACCCGATGGGGGTGGTCGGTAGATTTTTACTTTTCGTTTCGCGAGAGAATTTTTGGTCAATCTAATTTATTTTTATCTCATTTTTGTTAGTGTGGAAATGCATAATTAATTCTTCATGAAACCCCAAACGCGAGTAAAATCTTTCAATTTATGATAAAAAATTTCCAATAAATAATGTTTCTCCAAATGAAGTAACATTTCCGAGCTTCCAAGAATTGTGCTAATTGCTCGCTATTATACAGAACTTTTGTGGTTAACATTGCATACACTCCCATGCCAACCCTAGGGATCTCTGGTTCGCTGCTTCTGATCACTCTCATGCCCCACAGCCCACAGCGTCGCAGGACGAATTAAACCAGCTGACCCAACTGTCACTTTGGACCTTACCGAATTCTTCAGGGAAACCCTCCGTGTACTGGGCACGGCACGGCAGAATGGGGTTTGAGGAATGGTGGTGGACAACCAACGATTCGTTTGCCGTTGTATTCGACCGACATCAAATCAACCCTAGACACCCTAGGAAAACCCCCTTTCCGAGATCTGGCAAAGGGTAAGGCAAAAGGTAACCTGCAGCGCATAAGAGAGAAATATTTAAATTTGCATAAATTTTTATGTTAATATATGTATGAGCTGAGAAGTTGATGCGAATGAGACAGAAGATGGGAGAGAATAGTCGGTGAGGGAGAGCGAAACGGAAACACCGCCGGTGACAGTAGGGGTTGAGCGCTTGTCCATACCGTCCACACGTAGACGACGTGCTAGGCAACCCTTGGGCTCAGCCAACCAGCACAGCACAGAGGCGATAGGGCACAGAAAGCGTGGTAGCAAAGGAGGTACGGTTGTTGTTGGCGTTGTTTCGGATTTTCATTTCTTCTACCACTTCAACTAAAATGCGGGCCAATATGCGAACGTACTGTTCTTTTTTTTTTTTCGTTTTGTTTGGAAGAATCACACAGTACGAAAAGTGGAGGAGGGCATTAGAGGCGAAGGAGAATGGCAGTTCATCGAGCAGCAGTGGGGCATGATGGATGGAACGCACCCTTTTCCTCGAGCGGGCTGGAAATTCTTTCGAATTCCTAAATTCTACGAAAAAGAAACCATCCGCCAGTGGAAGTTTTTTTGTTCCTAGCCTGCTCCACACCACCGTTACAGTGGCAGCGGGCAGCCTCTCTTCAGCGTAGCCCTTTTTTTTGTGTTTGTGTGTGAGTTTTTTTTTTTTTGTAACCCACATACACAATTTCGGACATTCAGATCGGGTTAGCCGGTGCGTTTTTTTTTTCATCTACTTCTCTTTCTTTTCTCTTCAACGATTGCCCACCGTCCCACCCTCGACGAAAACTCACATTCCACCCAATAGCTTATGAATAGTCGATTAGCTTCAGCGAACGGTGAAGGACTCGGTGAGTGGTGATGCGTTGCGCGTATGGTGGTGGCCGGGACATGTGGAGCTGATATATATTGGGCGAATTCTTGACGGGGCGCCGTCAAGCTGGTAGTCCGTCCGGTGGACACCAGCGAAACCCTGGCAGACCATTCGCCGGAGCGACATCGAGCAAAGTCTAGCTTGGTGGAGCAAGTAATGAATCCTGCAAAGCACCAAAAAAACGTTTACCCGAATGTCTGCAACTGTCCAACTGATAATCTGCCACATTCAAACCAGGCAAATGGCACGAGATGACGAAACTGATCTTCTCTGATGCAAAAAAAAAAAACAAAACATTAAATCGAACAGCACATTGTTTGCTGGATGGATAACTATCGGCGCATCAGTGTAAACAACGTGCTTGTATGCATGTGTATATAAGAGTGTGTTTATTTTATCGCGCGCTCTGACAGGTTTGATGAACACCAGAGGTTAGCGTCACCGTGTTTTCTATATTTTGTTGCAAAGTTCACACACAAAGTATTCAACAATGGGGAATAGAACCCTCACTGTCTAGTCTGACAAGGGTACACGAGGAGGTGTCTATCTCACGCTACTGTTTTATTAGTGTAAGTAGTAACCGTTTGCTCCACGGCTGCACGTAGTACACCGACGGTGACAGGCGGGTTCAAGTATGTTTACACTATCCACGTACATTGTCCGGGTTGCAGATAACTTGAAGTCTGGAGATGTTCCAAGAGCATACTGACAGGTGTCAAATAATGGCAACTCTGATTCAAAAAGGGAAGTAACAGCACTACTTTCGCGTAAATTCGCGCAAATAAACATGTTCAGCTCAATCATTACTTCTTACTTGATCATTATCCAAACAATGACTCACCACAGCAGGGTGTCACACATCTCGGGATGGTTGGAGCCGCTATTTGTACAGTGTACAGGTCCGCCAGGCCACTCACAACTTGTTAGCGTTGCGTTCAGCTCACCATCCCCCCTCCCCGGTACGGTGCGAACGGTTGGACACAAGAAAACACACCAAAAACAAAACCAAAACCCCTCGTCGAAGATCCACTACTGGTGCCGGTAGACTCCCGCAGACACGCGCTAGGTAATGGTTCTGGCAAACCGATTCGTGTATGTTTGCCGTTGGTTTGTTTACGTTTACGCCATGCTGCCGTTTTGTCACTGCGGGCTTTTTTCTCTTTGCATGCATGCCACACTAGGCCAAATCATTCCTGGACGACTTGGTAGAGCATGATGGCCCATCGCTAAAATGGTGCAGTGATTGATTTAATAGCTGGTACGATTGAAGATGTTTTGAAACCTCGAATTGCTCGACAGTGAAAGCGTCAAGGTTCAATTGGTTCGTATCAGATGTCGATGAATAGGCGAAATCGGGAAGGATTATGCAAAACTCATCCACTGCACACCCACGTACAAACAAACGTAAAAGAGCGCGCTGAAGTTCGTCTGTCCTTTGTAGCCGCATTAGAAAGCAAACGGAACGTCCGAACAAGGCGTCACTGGCAAGCAATCACTTATTGAGGGAGAAGTGCCCACGCGGGGGAGTACCTGCTGAAAAATCAATAAAATTGATTGATCTGTACGCCGGAGTGAATGGCTACTGGGATGGTATTGGTGGTGGTCGTTGGCGACTGGTAATGGAGTGAAGAAGTCAGTCAAGCTCAATTCTTAATAGTGTGCTCCGTGTGGCGTGTAGAGTGAAGATGAAGCATGGAAAATTCAATTGTACGAGTCAGATTTTATAAAAATGGGTCTTGACCGGTATCATCGCCCTGTATCCAGGTAGGGATAGACGAGAGAAGATTGCGTGTACGTGATGCAGAAAAGCATCCGTTTCGATGCTGGTAGAAATTGTTGAAGCGTGGCTATTGCAAGGAAGCACAGGACAATTAAAGGAAGTTTAAAGGAAAAGGCGAGCGGCAGGGAAAGAGCGAAAGAGAGAGAGAGATAGAGAGTGAGTGAGAGATATTAATGAAAGCTAACCAGTGTGAAAAGGAAATTGGTATGGCTATTCATCACCAACAAATAATGATTCTTCCGGAGAAACTCATCTTTCAAAGTGTCCTTGTTATAGAATTTATTTGGTAGATTTAGTGAGGCTCCATCCGACGGAAGGAAACGGAGATCGTAAATGAGTGACAGCTGGCCTCAGAGGATGAAGCATGATTAGTTCCAGTTGGGTGTTCCGTCTGCAGAAGTTTCGCTAGAATTCATCCTTTGCCTATGAGCCTCCTGCTGTCACATTGACCTCCATCTTTGTTTGATTAGATTAGACACCTCCACCACGTGACATCAATGTCAAATATGTACATGCTTAGATAAAAACCAACTTTCACGCCTAAAACATAGTACTCCACAAGGATTATCTTTTCAAGACAAATAATTAAAAAAAATGGTGGAAAAAATGGCCACTTCCGCAAAAATACTAAACAAAGAAGAAAAAAAAAAACAAGGACACAGGTGCTTGGTAGCAACAAGTTGGCAATTTGTACGTTTCATTCATCCGGCACACATCGGCAAATCGAGCCGCGTACGTGTGAGGTTTCAACGAGAAGCGGCAGACGGATCACACACGTCGGGCAGCTGCCCGACGCACCTACGCGTTCCGGTGTTGGAGTGTTTGCACGTGCGCGTTTCGTACCAAAACAAAACGCATATCCCACGAAACCGTCCGTGCCGGAGACACTCACCTACAGCGGTGGGAACTCACGCCGAGCCGAGTGCTCCAATTTCCAGCACAGTATTGGACAGTGTCCACCGGGTGGAGAACTTTGCACAGGCGCTGTTTGACTCGACTAGTGTTGTGTGTCGGTGTGTGAGGATGTTTTTTTTTCCTCGATGCTAGAAGATAACATGGGGCAGGAAAGCTGCTGACAGCAGCTCGAGACTGGAGTCCAGGACTGGAGATGATGTCATCCGCCGACCTGCCCAGTCGTCAACGGTGATCGATCCTGGCAGACGAGTTTCTTGGAACGCGTCTATCAGACAAAACCCCGGTGCCGCAAAGCCATCAGAACCTTTAACCCGTTCCGTGCCAATCCGCAGCGGGATGTTGAAAAGACGGGCGTTTTGGCTGCGGTCCAGCACGATGGCAGACGGCGGCACCGTAGGCAGAAATGCTGGAGCACCGGAATGCGGGCGCTTCTTTGAGAATTCCGCTTTCCGTTGGCGCGGTTTTTGTTTTTGCGCACCGGCAAAGGGGCTCGCTTTTGCACTTTCTAGGGAGTTGTGGTGACAGAAGATGGCGGCGGCGGTGGCGGCAGGATGAGCATCGTTTCGCTCGCTTTCCTGCCAAACGGGGTAAAGCTTACGCGCTCCTAATGTCGGCATTGTTAATTGTTTTCTTATACGTTGCATGATCGGCATGAAATATTTTATCAGCTCGCTCGACCCTTTCGCGCTCTCGCGCCGGTTTTATAGCCTTGTTTACCCGGTCCGGTTACGCTCACGTTCACGTTCTAAGGGGCACAACAGTACCGACAGCACAACTGAAGAGGAACGGAATGGAAGGAATGTTTGAATGGAGCATGCAACCGAGGGCGGCAGGAAGCGCAATGGAGCGTGCAAATGAAGGTGAATATTTCGGTTTTCTCAACCGTTTTGTGCGCCTTTTGTGCTGAAAAAAAAAAATGGTGGACACCGGTGTGCCCGGCCGGCATGAGAAAAAAGTAGAAAAGAAGAAGGACGGTGTGGGAGAGAACGGGCGAAATCAGGTAAATACACAGATCCGTTCGGACAACCTGGAGTGTGGTTACCGATGCACATCCCTAGTCATACTGTTACTTGGGCAAATGTCAATGTCTCTGCAGTGATGGTTTGCAATCGCGCGTTTCGCTCTACCTGTTTACCATTCGCTTTCTAGACGATCGGCGAACGGTGCCAGGGGTCCAGCTGTATCTGCCAAAACCAGCCAACCAGCAACGGAAATCTCCATCAATGAAAGTGACATCCACGCTGAGGACGTTTCGGTCTTTTGTTTTTTTTTGGTTTTTCTATCTGGATTCTCAATCTGAAACAAATCTTGCCAGTGCCTGTGCGTAGAATTTGTCGGAGCAAATTTTGGAAGCATCCAACACATCATCCGAAAGGGTACGGTCGCATTACAACACCTCCGCCGACTAGAGCGGCCCCTTAAGTAAATAGACGAGCATCCGGTGTATCGCATCGAATATCGCTAGCGAGTTACCGCCTAACTTGACTCCCAGTCGCAGTGAGCTTCAAGACCATCGCAGTCTGGGAAGGAATCCATCTCCGCTGCCGACGTGCCTACCTTCCCACCCATACCCGCTGGCAAACTTCCGCTCCGGGGTTGTCTCACACTTCGACCCGAAGATGATGGTTCCATCTAGCGATCTTGGCGGCGTAGGGAAGCGGCTGTTGGTAAACCCCCGTACAACCAGGCGAGCAAGCGTAGCGAACGCATACTGTAGGTAAGAAAATATTTTCGGTATTTTAACAAAGAAATATCAAAAGCAAGAGCAACACAGTAACCTTCCGACCAGCGGCAAGGGACGAGCGGTGCAGCCGTGGGCCCGCGGGCAGACATTTCTGCCCGAACAGTTCTTTGGCTTTTTGTGCGAGCGCACGAGCTGGCGGTGGGGGTTTGCGGCGGGGCAACGGAACGGAATGGAATGTTTGGGAAGAGTTTGTTAGTGGCGTGGCGTATCGAGCCCGAGCAGGGGTGCGGAACGGACTGCGGACTTCGAATTAAAATATACGTGCAATCTTATATCATTTATTTAATTTTATCCTCACATTTCGTGCCCCCTCCCGTTCCCTCTTGCTCTTGCCCCCCTCACCCCACTTCAGTCCGTTGTCTCCTTTAAGGCCTGTGATGCTATCTGCCCCATCTGCTTACCCTGGGAGCGTCAATTCTTTGGGCTCGTTGCTGAAGCAGGAATGCCACGGGTTGTTACATTTTCTTGCCAGGCATTCTCGAACCAAACCCGCACCTGTTTCAGCCCACCCTTCTTCTTGTTGTGCCTTCTCGACGGCAAAACCATTGCCACGGCAAGCAGCGAGTGACGAGAACGGTTTCACGTAGAAATCTTCCCGTGCAACATTCTTGGGGGGTAAAGTTCCAGACCGAGAGCCCGGAGCTCGCTCACCCTCCAATGCTTCGGTGAGGATAGAAAACAAAATCCATCCATCTTCGCATCTTTGAAGCGCAACAAGATCAAAAGCCATATCGGCGTTTTGCTAAAGGTACCGGGACAGACAGCGGGTGCGTTGGCGAGGCGCGCGATTCCAAAAAATCATCTCACCACCGAGATCCACTATCGCTCGAAAGCACGAATCGTACGTTGCAAGAATTCGTCGAAGGCATTCGATTGTTGCCGGAGCTTTTGGGGTTTTCTGCTGCGGCAGGCATGTTCCACCGTAAGGATACCTGATCGGTACGCAATCGGATCAAAACACACGATCGAAATACATGTGCCCTGCCCTGACAATGGCCATCACATCAGAGGAATTCTATCGCACGGCGATGGTTGAGGTAGGTTTCCCCAGTAATGGTGTAATAACCCCTCTCCGAAAAACCTCACGCCCTGCTCGATCGTGTACGATTTGTTGTGGGGGGACGACAAGCTAAGGGGCTGTGACATAGGCTCCGCCTTCAACAGTGGGCAGCTCCATCAACTGCGCCCGAAGCCCATCCCATTTCGGCTCCACAGAAACGGTGCCTTCCGTCTCGTTTACTCGTGTACATCCGTCTCAATACCACAGGGGGAGACTCAGGGAGACACAATTTAAGGACACAACATTGGACCGGCGTATTCCACCTGTTCATTGGTCACTCACGCGCTTCACACGCCTCAGCCTTCAATTGTTATGGTGGCTCAGCAGTGGCACTCACACACCGCGTCGCAGGGCTGTTCCGTTCCGGTGCACGCGCACTACGGTAATGACTAGAGCGAGAGAGCCGGTGGTGTGCGCTTGCTGCAAATTGCTGGTGAGTGCGTTTAGTACGATAGGCTCTTTTACTCCCCGTATCAGCACTACAGACTACTAAATGGTGAGGACGAGTGATATCACAGCACGACTCGGATATCAAGATCTTCGCGCGTAGGACTCACCGAAACTGATCCGTGCGGTTCATCTAAACTCCACAAGAAAGAGGCCCCCTCCTTCCATTTATCGCCTTAACCTTTGCATCCGAATTTTAAGTCTTCATGTGACGAGTTTTTGGATGCCGTCGCACAACGAACGTGCACTTTTCCGGCCACAGTTGCCGTTTCCCTGAAATGGGCAAACAGTTGTGCGAAGGTATGTACAGCACCGTTGCCCTCACCTTTTGCTTCCATCCCTCGACATGGACGACATCACTGACGCGTACTTTGGACGGTGGTTGCTGCAGTTCGCGGTACTATCACGCCGCACATAATTAACATTGCTGTTTCCCAACCCCACCGCATCTGGCCGTTTCGTTTTGGGACGCATCACCAATTAGCGCATTTTGTAGACCGGCCGGCCGTCGCATCTGGCCCACTGCCCCTACCGCTGTCTCCCGTAAGACTCATCCGACCATCGATCGTGACGATGATGAGGCGGCCATCGTTCCAAACGGCTCGAGTGCGTCCGTACCTACGCAAAGAAATTCCTGCCCGCCTTGATCGGACCCGCGGTAAGCAAACCGAAAGACCGGCCAGCTATGCCGTGGGAGAGCGCTTTTCATTTCAGCCAGCCGTACGTGGGCGCGGGTAAGAAAATTGTGGAGGTGAGATTTTCAGCATGCCTACACCACAGACATTGCCGGCAGAACATAAGACGGTGTAGGATTGGTGTTGGGGTTTTTGTAACATGATTTAGTGCACTTTCAAATATTTTATGTGGTATAAAGGAGAAAGAAGAAGAAACGATGCTATAAAATTGTAGTAATTCTATTTTATAGCAAATGATAACAAATTTCAAGTATAATTCTATTGTAAATAGTTTAGGAACAAAACTTAAAGCCTTTTTATATTTTTTTATACAGCCGAGCTTTATTAGTATCACACAACAGCACATGAATGACATTCAATTACATCTACCAACTGTCAAATCGAATCGTTTGACGTTTGCAAATTTGAACATCAGTGTTTTCCTTTTCGTGTATGATTTTAAATTTTTAAAACAGAATCCTGACAGCAGATTATGATAAGGATCACTTTTTCTCTCTCTCTCTCCCTAGTTTTTCCTGCCGTGTTAGGGTAACGAACAGGTACAAATTATTTTTATTTCATAAACAAAAACCAAAGAAAGCTATAAAAAGTGTCCAAGACGGGAAAATCGCGTCCACCTTCGCACATAAGCGGGAGATGGGTTTCTCTTCCGTTCTGCTTCTTCTTCTTACTTCTTTCTACCTCCATCTCCCCCTTTCTCTTCCTCCAATTTCTTCCCTCTAACCCCTGTGACCTCAGGTTTGTAGTCTAAAAAAGGAGAACTCCACCGTTTACGAGACGGTCGGCCAGCTTCAACGAGACCCGGCTTCGGCAAGAATCGAGCCTGAAACTATGCAAGAAATGTTCCTTTCTGCCCGGAGGAATCTTTGTGGCACTGTGCTTTCAATTTCTTCCACCTCTTTCCTTTTCATCCCACCACCGAAACAAACCTGGCTGGCCCATCCCGGAAAAGGGAAGCATTTTGCAGGCTTTGCACAATTCGACTCTTCGGCCATCTTGCTCTCTAGCACATTCCCTCTCTATCTCTCTCTCTCCAAAGCCATCCTTTCCCGGAACGGAAGCACACATGTGAGCTGTACCTGCAGCTGACCGCCTGTTGGCAAAGCAACGCGGAACAATGCAAGCAATGCAGCTACGCTCCGTGCAAGGAGTTACCAAATACCGGCCATCCTCTCGGCCATCTCGCGCAATGCTGTTTCGGTTTTGCAAACTGCTTGGAGCTGCTTGGGCATGGGGAATGGCCGAGAGCAAGAATGTTTGTCCTTTTGCCAAGAAACCCACATGCCCTCGTTTTCCCTCACCCTACCCCGAAAAGGTGCAACCTCCCATTAGCACGTACCGTGTGTAGGCCAATTTCCAGATTCCGCAAGGAAACTGAAACGGAATAGGAATTCTCGAAAATGGGGTTGGGGTTTGGCAGTCGTCGGTGCAACCAGGGGGAAGGAATCAGGATTCATCACGGGTTGCATTCGCCCTTGCACGAAGCCGGGGATACAAAGGCTTTTGCTCGCCAAAATCTTACATACACACACACAATCGGCAGGTATCAACGAAGAAACGATCATTTTGAGTTTAATAACTCCGCCCCTCTTTGCTCCCCTTATAAGCGAGGGAGCGAGCATAGAGGGAGGGGGAGGGCTAGATCCTAGAATAAAGAAGAAGAAAACACAACTTCAATCGGATCCTAGTGCTATAAGTACGCGGGGAAAAGAAAAAAAAGCAGAACGTGCTGCGAAACGGGTACACTACTAAACGGGATGAATTATTCGTTAAATTAGAATATTTACGATGACCCCGTCCCAAGCTCTTGGGCTCTTCCGTTTTCGTGATGCCTGGTCTCGCCGCAGCACTGGTGTCGAAGGAGAAATAATTAATTTGAATAAGTGATTTAATTTGCAGCGAATAATTAGGGTAATTTATACTCCCATCTTTCCTCTCCTTTTTCTCTAGTAAGAGAAAGAGAGAGAGAGAGAGAGAGAGAGAGAGAGAGAGAGAGAGAGGAAAAATTACAGCCAGCAAGAAAAACCCCGTTAGCTTAAAGATTGGTGTGTTTTTCGGGCGGAAGGTCCACCAAATTCCACCGAATAAAAAAAGTCCTCCGAAGGACACCAACTTTTCGGCGGTCCTCGAGAAATCGGATTTCGGATAACAAATGAACGCTTATTTATCAACCGACAACATGCTCGAATCCCGAGGACTGCAAGACGGCGACCTGAGCGTCCAGGTTCAGCGGGACTTATCAGGCGTTTCAGTGTCGGTGGAAAATTGATGAAGAAATCTTTCATCGGATGAAACGAAAGCGAAACATAGCGTCTGCTTAACTTCCCCAAGCGAGAGAGGGAGAGAGAAAAGGGGAGTAAAAAAAAAAGGAGAATAATTTCGTTACCTTCCATTTTGTCTTTTGTGTTCGCATCTTTGTCACTCACCCCACAAGGTCCAGCCGGTCTTTGCGGAGATCTGTGACCGTGTGAAACGGTGCTCCGGTTCGGCGATCTGAAGCGCCCACCGGATTGGCACACTCGGTACAAAGGCAAGCAAAGAGAGGTGTTGGAAGGGAAGGGGAATAAAGGAGGGGGGTAGGAGAAAATGAGGACAAATAAAAAAAGGACAACTGTCCATTAACTCTTCACGGAACGGTAGCTCCCATTTCACCGCCCGGGCTTTTTGCCCCCCCCCCCCCCCCCCCCCCCCCTTCACTAGGATTCTTTTGGGAAATGGGTATTAGGGGAAGGGAAGAGGAAGTGTGGGAACGGAGGGGGGGGGGGGGGGAGGGGGCTAGGGTGGTGGGTCGAGCGAGGTTAACGTGCCGGGGAAGGGGAAAGGATACTCGGTAACGCGTTTTATTTGCATCGGTGGCGACATCTCGTTGCGCGCGTAGTTAAGCCTTCAGCTGTGTGTGTGAACGGAGGGCAGGAAGGGCGAGATGTGGCGGTGGAAGGATGGGAAATGCCCGGAGTGCACGGGTATGAAACGATCTGGAATGTGAAGTATTTTTGTGCTCGCTGATCAAGCGAACTCGCGAGTCGCGACACTAGCTTCGACGAGGTAGCGCTGAGGTATGAGACAGGAGGAAGGTAGGGGGTGGGGGGAGTGACACAGCGCGAGAGAAGGAACGGGATGTTAGGAGATGGAAGGAGTAAGGGGATGGAAAACTTGTTACTGGAAAAGGAAAAATAATTTTCTAGTGTACCACCGCCACACTCTGTCGCCGAGGCTGTTTTTCTTTTCTGTGTATGTGTGTGTGTGCATTTTTTTTGGTTTAAAT
Organism: Anopheles maculipalpis; assembly: GCF_943734695.1. Taxonomy (NCBI): domain Eukaryota; kingdom Metazoa; phylum Arthropoda; class Insecta; order Diptera; family Culicidae; genus Anopheles; species Anopheles maculipalpis. The sequence goes on along the minus strand of NC_064870.1, from coordinate 5,842,041 downwards.
TTTTACTTTTATACCCTCTCCCTCTCTCTCTCTCTCTCTCTCTCTCTCTCTCTCTCCAGCGCACCCTTCTCCCTCATAGCGTTCAGGGCCTGGTATCGTAACCAACCGGCATCGCCGGATGCCTTCACCGGTCGCCATTACACCGCGCTTTCGATGGTATTTAAAAATGAGCAACATTTTTATGCTCGCTGCAGCTGTGTGCACAGGCTGGGGGAGCCCGCAAGGAGGGGAAAGCAGCGACGTACCCGGGGCATTTGTGCCTTCGCGGACGGACCGAAAGGCATCAGGAGAAGAAGCAAAAAACGCAACGCAACAGAACAAAATATGTTAAAGTCCCGCAGACACGGGACCGAGAGGAATAAAAAACCCCGAACCGACAAACAAAAAATAGAAAAGTTAACAAAAATTCATACAAAACATGGTCAGTTAGTAGAAGAATGAGAAAAAATAATGAAATCGCAAAAAAAAACTCGTAAGGTACGAAGAAACAAATGAAATAAAAAGAGGAATAAATGAAAAATAGTAACAACAGTGAGTAATTTGTAAAAGTGGCCTTATAGTTCTATTGTTTACCTATGGAGGTCAACAACCTAGTAGCATTATTTATTTAAGATAAAATAATTTTAAGTTGATGTATTTTACCACTCTTCACTCGCTCGGGTTTAACATAAAAAATTGCGCCTTTTTTTTCCTACAAACCTTCCTTCCTACCGAAAGTTCGAATGCATGTGAGAGCCCTGCGACTGTCACATACGGGCACTCACACGCATGAACACGGTTTGGAATGAACGCACCACCGTTACCGATTTTGGTTCTGGTTTAAATAATTCAAACCAAAATAAACGCGCGCGCGCTCGCTTTTTTAACCGTTTTTTTTTACTCGCACACCTCATTTACGTGTGTAAAAACCAAAAAAAAATCTCACCCAATCTCGTTGCGAGTGGGTGGTCCACTTCACAAAACACACAAACTGCTCAATTGAGCCAAAAATGAACAAACAAACAGAGGAAAAACGGGCAAAAAATTGCAACGAAAACAAAAGCCGCCAACACCACCGACCGGACTGTTGATTACCCTTCGAATGATTTGTTTATAGCTTAGTGGGTGGAAAGCTTTGGCGCGCGGTTGTGAATTGAAGCATGGGAGGGGGAAAAAAACGACACACATAACCCACACGGACGAAATATCACATTTAATCTGCCCATCGTCTAGGAACACTTATCGGAACCAATGCCTTCCTACACCGCGCTGGGCGAAATTCGCGAACGGCAATGAAGCGGTCAACAATATCATTTTATTTTCACGCTTTTCCAATGATTAAAATTTTCGCTGATACTTGCGAACAATTTAAGTAGCTTTTCTGTTGTTTTTTTGTTGTCACTGTGGGGTTCCTTTTTGAGCTGTTCAATGATTTACTTAGAAGAAATTGTTCGACTCAAGCTGCTCAGAGTAAAATATTTTTTCACGTGTCCCACCGTTATTGAGACCTTTTTTCACATATCTTAACAGTTTAATTGAAACTTTGATTAACAATTTCTGCTTGAAACGACGCCTTATTTCTAAGAAAAAATTTCTTAGAAAATTCTTTTTTTATTTTTTTCTAAGAAAGCTAAAAATGGTCTAAAAATTATTTGTGCGTTTGTTCCTCTCATTTAGCCTCACAGTTAGCTCTCGAGTTATGCAGATTAGGAGATATTTTAATTTCTTGTTTGAGTTTTAATTTTACTTAACAGTTGTTAGATCTAAATTTTATTAGTAATTTATCTTATTTAATTGAATGTAAAGAATATAACAGCTTCAAGTTTTATGAAACTCAAAGTATCTTAAAATTTCTCAATAACAATTTTTTTTTAAGGATTTGATCTTATTGACTGTCCGTTTGTAGTCCGTTCTGTCCTTGTCGTACAAATGAGCGACAGCACAGGAATTTAGTTGTACTCACAGAAAGGGCCATTAAAATGTTTGAAGGAATAATAGTGCAATGAATAGTCTCTCAATTTCTTGAGCGATTCATCACGTCAAACCGAAAATGGAGATTTTTTCTAAAAACTTTTCAAACAATAGCGCTGCTCATGTTGCTAAGAAATGGCATAAATGGTAAACCGACGCCTCTCTAGCTCTAAAAAGCCATAGAAGGAGAATAATATACAAAAATCTTGCAGCACACTGTAGTTTATGAAACATCGATTGGCTATCAATATTTGATGTTTTTTTTTTTAAGTGAAGAAATGAGATTTCAAGCAATCAATTTGTACAAACTAGTACACCCCTTGGCTTAATGTCCTCCCGCCTCTATACGCCCGATTTATTTTTTCCACGTTATATTTGGAAACGTTGAGATTAGAATCCACGAGCTTCGGTGTGAACACTGGCGCACAGGGCTAATTACAGTAAGAATCACAAAACAACTAATTTCTCCATCGCGTAACTGGGGTGCTGCCTGTATAGTTCGAGTACTGCACCAATAAATGGAATTAAAATTTAATTCAAAATGCATCACAAACTGAAGACGAGTCAGCTGCAACAAACGGCACACACATGTAACATTGTGGGTGCCGTCCTCACCTTCCACCCTTGCCTCCCAACATCCCCAAATGCCCCCCCCCCCCTCCCTTCTGTTCCTAATGAAGTGATCTTCCTCCAAGGTATCATTTACTCAAGTGTTTTTCTTTTATTTTACTTTTCTTTATCCCGTTTTTGCGTCTTTGCGCTGTTTGCTGCCCATGTTTACCGCACACACACACGCGCTCTCTTTCTCGCTCTCTAATTCCCTTTGTTTTACGCTGCCGCATGGCCAGAGGTTTATCTAAAGAGGAATGTGCACGCAGCCACGTGCAGCTATCGCCCAGCCCCGGTGAAGTGGTCAGCACTGCACTTGCGAGAAGGTATATTTGCGTAAAGGTAGCCAGTCTTACCCTAATCGCCAATTCTCACTCACTCACTGGCCGATTGGTGCAGGCAGCGGGATTAGCGACCCATCGACACCCGGTAAATGACGTTTTACGCGTTGACAATGTTACAAGCATCGAGCACTGACAACAGGCTCGGGTAAGCCACCGATCAACCGTCGTCGATGTCGGAGTTTGCTGTTATTTACGTACTGTTTTGTTTTTGCTCTATTCTGGCTCTGGTTTTTCTTTTTCTTCTTCTTGTACCTTTCTTTATTTTTATGACTTGGGGTTGGCTGTGTATGTGTGTTTTTGTTACTCCTCTCGGTGTACTTTAATAATCTCAAGGGTCTTCGCCTTACTCGTGCTCGGTGTTCGGCGAAGCAACGTGCAGCCGGGATCATCTGCCCGACGAGATTTGTACATTAAACCATTTCCATTCCTGCTTCGTGTACGCGCACTTAAAACAAATGAACGCACACACACACACACACATTTACACTCGCTCGCATTCATCATAATTTTGTGGTCAGTAAATGTGTGGTGGGTGGTAAGAGAGAATGAAAACGGAAAATCATTCGCCAGGGAAAAACCAGAAACTTGAAATGGTACATAAATAGCAACAGTTTAGCCGGAACAAACCACCTCCCTCTCTCTCCTTCTCCCTCTCCATCTATTAACCACCCCCTCCCCCCTGTGGGGAGGTTTTTCAAAGAGGCAACAAAACAACAGGAGAAGGAAAAGCGTAAAGAGGAGACACTTCCTAAGCGTACGCGTAGGAAAATTTCGGCATAAAGCGAAGATGATGGTGGTTTTTTGCTCGTGTCCGTGCTCGTGTTCCTTTCCCTTTCTTGGGCCATTCACTCGACACCTAGCGTCCCTTTCAATCGGGGAAAGGATTCACGACGTATTGCTTTCACACCAAAATCATCTGATTTTCCCATCAGCATGTGGTGGAGTAGGAGAACGAGAAGGAAGAAATGGGTGAGGTAGGACTGAAAACACACAACTCGTAGACCAAAACCACACACACAGCTTTCACACTTGTGTGTGATTTGCGTGCGAGAAAATGCTAAAAATAGTGATTTTTCACTCCCAAAGCCGTGAAGCGCACATTTGCAAAACAGAAAAGACCGTATGTATTTTATGTGTGTGTGTATGTGAGTGTGTGTTTGCAGATGTATACGTGTGTATGTGTGTATTAAGAAGTTGTATCATGCAACGATCAAGATGCACTGGGAAGGAGATAAAAGTCGCAATGGTGAGAGGCGATTTTTTTCTAATTTCTTTTTAGCCGAACAGAAAAAAAAAATGCAAAGTCCCAAATGTTGTATGCGTTTGTGCTAAAAAAGAATACATAAATAATTGAAGAAAAATCAAAATGAGGAAGATTTACCGAAGTTCAAAGAGTTTGATCGTAATAAATGCTTTACAATCAAGCAGATTGATGAAGAGTAGATTTTATTAACGAAACATCAATGTGTAACGCTTCGTAACGCTTGTTTTACTGCTTCGCACAGTGTTCGCTGGCCTCTTCCTGACTTATCGCTCCTGTAAGTCACGTCGACCATCTAATGGCTTACTAGACTTGCTGATACCGGGGCGTCCCGGTGGTGTATGCGAGAGCGGCGCCAGTCTTCAAACGGCAGGACCGGGGTTCAAATCCTATCCGGGATCGTCCGCCCGTAGTGAGGACTTGGATAGTCATCCAACTACTAGATATCGGAGAGCCTAGTAAGCCATTCGATCTCCGGTCCTACCCGTGTGAAGACCGCAGGCGCTGTCAACCTGACCTGAAAGCATATAGCCTTGACAAGACTTTATGCCTAAAACGCTTTTTGCCCAGTGACGATGGTCGCACAGCTCGAGAACTAACTTGTATGCATTAAAAAGCGACTTCTTTTTCAGTTACATGGTAGACTTAAACGGTGAAAGATACTGTTACCAATCAATTTGCTATATTTTCTTTCATAATTCCGTATTCTAATCGCCATTTAACCATTAAATTATTTAGAAAGGTTTTCCCTCTTCAAATTGATCTAGAAATCTTTGTGTTTTTGGACGAGAGAAAGTGTGAAGCAGTTAAGAAATAGACAGAATATAAGTGGATAGTTAAAAAATAAGCAGCATGCTGCTAAATCCACAAAACTTCTTAATTAACCTTCACTGCATCATGTGTTTAGCAGCGATGAATAAGCTGTTGAGAACTTTACACACTCAGCAAACGGATCTGATGGAGGCGCCCCGTTTTTCATGACTTTGTTTTTAATCCGCTAGAAGATTAGAGACTTCGAATAATGAATGCAAATGCCGCCGCGTACCCTTCAATTAAGACGTTTGTACGATTTGAGCCTTTGAGAAGGTAACGGTTCCAAACAGCAGTAAAATACATCACGACGCTCATTAAATAAATCCGACTCGCAGTGCAAACGATGAAAGCCGAGAAGAAGAATAAACTAGCCAATGCAAACGATAAAATGCATCTTAAGCACGAAGGGTGCGAAATTGGCTAGCAGTGGCAAAGTGTGTCCAGTCCTTCGGACAGCTTAAAGTAATAAAATTGCCGCGTGAAAGTCAACGTCTGGCCGAATTGCTCTCCCTGCTGCCAGTGTTTCCGCAATGTTCCCACGCAAAGATGCGCACTGACCTTCTATTCTACTGTGGCGACCCTTAGCGTCTTCGCTCCCCCCCCCCCCCCTCATCCCCCCTTCTTTATTACGCACTTGCTTCATTTGCTTGCGTTGTGTTTTACGCACGGTATAGTGTTATGACCGAACGTTACACGTTTGCTGCGACGGGTACGTCGGCTAGGGTAATGGTGAACGCGCAAATAAAGCGCAGCGTACACGTAATGAAGTGCAGCTAACGTGCAGAGGGAACTTACCACGTGTAGTGTGTGACATCAGCTGCATTTGCATGATGTGTGTCCTTCAGCTTCAGTTAGGACACTGGACAAAACAACAAAAACACAACAAAAAGCGAGAGACCCCTGATGTTTCTGAAACGATGTAATTGCAGAATGGAAGACGCCATGTTGGTTGTTCCGTCGTAACCGATACGCTTGAAAGGACGCAAATGTAACCGTTTGTTTGGTTGGTACGGTTCTCTTCGGACGGACGCTTAAGATGGGTTTCATTCATAAAAAAGTGTCGCTTAAAATACATAGACAACAGGTCATTGAAATGACTTTTTAGGTTAGTTTTTTAGCTATGAGAATAAGGGTTTGAACACTTTGTATGCGACTAGGTGATCTGGAGTTCGTCATGTGAACGTTGCATAAATACTGGATACTCCACAAGAATGATATCCAAGTAGAATGGATTTTGCGTTCGTTTTGAGGTTAAATTTCTTGATCCTGTGTATCCTTGTATATTACTTCCAGATCCAGACAAACTATTTTATAGGGACAATGTTTTCATAATATGCAGGAAACGAAACGGAATCTAGACTTTCTGGAGCTTGTTTTATAAGACCTAATCAGTAAAAAAGTAAAGTAAAATGTGACAGTTGAAAGAATAAATACAGCTGATAGCACATGCCTGAACAATATATTTTCTTTTTCGCTGAATGACCTACTAGGTCACGACGGCCATCAATTGACACCGTCAGAAGCCCGGTGTCGCTGTTGCCTGTACCACCGGGCCACCCTCAACAATATAACTCATGATTTAATAAAACGTTAACTAGACAATATCAGAGGAATGAATATTACTACTTGAAGCTACTTCAAACCTCGTATAAAAAGTCAGCCAGGGCAAGGCAGACCAGTAGAGAAGCTAAAAGTCATCAATCCAGGGCATCAGTGTGAAGCCGTCAACGCCACGTAGCATTGGCGATAAATCTAGGCCGGCCATTTACCAGATACGTAAGCATGGTAGCAGCGTAGATCAACATGGAACTAGGATTAGTTTCAACACTATGTTTATAAATATTAGATGAGGTTAAAGGCGACGCACCAGATTGAAGTCATTGAATAATTCCACTATAAAATTCTAAGAGAGCTTCTGTACTCTCGAGAGATTAGGTGAAAGATCAGTTCAGACATCTTCACTGGTATCTCTTTGGATTCTGGATCCTAATGGGAAGATGTGGTTGGTTTGTAAGATATTTTTTCGATGCTTTATCTCCTTCGGATATTCTAAACTACATATGATCTCTTGAAAAATGTGGATTTGAGAATAGTTTTTTGGCAAGAGGTCCCTTTGCATATAGGCAAGCATTTCATATGTTCCGTAGTTTGCTTACATTCTGGAGCATTGTTGTGGAGGGGCCTTACGATGCGATTGAATCTGCTAGTTTTCTATAAAATTAAAGATACTGACAGCTTTTAATGACAGCTAATTACTTGACTATTCGCAAAGGTAATTTAGCAAGGTCTATCTGCACATAAAACAAAACACATTTTATAGCGTGCTTAATGAAAATGACAAACATTTCCTCATCCCTAACAGCTATTGCAGATCGAAGAGTACCACACCGTCTGTCAGCACATTCGCAACCATCAGCTGTAATAAAAAAAAGGCAATAGCCTCCTCAGCAGTTTCGTATGGTGTCATCTATCGTAGCGCTTCATCGTGCTCAAGGGTGCTATTGCGGCTACGTATGATCACCGATTGCCAACACATTCTAGCCTCTATTTACCATTGCACCATTCATCGCTCGGCGGTAGACGTGAAGCATGAAGCTGACTGCATCGACCGAGAGATTTTTCTTGTACTGCGTGCACCACAAAACACTGTCCGTCAACGCAATATAAACTATAACCAACCAGTTGACAGATTGTGCAAACGAAGCACAAGGGAAGCGAAACGGTGAGCGAGAGAGCAAGCTGGTCGCCGTAAGCAGGTTGGTCATCTATGTGCGATTCTTTGGCTTGCTACTAGTGCTAGAGAGCAGCATCAGCAAATATCTAGTAGGCTGTGCTGGAGAAACTGGGGCACGCGAAAGGAAAAACAAAATACACCCCGTGAAGAACGCGATCATCGGTTCTGTGGTACGGAAAGTGGCGAGAGATCGTGTATGGATGTTGCAAGTATCAACACACAGATGCGGAAGCACACAGGGCTTAGCTCGCAGCTTTGTGGCTTAGACAAATCCCACAGCGTCCAGAGTCTGGGACTCCAGATGGCGAATATCTCTTTTTCGCAGAAGGCAACAACGATTTCCGGAAAGTATTTCGTTCTCAATTTGTCAATGTTCAGCCGGGAAAGAAGTTTTACATAAGTGAGGACTTAAGCGAGTTGTGAGGACTTTACGATGCAATTATGTGGGCAATTTAAGTCAAGAAATGAGAAGGAGAAAGCGAGAGATACGATGATAAAGTACACCAAGACTCTTGCTAGATGATAGAGCCAACTTCGATAGACCGCTCTGTATCAGAGTCTTTATCCATGATCATGATTTGTTTTCTCTATAAGACTGTAGTTCTGATTCTTGGGTCCAACGTTTCACGGTCGTACCGTGTTGCCTCCGAAAATCTTCCACATCTTTGCGCTACACCCGAGAGGTTAAGGACCGCCAGTCGGCAAGGTCGCATCCTATGACGTTTCGTTCTAATTGGCGCTTACTTCTTTCCTATGCACACGCAAAACTTTAACTACTCGCAACACACCACTTACTTCCAGCCAAATCCCGCCCAGCAACGTAAACGGTTTTGTTGGCAACTCGTCAAAAAGTATCTCATCAATTTCGTTAGAAATCAAACCGCTGCCAACCAAAGCAATATCTCCGTATCCGTATGCACTATTGTCGTTGCAAAAGTGTTCCAAAAATATAAACAAGAACCAATGGGGTTCTCCGTACACACTTTTGCTCAGTGTAAGCGAAAACTAGCACTGTTCTTGCCAAAAATGCGTGTCAAAACAAGGAAAGGCAGTACATCAGACTCAGTTTAATCGTTTGCAGCTGCACAACACAACAACTGCTTCCCCTAGGGTGGGACAAGCGATTATCACCCGTCATTTAACATTCGCACCAGTTATCGACCATCCTTGAAGGTTGCTGGATCATCTCGCCCGGTACGACGCTGTCCACGATCGTAGCCGTTAACGTAGCTCCGTCCACTAGGCGGACTTTTCCCGCTTGGCTTGGTCAACCGCGGACGGTTCGGAAAAGGCATAAAAACACACACTTAAAAATAGAGAATACGATTCAGTGTGCGGTGCGCGTTTCCGAGTGGGTGCGTCATATTTCCCCGGGTGCTTCCGGGGACCCGCATTCTCGCGGGCCTACCCTTCTATTTACCCGCCTCCTCCCCTGTAAGGACGCGCTGTCAGACTACTTACGTTTAGCGTAGAACAGCTTCGAGTAGTCACAGTCCATCCTGAGTCCGGGTATGCCGCCTCCTCCGCCTCCTCCACCGCCTACTCCCCCACCACCGATAGCTCCACCACCGCCGCTCGCGCCTGCCGCCGTACCGCCGCCGAGTCCGACACCCACCGGACCACCGATCGAGCCGGCCGCGTCCACTCCGCCTCCCGCTCCCAACGCGTGTCCAAAGTGCGGATGGTGGTGTGGGTGGTGGTGCGGGTGATGGTGCGGATGGTGATGATGCGGATGGGGGTGCGCGTGATGGTGCGGATGATGGTGTGGGTGGTGCGGATGGTTGTTGCCGCTTACTGCAGCTGCTGCCGCTGCTGCCGCCGCCGCTGCTGCTGCCGCTGCTGCCGCAGCCGCCGTCGTACCGCCGCTACCACCGACCGCCGTACCCTCAACGCTACACTGGCCGGGGCCGATCGAGCCCGGTACCGTGCCGCTAGCGCTACCACCGTTCCCGGTGCTGCTGCTGCCGGCCGTACCGTTCGCTGCTGCTGCTGCTGCCGCCGCTGCCGCCGCCGCTGCTGCCGCCGCGCTTGCCGCCGTCGGATAAGCGAGCGGGTTCAAAAAGTTGAAGTTTCCTTTGTCAATCTTGGCGGCCGTACTTGGCTTCCGGCACACCACTCGCTAAAGTGGTCTCGCGGAAACGCGTCGAAAATGGAGGGGTTTGTTGTGGCGGAGGCGGGGGATTTTTTTTTTGGGGGGGGCTGCGGAAACCGAAAATCGAAGCAAAGCTAAGCGGGTGTGCAAAACGAAAGATGGAAGCAAAGTAGATATGTTTTTGCTGCTTCTTTTGCACAGTTTTGGTTTGATAAAAGTAACAGGAGGGAACGCAAGACTGGAGACCGGGTTGGGAAGAAGGTTTGAAGTCACAGTGTTTGAAGTGGAGGTTGAGGGGGGGGGGGGAGGTGCGGTGGACTCCAGATAAGGAGGTAAAGCTGATGCTGCCGGTTAGAGTTGGCGAAGGTATCAAGATGGCGATCGTGCTTTGATTGGAGCGAAGAAGTTGTTGATTGCCGGTTGTTGGTAGATCTCTTATCGGTTTTTGTTTTGGGGACTTGTTGTTTTTCACTGCCACCAGGCACACACACACACACACACGTGCCCTTTATTTTGCACTCCAATACACAAGAAAACACCAAACCGCCACAAACACTCGTCGCCAAGCAAGCGAACGCTTGGGTGTCCCTACGCGCAGGCACGGAATAAAAGTCGCCGGTCAACCTATGTCCCGATACGATCACGACAAGCGCTAGTGCCGTACCGTAGCTAGTAGTCGCACGGTTTGATAACGGCCACTACAACGCCGTAACGCTTAAGAAAATGGGATCGTTCGATAGCGAAAATGCGTCTTGCTTGTCCCGTGTCACCGCCGCCGCCTTCTTCACTTTACTTGCGGTACGATAACTTATCAACACACTTAACGCTTTGCTGTTTATCGATCGAAATTCACACAGTTTGCTTTCGGCTGCACTGCACAACACTTGCTGATCGGTGGCTCTGCCTTAAGCTAACGCAACACACAACAGTCCTGCCGTTCTGACCGCTTCGGACGAGGATCGTTTGCCGACAAGCTTAGGCCACGGAAATGAGTTTTGTATATGCGTATTTGCTCGTATCCGAACCGCACAAAGTGTTTGGTTGTTCGTGTGGTTGGTGCGGGCGAGGGAGGAGGGGGGGGGGGTTTCAACCCACGGGCACACACGGGATACGCACGAAAAATATACGGCCACGGGTGACAACTGTGTGCGCACCGACCGACCGTCCGACCGTGTTTCAGGAAGCGCCCGTATTCGAGATGGTTTGTTACCGTCTGCTAGCGTGCGAACGAATGAAGAGCGCGCCTCGTTCCTGACGGCATGACAGCACATTTCGGCTTTCGGGCAGGCAGCGTGCCTGTGTGCGTTTGTGTGTGCGGTAACCGCGCTCGGGGCACTCTCGTTCGCACTCGTTCGCCCGTGTGTGAGTGCCAGAAACGCCGCACGGTGAGTGACGCGAATAGGACGGAAAATTGTGGTGCAGGTGGAGAAAAGCAACGTTTCGCAGGCATGAACGAATGAACACCGGCGGATTAGGTAAAACCCCGGGACCGGGCGGCTCCATCGGGCAAGCGCGTGAGTTACGGCTGAGTGTTCATTTTGGGTGTACAAATTTTTTTTTTCTTCACTTAATGCCGTAAGAAGAAGTGTTCGATTTGCATTTAGAAAACGCGTCTCAAGCACACATGTTGTTCGGATTGATCTTAATGATCTACGAGAGCAGTGCAGGCACAGTGAATGGAGAAAACTATAAGACTGATTCCCAATCTATTTTTGAAACTACTGCTTTCGATGCACGTATCCGGTGTATCGGTTCCAACATATGGTAAAAGCAGCATCGTAATGCTCTATCAAAACTTTGAGGGTTTTTCAGAAATTACCGACGGATTTGCTTTAAAACCTGAAGCCAACTTTAAGAACGAAACAAGAAATAAATGTGATTAGAGGAGATGCCTGAAGCAATTTCAATTCAAAACTTGGTGTGCCGAGGCTTGCTTTACTATAAAAGAAAATTAAGCAAGTTGCAATTTAGGGGAGTTGCTAGAAGGACGGGAGATGGAAGAAGTATCTTAGGTGGTGTGTGGGATCAGGCCTGAGGATGCCCAGCTCATGCCTCACCAAGAAGGTGCTCGTCAGCGACCCTGCTCGGCAAGATATGTGGAGAAGCACAGCGACTTCGCTAGCTCGAACCGAAGGCCAACGGAGATCGGATGCAGGTGTGGATGTACACCACAGCCTACGCTCGAGTTTCCAAAGACGAAGATGTTGTGCTCCCTTGTCGATACATCAATAAGCTTCTGCTACAGTGTTTGTCAGGATCTGGATCGACTAATTAATGATGTCTTACTTGTCAAAGTGTCCTTCTCTGAGTGTCGGACGACCCTATCGAGTGCCAAATTGAAGAATAAACATGCAAGTCTATCGTCCTGTAACACGCTCTTGGTGATAGCAAACCTAGTATGCGTTGTTGGTCATTGTCATTCCTGTCATATGCGGCTTTAAAATTGATAAATACACCGTCCAGCACCATCGTCGTTCAATGGTAAATCTCGGCAATTTGGGGCTCCTTTGTGTATGTAAACGGTTTAAAAAAGGGTTTTCTGGAGTCATTTCCATGATACAACCAGCCCACTAGCAAGCCTGGCACATGTAATTCGCTCTACAATCGTTAGAACATCCTACTTCTTGGTGCCAAAAATTCTTCTCAGCATGTTCTTCTCGAACGCGGCTTAAAAAGGTGTCGTCAATTTTTGGACAAAGTCCATGTCTGCGAGGAATATCTCTAAAGGTTCTTTACAGTTCAAGACAGGTTTTTTTGAACTGGAGAAATTTCCTCAGAATTTAGAGGGTCCAGTTGGAAGCCATCTTTGTTGTTATCGTTGCGCAGTTAGACTTAGAGTCCCCAGATTGGTGAAGGTATTGGACGAACGATCGATGACCTATCCGTACATCAACCCTTCATAAATAAGTGTTTGTTGGAGATGCTTGAGATTGCCTCCCACGCGGCTTACCGTGCTAAATATGGACTAAAAACCTGTTCCAATGCACGAAACATTCCGGATGCACAGCAAACCGTGGGTGCTGCTGAGCTGAAGCATTCACTCGCTAAACATCCGGTACTGCCTATGACTTGCCACGTACCGAGTTCTAATAAATAACAGTTAAAAAAAAAGTACTAAGATGTCTGCCCGCATCCGCATGTTGTTCCATAGCTTCACAAATTACCGCAAATCACGCCTGTTCGATTGCGGATGTGTCAACCGTTGGAGAAATGGCAAAGGCCTGCACCGAGTTCGAAAATTTAAAAATCACAAAATCAACCCCAGAAACCGCATTATATTTTAGGTCTTTATTTGTTTTCGCCTGCCTGTTTTGCTTCACTTTGCAAAGTGTTTCCGCTCGTTTCCGCGATTAATTGTTTTCGTTTTTGCGAGCGCGTGTGTGTGTTTGTTTCTTTTATTTTCTCCTTTTTGTTTGCTACCGTCCAACGCCATTATGTTTGGTTCCGTTTTGTAATAGCTATGATGTTTGTTTCTTTTTAGTTTTGTTGCTGTTAGTTTTCTTCGCTATGTTTTATTTGTTCTTTCTGCGTTGACAGTGAGATTTAACGTAATTTATGCTACCATATTTTGTTATTCTCTCTTCCTTTTGTGTGTGTGTGTGTGGTTTTCTCCTCTTTTCGCTGAAATGCACCACTAATTAAATTGTTATCTTACTCACCTTCGCTTTGCTAATTCTTCTCCATTCCACTTCTCCGTGCTTCATTTTACTTCCGTAATTGCTCTGCTGCCGGCAAACAAACGTTCGCTTACGCTATTATTAATCTTTTGTTTGTTTAGTTTTGGTTTTTTTCATTTGGGTTTATTTGTTTTTTGTTCTTTTGTTTGTTTAGGTTTTTGTTCGAAGAAAACTGCCGCCACGGTAAAGGGCAAAGATGCAGTGAAATTGGTTAGGAAAAATACTATAGCACAACACGCCAGCATCTCCTGCACGATACGCCTGACTGTATGCAAGCGCCCAATTTGCGGTGACACGACGAGACGGTTCCAAACGGTGAAGAAAGGCCAAAAGGAACCGGTCTGTTCTGCTCTATATTGACATTCGCCACAAATAGCATTTATTACTGTTTGTTTGTCCAATTACTTTTGCGCATACCTTCACATAATTTTAGTTTCCTACTATACAGCTGCCATGTGTGCAGTGCGCCTGAATCGCGGCAATTGTTGCGTCACATTTTGCTCATCATCCTTTCGCTTGTTTGTATGTGTATGTGTGTGTATTTCAGTATTTTTGAGAACAAATTTAGAAGCAGTAAGGAACAATTTCGAAAAGAAAATGATGCCTATCATAATTACCGATTATTTTGCTGTTTCGTTAAATTTTTTCCTCTATATGTCTTAGAGGATAGTGATGGGAGTTTTGCTCCGAACTTACTAGGTTTGTTCCGTTCCATCAACGATCGAACCAAGGTTTGAATTAAATCACAAAGTAGGTTTTCTGCACCTACATTATCTTGTCAATGAGAGTATTGAAATGAGCAGTCGTACTTGCAAGATGGTTGGCTTGACCAGGGAAGCCGTTAAGCCAAGAAGAACAAAAATATTAGTACGAAAGTAACGTTCAATGTAGCAAAACATAAGCTAACAGATGAATGTGCAACATGTTTTTGGAAAAAATATACGCAAATGGGGATGGCTCGGTGGTGTAAACGGCGCCGGTCTTCAAACGGTGCGACCGGGGTTCAAATCCCATCCGGACGCCGTTCCCCCGTAGTGAGGACTCTGGCTATCCGACAACGCAGTATCGGCAAGTCTAGTAAGCCATTCAGATGGCCGGCGTGACCTTAGAGGTCACGCCTTAGAGACACGAAGAAGAAGATACGCTGAAAACATATTTTTGGAAAATTGGCGATATTGTTGTTCAGATATGAAAAATTACCTTTTTGCAAAGAAATTGGTTCCGAAAAATGGCTCGCTTCGCTTTTCCCCTCACTATTACAGGGTTTTAATAAACTTTTTCTTATCACAAAATGTTTCTAATTAATTCAAATTAAAAATGTTGCAAAACTATGCAGTCGTATAATAGATTCTTGCATATCAGCTAGGGATAGACTCGCAACGCAACTACGCTGCTTTAAAAATTTGGTGTAGATTTTCCAATGATGAAACACAATCAAACTGTCAAATTGCGAAATGTAATTGAATCGTTTATCATTTACATAATGCAAATTCGAACAGATTTGCCAGCGTAAATTAGTAGGAAAACGATGTTTGGAAAGCTTGAACTTCGTCGCGTTACGAAAATTTCCCCTAAATGTATGCAAAACCCCCACACCATGGTTGCAAAGTTCAGGATTCCAGAGCCAGTGTTCCACAATACATTTGAAACATTCAACTAAAAGATACAAAAGATCCATTTTATAAATCGGAGCCCTGTAGGGATGTGTTGGTGAGATGTGTGTGGGTGTGTGTTTTTAACTTTTTAACTCTTTAGAGGTTGTTTGTTTTGCCGTCCACTGTTCGTAATAGGGTTTTATGTTTCCTTTTTTTGCCATATCTTTTTTTTTTGTACTCGCACAGCGTATACTGTATTTGTGAGAGGTTGTTATGATGTTATACCAGTTTTGTATACATTGTTGTACATATAGCGATAGTTGTTCGGCGTGCTAATCGCTTTTCTTTTCCAGTTTTATTAATTACTTTTTTGTTCTGTTTAGTTTTCTAGATTAAGCTTGTTGCTTCTCCTGTTTTTTTATCTTCTTCTATTGTGTTTCTTACAGTTGCTAACAGGTAACCTTTTGTTTGTATATTTCTTCTCTCCGTCTCTTCCTTTGCCTCCCATGTCGGTTTCTCACTTTCCCATTTAGCACGCTCCATCTATTTGTTAGTTACAATTGTTTTTTTTTTTTGTATTGTTTGTCTTACTTTCGTTAGACTAGACTTAGACTTTGATAGAGTTAAAAATAAAACTTAAATAGTCATTATACTATCTCTCGTTGCCTTAGTTTTACGCTCACCCACCCCACCGTGCTGCATAATGGGGGAAGGGAAGTATATAGTAAAGTATAGCTCGATAATAACTTTGCTGCACGCTTCTGTGCTTGAGCGTCACTATAAATCTTTAACACACACGCGCGCGAGCCCGCACACACACACACACACCCAGTCGCACAGAGATTCGACAGATGATGAGGTTCCAATGGGAGGGCGGGAGGGGGGGGGGGGGGAGATGGCATCAAAACGCAACAGGTGGGTGAATCGAAGGATCTTGATCTAGAAACCGGGGTAAGGAAGGAGTTAGAAAAGGGCCGTGTAGTGAACGGTGGGTAATGTGATGTAATCTCTTGCAGGTGCTGCGCAGGAAGGAGCATGGTAAGTAAGCTTCGACAGGTGCTGGTTGATGTACAAAGATCTCTTTTTCTCGCTCTTCTTTGGCTGTTTCCAGCTACTAATTATTTTATAAGTACAATTTTAAATTTTTAGTGGTTAAAAGGAGTGAGAGAGAGAAAGAGAAGAGAGCGCGAGCGAAAGAGAGAGAGAGAGAGTGAGAGAAAAAAATCAAAAGAGGAGTCGAACTTTTGCTAAGTATTGTGCGTTACTTTACGTATCTCCATTTTAGTTTAAGTGTAGTATTTCCACTCTCCATTTATCTTTCTCTTACTCTCTCTCTCTCTCTCTCTCTCTCTCTCTCTCTATTTCTCTCTCCTCTCACCTTTCTTCCATTTTTCGTGTCATTGTTTCTTTAATTCTGCAGAAAAGATTAGCTTCCATTTTGTTTTGTTAACGATACTTCACGTATAAAGCAGAAGTGTTGAAGTACTGCGGATCTTCTCCATTCGCCCATTTCGTATTCGTCGTATCATTGCGCCGATTAAATTTGATATGTGTGTGTTTACGCTTGTATGCAACCTCGGTTGTACGTATCAATGTGGGAAGAGCAGATCCTGCCTTGTATGTGTGAGCGTGTGAGCAATACATCTGTATGTCTCTATCTGGGCGAGTATACGAGTGTCCTTACTTGCTTCGGTTCTGGATGCGTGTAGCTGTGGGTGTGTCTGTGTGTGTGTGTGTGTGTTCCATGCAAGGAAATGCGACGTGTGACTTACTGTGCTAAAGTTGTTTGCAATACTCGGCGTCTACTGTTTCGGCGTCTAAAAAATGGGTACTAGTGTAGCAGAAGGTTCCCAACTAGAAGATGTTAATGGTGAAAAGGGAATGGATCCGCACGAGCCAAAGGAACCAAGGTCACGCAGTGTGTGCTTCAGCCATTAGCCGCGTCGCCTAACCTAAGGAGAGCTCGTTACACGCTGCCGACTACTAAACGCTGCTGCCGGTAATCTGCTGTAGTTGGCTGATCCGCGGGAACGCATACATAGCTACTCTATACGCACTAGCCTAGCACACAGATGGCAGATGTGTATGAAGAAGTATCGATCGGGGAACAGCTCATCGTTCAGCCCTCTGATCACTGACGACCACCTATTTGCTCATCTGTCTCCATCTTGTCATATACATTTATATATATAAAGGTATGGATCGTTAATTTTATCTGTTAAGTTGTATGTATATGTATATATATGTATATATATATACATAAATTTGCATCAACGTGAGGTTTGATGTAGTTGTCTAAATAATTGTTCTTCTCCCTTCTTCTTCTTCTTCTTCTTCTCGTGTCTGAATGTAAGTGCGGCTGTGCGTGTGCGTGCGTGGTTCCTTCTCTCTTTATAATCTATCGATAGAATAATAAACAATACAACACTATATTTGTATATACATACACGCTTTTGCTGGCTGTTGGTGGTAATTTTAAGATATATATGTATACAAATATATAAATTTATATTATATTATTAAATCGATACCCAGACAGGTTTGCTTTGCCTAACCAGCCTGCATAGGCGGTGGTTTTGTGATTATCGCACACACACGCACGCACGCACACCTATCCACATACAACAACAACAAAAAAAAAACTTAGTGCACACACCGCACACGCTGGTCACTAAAAATGGTGTAGCTTGATTGCCGATTGCCACGGCATTGAGTGGTGGCGTTGTCGGAGTTAAGGTGTGAACACTAGCCTCCAGTCCGTTAGGGCCCTAGCTACGTTAGGGCCCGCCTAAACCAAAAACCCACCAGTCAATAACAATTTGCCGAGACAAAAAAAAAAACAAAAAACCAACGAACAGATGGCGGCTGACAGTGCACTGTACTCCCGACATTCCGAATCCAGCGGCTTACGGCGCTCAGTCGAGCTTCCAGCCGAGCGATGTCTGCTGCTTCTTGTACTGCTTCGCATTTTTGGCAATCAGAAAGTGCTCGGTCGGGAAGTCCAGCATGGTGGTGCAGTGAAAGCCCATGTTCGCGGACGCGACAATGTACTCGCACAGTGCGAACCAGCTGAATGCTGCCGAAGGAAGAAACACGAATGGAGTGAGTTAGTTGCTGAACAGCAAAAAAAAAAAAAACAAAACAAAAAATGGAAGTCCTCCAACTGTACCGAGATCCTGGCAGAGGAAGCGATGCTTCAGGAAAAACAGTATCAATCCAACCGTGCTGGCGATCGAGAGGGCAAAGAAGGCTTGCTTGTAGCGCAACGATGACTCCTCGTTCGGTGTTTGCGGCCCGTCCGGCTGCAGGATCTTTAGCAGCTTGAGCGTCGCCAGCATGTACGACAGTGAGGTCGTCATGAAGATGATAAACACCTTCTCGTGCAGTGCTGCAAATAGCGACGGGCAAGCGTTCGTTACGCGCTGGATGCAGTTTCGTGTGTGCCGTTACAATACTTACGATAGTTCTCCTTGTTGGAGATGTAGGTCACTCCGCAGAGGGCGCTGATCTCGACCAGATTAAGCCAGTAGACGATGTTGATCATTCGGCAGGCTTTTGCCATACGCTGATTTATGGTTTATTTTGGGGTGAAGAAAATGTGTCGATACTGATTAGTTCATAATGTGCCAGGTTAGCTAGACGGATACTTACGCCTGGATCGTTGAGACCGGCCACCATAGCACGGTACCAGTTCCGGTAGACGAAGGCAATGATGAAGCGTGGCCCGATGTGGAGTGCAATCGACACACGCCATAGATACCGCTGTGGGCTAACGCCAGTGATGGCACTGATTGACGGTATGATATTGTACACCTGCATATCGGGAACGGACAACGGATACATGAAAATTATCGAGTAAGTCACCGAAATGGAAGCAGGTGTAGAACTGAAGTACCTCTAAGTGTACAGCTACTACCACAGGTGTGAGAGAATGCTCCTCGGTGCGTTTTTAACTACGATTGGTAAAATACTGAGAATATTCGCAATAGTTGAAGTATCATCCCACATTCATCTACGACAACTTAGATATAGTAATACGTTTAGTTACTTAAGCATGAGGCGCACTACAGCCTTGGAGGTGCGTCTTCTTTCTACAAATTCTACCCGACTCTGCACAAACATGTCTGCAACACCCAGTAGAGCACTCTCCCACACCGTGCGCATGTGAGTCAACGGTCAAATAAGTCTAATTAAACTTCATACCCGACAGTGCGTCTCGTGAATTTCCTCTGGCTGGAAGACGTAAGCGGAGACGAAACAAACGAACAAGGTACCAAGCGGTAGCACTAGTGTAAACACACAGATATCACGGAAGCCAATGATGAGGTGCACCACAAGCTACCGACGCCACGACCAGGTACGTAAGCAAATAAACAGAGAGAACAGCCAAGAAAAGAGATAGAGAGATAGAGAGATATAACAATGTAATTGAAGAGACGGAGTAGGATATGTTCTTGCGAGGTAGTAAACGTCAACGGAACGAGCTTTCAATCCCGGAAGCAGTACTACGGTATAAATACCGACCCATACAGCGCAACAATGGCGTGACGTGACGTTTAATGGCACAGGTTTAACAGCAAGTGTGGCAGGAAAGGTGCAGGTGTACGGATAACGCAGAATGTAATCCAAACAACCGATCAGGAGGAATCCAATTCACGGAGGTAGATTATATTGGCCGGTGCGGGGATGCGCCACAAAGTATCGCTTTCACTCACGCCGTTCCCGTAGGTCATTGCACACATCGGAGCATCAGTTTCTATAAATACGCTTTACGGGCTCTGTCCGACCTGGTGTTTATCGGCCTGCTCGAACTTCTGCTGCAACGGTGGCAACAGTCTAGACAAGCAGTGAACCAGACACGATGAAGTATCTGAAATTCGCCATAGCCAGAGCAGTGTAGAGCAGTGTGGCTGGACCTCAAGGATTTCTCCGAGCTAAAATCTACCTCCGGGCGGGACACCAGAAAAAAACAACAACACATACACACACATCGACCACATGGAGAGTTCGACTGACACTCCCTCCCCCGACATTTACCTTATCGGATGAACCTTTGCCTTTCGGTCCTCCGCCATCGTCACCGTAGTGTCCGGTGTCAACTTCCATCGTGCCGGTCGGCGATTCGGTGTGACCCGGCCGCTCTTTACTTCGGTCGTTGGTGCGTGACTTTCGCTGGATGGCACCGGGGAGACTGGCGTGTGCGTTGTCCATCAAATTTCGCTGTTGGTGCGGCTGGTGATGGTGGTGTGGGTCCTGCTGCGACATATGTGAGCATTTCTGGTCGTGCTGTTGCTGCGCGTGGCCGGCCGCACCGGCACTGGTCGTTTGGGGTGGGTCAGCAGTATCCGGCGGTACCCGCCCATCCACCGTCACGTCCATCGTCGTTCGGCTGGAGCTGACCGCTCTCGTCGTCCGGTTTCTTCCTCGCTGCGGCACGTGGGCTGTGTTTAGGGCGACGAGCGCCTTACAGTACTACGAACCTGGGCAGATGATTCACCACCATAGAAGACGAAAAAAAAACAACTTCACTTTAGTACCTGTCGTTCGTAAAGCATTCTACTTCAGTTGGAGATTTGCTTGACAAGAAGAACTCAAATATTAACAAAAGAAAGCTGTGCATCTGCACAGTGGGGAAGAAACTGCCGGGCTAGTTAACCAGCATGCACACATGCATCTGCTCGGCTGATTGGCTTCAATATTGGCTTCAATCGCATGCACCGAGCCAAACCAAGCGTTCCCGGTGGGTGTGTAGCAGTGGTGTGGTTTTTACTTTTCTATATTTGTCCACAAGAAAATGTCAGCAAGTCCAAAACGCGCACGCAAGATGGCCGGGCACAATGTGGAAAGATGCCAACAAGGATGCCAATGTTTCCACCGTGGAACGACTGCCCGAGCACGTAAACATCTGCACGGGTGGCAGCATTATAATACCTTTTTCGTTCGAAAAAAAAAAGATGTTTGAAGGAAACTCTCAAATATAACCTCACATTTCAGCATTGCAGGGATTTTCTTGTTATGCACTGAAGTTGTTGTGCATCAATGCTAGCTTGTTTGATGCAATACTTCCAAGTAATAGGTACACCCATGAAACAGTCCGTCAGCTACACACTGCACACAGCTGACATTAGGTCCCAAGGTCCCAACAGTTAGATAATTCCCGTACTGTAAACAGTACAATCTGGGTACCATCTCACCAGGCAGGCTGGGAAATACTTACCTTCGGTCGCGAAATAGGCGCAGCAAGCAGGAAGCACTTGCAGTTGTACCGATGTTGCACAAAGGTACACGAGGCAGTCGAGTCACCACAAACGCAGCAAAAGATGTGTATTCCTCGGTTCGGTTTGAGCTTTGACGTTGGTTGATAGCTTTTGATTGGTGGACGTTTGTTTCCGTTTCTTTTTTTTTTGCTCGTGGAAGGCTTTAGCAAATCGTTTGATGGCCGACCGGATGGTGGAGACGCGTGGTACCTTGATTGAGTTCACGTCACGCGTTACTCCCTGTGCGATCCTCTCTGTTTGGAGCGAAAAAAAATCCGAAGAAAAGATGTCCAAAAGCCAGGTCAGTCATCACCGTACGCTCTATATCCACCCAGATTGTTCTCCATGTTCTCTCTCTCTCTCTTTCTCTGTCTTTCTCTCTCTTTCTTTCTTTCTCTCTCTCTCTCTGTCGCTCTCTTTCACACACACACACTTTCTCTATCTATCTATACTCTCATTTTATATGACCGACAGGATCTTATAGTAATGGATGTCTTGACACTGCCTTTCGTGAATATATCCCGAAGCTGGAAGGCAAACATACGCAACGGTACGACAACAAAACTGCGTGTTAAATGGTACCTACTACAAGCACACAGAGTGCACAGACACACAGAGATATAGCAAACATACGCATCGTTGTGCGCACTCTAATAAGAACGTAGTTTCACTTCAGGGCTTCTAGGCCCCTATTACCTTCCGGGCAGTCATGCTACTACAGCAAAACAAGGATCAGTTTCCTGCCGTGCTATGGCTTACAGCCACTAACCTGTATGTTGCGGGTGTATGCGCGCGCGTGTGGACTGATGCATGCTTTTCACTGTGTACGTGCTTGCACATGTGTGACAGGCTGTGTGTGTGCGTTATGTAGAAGGATTTTCCAGGCAAACTTTATTTTGGTGTGCCCTTCCTGTCGATCTTCTCAACCAAACTTCAAGAAATCGTTTGATACTTTATCCATACTTTTTCTTGAACCAAATGTATGTCACAACACCTGCACCTGAGGTAGATATTGCCCAAAAAGAAATCACCAGCAAAACCTACTTCTATGCCTGCCAAACTTCTATGCCCTTTACCTCGATTGGATACCGGACAGTGGTATGAGAACGTCCGGTAGGTAGCGCTTGGCTATATCCGTACTCATCCACGCAACGCCTGGATCCTGCCTATCTGCGCCACATCACCATCACACTCATCACCATCGCAAATTCCGAAAACAGCTTTTCCAAATTGTCAAACACCTCACGGCACGGGAACACTGCTGTACGACAGCGGACAGCCTGGTAGTGGACTTACTACTGCTACCCTGTACGCCTGCAGTATCAACTCTAAAACAATCACCACACCACCACAGTGCGTAGCAGTACTCGAATTTTCCGAAAAATTTTCCAAACTGCTGCCCTGCTTCGCTAGCTGTACCCTCAGACGACTGTGTCTGTGTGTGAGTGTGTGTGGGACCAGGGAGCGTCGGGAGAAATGAAAAAATAATAAAGCATTTGACGGAGAGCGGAAAATTCACTGCGCGCTGGCACTCAGTTTTCAAACGCGCTCTATGAAGACGAAGCAATGTAACATAAAACACACACACATACACACACGCATCTCCTCTGTGAGTGTCCTGCAAATTATTCCATTCGCAGCGGGTGGGCACTCTTCCAGCGTTGGGGGTGGGTTGGGTCAAATTGGTGGGGGAGATGAAAATGTTACGATGTTGCCTTTCATACATCACAGCGATACCCGCTCTCATCTCATTGCGTTTTCCGCGAAGGTGAGTGCAGGTTTTTCGCCAGCGCTTCGGAACACGTTCTCCGAAATTCGGGAAAATCGCTCTCAGAATTTCCCGCGAGAGGCTTTTGCTCTCGCATTGGAGGAAATATCATAAGGCGCTCGCTATGAGTGGTGATGACAGTTTAAAATACAGTGCTGCCAGTCGTTGGTTGGATTGCTCTGAAAGGAAATCTTTATTTTTATTCTTGTAAAGTACAAAAAAAATATTTTACTTAATTAAATTATTTTGTTGTTGCTTTTCATATGGAAGCAAAACAAACTAAGCAATAAATCAAATGCGATTGCAGGATTGTTAAAACTCTTAAAAAAGGATTTTTTCGAAGTCACGCTGCCCATCTAATGGCTTACTAGACTTGTTGATACCACGTAGTCGGATAGTCTGTCCTCACTACGAGGGAACGGTCCGGATGGGATATAAGTCCCAGTCCTGCCGAGTGAATACCGATGTCGTTTACTGTTTTCCGGCCTGTTTTTTTTTCAAATTATTGCTCCCTCTCTCTTTCTCTCTTTCTTTCTCTCTCTCTCTCTCTCTCTCTCTCTCTCTCTCTCTCTCTCTCTCTCTCTCTCTCTCTCTCTCTCTCTCTCTCTCTCTCTAACTCTCTCTCTCTCTCTCTCTCTCTCTCTCTCTCTCTCTTTCTCTCTCTCTCTCTCTGTCTCGGAATAGATAGTGATACGAAATAAAAAATTCTCGAAATGAATAAACTCGAGTTTTAATGATAATTATCAATTAGTCGAACTTTATTTACTTTATGCAATAAATCGTAAAGCTAAAGGGTCCCTCACCTCCTTCGGTGGAGCGTTACGTAATCTATGACCGTTCTCCGTGTAATGTAAAAGTTACATTTCGAGCACTGCTGCTCGACTGCTCGAATCGACAGTACGGAACTCGGCTCTCCCTGACGTTTAATGTCACTGTGTATACATAACACACCGCCTGTGTGCCTGTGTTTTTCTTTTCCGCAACCCGGTCTGAACAAATTTCGTCCGGAGCAAAAACAAGGGCAGCCCTGGGAAACACGGTTTTTTTGTACCATTTTCCATCGTAGACCACACACATAGGATCGTTAATACAAACAGCACAATGGCCACATTGCTAGTGAACTCCCTCAAGCGGTTCGTCTTAACGGAGCGCAGCACGACCGGTGCTGCACTACGGCTCGTCACAGCGGCCAATCTGCACACGGGCAACGCGCTGGCCAAAAACTGGAACGGCAACAATACCGGACCGCAACGATGGCTCCAGTACAACAAAGTTATCTACCCGCCCCAGCAACCGGACGAACAGCCGCGCCCCGCCTACGTCTGCCACCAGAAGACCAACCTGAAATACAGCCCGAAAAAGATGTGGTACGTTGCGTCGTTCGTGCGCGGCATGTCGGTGGACGAAGCGGTAAAGCAGCTGTCCTTCATCGACAAGAAGGGTGCCAGCTTCGTGAAGGAAGCGATACTCGAGGCGGTCGAGATGGCGGTGAAGCGGCATAACGTCGAGTACCGGACGAATCTGTGGGTAGCAGAATCGTTCTGTGGCAAGGGGCGCGTGTTCAAGGGCTTGCGGCGCCATGGCCGCGGCCGAACCGGCGAGGTCGAGTACAAACACTGCCATTACTTCGTGCGGCTGGAGGAAGGAACGCCACCGGCACACTACTATCAACCGGCACCGAAGACGGGCGAACAGCAGCTGGCCGAATGGGAGGAAACGATGCGAAAGCGAAAGGTGACCGGTTCATTGTAAACGGTAGTGGAACGCGTAGTTAATAAAGCTATCAGCAATATGGGAATGTTTCTATCTGTGTAGGCATAAGACAAAGCTGTTTACTTTGGTTTCTTTATGGGCTTTGGGAAGGCACGATGATGATCGCGATGACGGGTCATGAATTCTGGACTGTGCTGGTAGGGGATGTCAAGGCTTTTGCTATGTTCGTGTGGCTTGTACTAAGGACAGGGTGGCCACTAGCGGTAGGAACTCCGAATCCGACGCATAATAACCGGAGTATACTCTGGAAAAGCCGGATATTAACTCTGGAGTGCCTTGCAGAATCAAGTGCGGGCTACTCCGGAGTCAACTGCTGATATTTCTTCGGATTCAAAATCGAAATCGAGTTGCGCAATTACTCCGGAATAATCCGGATTACTCCTGAACAAACTCCGAAGTGTACTCCGGTTTTTATGCGCCGGGTCCGGGTGGAACTGCTAGGTTCAAGAAGCAAAAGAATCTTCAACAAAAACACACACGGTTTGCTATTACATTGCAACGTGCAAAACCAATTTTATTTTTAACAAAGCTGAAAGTACATGCGGTAAGTCCTAACTGCCCAAAAAATGTGCAGTGCAGTAACGAGCAACCTTCTACCTGTTTTATCCTTAACCGTTCTAAAAGCTTAAACTTAAAAATCGAATCGCTTCGTACCCATTCCAGCATGCATACAGCGCATGTATGCAAGAGATACTCAGTGATTACTTAAAGCAGTACCTAGCATTTGAGTAACGTTTAGATATCGCTATCTTAACGACACTTTTAAAAATAAAATGTTTTAAAAATTATTTTTAAATATAAATCTACAAACACAGAAAAAATCATATTATGAGTGGCCAAAATTCACCCCTCTGAATGCCTTCTAATTAGGAAACGACAAGGCGCTCGTTTTAATTTAATTTACTGTACACATTTGTATTGATGCGTAGCAGCCATACAGCTAGACCAAGCTTTACAGATTAATTAAAAAAAAACATATATTTGAGCTCAAAATGCTCAAATCGCTTAACGGGTAAATTTACTTCGCGAAGTTTACATGAAACCATAGATAAATATTTAATTTACAAAATGAAACAATAAAAAAATCACCCCGAACTTAACTTTCCCCCTAAATAGGAGCTAAATTCGATCGTAACGTATCGAGCTGCGTGCATAAGAGTTGTACGCGCGTTTCAAGCAAATTCTGCACCGTTACCGTATTCTCCACCTCGGAATCAGTGGTAACGTCTAGCTGGTTCTTCTGCTCGGGTGATATCGGAACGCTAGCCGGCACGGTTAGCACCGTAGCGGAACACACCGGCGGTGGCGACGTCGTCGTCGTCGACGGCCCGCCACTCACATCCTTGCTGCATCCCGCTTCCAGCGATACCGATTTCGTTTTCCGCCTAACGACCGTACTCGATGCACGCAGATGCAGCTTACGATGCTGGTCAAGCTTCTGTTTGGTGGCCAACACCCGCCCACATTCCGCTACCGGGCAGACGTGTTCCGCCCGCTTGCGGTGGTCGTGTTTCGTGCGCACATGTGCGCTTAGGTTGCGCTCGTGCTCGTAAAACCGGGGACACCCGGCATGGGGACACTCGTACACGACACGCTCGTCCTGCGTCCGATGTACCCGACCGTGCAGATTCAGGTTGCGCTTGGTGTGAAACAGCTTGTCACACTGTTCGCACCGGAACTCGCTCGGATGCTCCAGGCGTCGATGAGCGACCAGCTCGGACCAGCGGCTAAACTCTTTCGCGCATTCGGTACACTTCTGTGCGTTACGTTTGCACCGATGGTTTCGTATCGATTTAAGATTCACGAAACCTTGGTTGCAGTGTTCGCAACGGTGCGGATACTGGCCGGTATGGCGTACCTTGTGCAGCTTTAGCTGTAGCTTACGCCAGAACCGCTCGTTGCACACATCGCACGCGTACGGTTTGCCAAGCACGTGCTTTACCTGGTAGTGACGCTTCATGGCGTGCTTGGTGGCAAACTTCATCGTACAGTTGGGATGCTTGCAGTCTACGTCCGGATGCTGTGGGACCGGTCGCTCGAGATGAGCTGTTCGGGTGTGACGCAGCAGATGTGACCGGTTGGTATATCCTTTACCGCAGCCCGGTTCCAGACAAACGTACGCGTGCTGGAATGCGATTATTAAAGGCTCCATTAACTTGCACCTACATTTTTTTTAATAGTGAAACTCAAATTACTATCTTACCACACCAGTGTGCGAAAACCTATGCCTATCGAGTTCGTCCCGTCGTTTGTACGTTTGCTGACAATGTTCACACCTGTATCGATGGCTTCGTTTGCTGGCACTGGGATCCGGCGGGACGCTCAATGGCTGCTGGTTCAAAATGTCCGCTCCCTCCATTGTTTTCTCGGATTGAGGGGGTGTTGGTTGAAGATCACTTTCGGACGAGTAGGGTGCCATTTTAGTGCCGGCATGTACCTTAATCTCACGGGCGTTCTGTTTGTAATAGAACCACGCGCCCACACTGGCTGTAACAGCAGGGTCTGACCACCCAAACCGGACAATGGATGACAGATTGTCAAACCAGATGTCAGCTTAATTAACTGAATGTTTCTTAATTAATAACTTTTCTGTTTTCTTGCACTGATACGCCGTTTGTTTAATTTCTTCCAACAGAATAAAAGCATTGTTTGCTTTGTTCACAAACACAAAATAACACAGACAAAATAATAAACATTCCCAAGTACCAAAAATGAACAGCTCTACCCAACACACCACACGTGTACGTCATGTAACGTGGTGAACAAAAAAAAAACTCCCCCTTTGATGTTGGTACTGCAAGCAGTTTGACCAGAGCTTCCGATTTATCTGTATTCCTACCGATTTTTGATAAGCTTACCGATTCAATGATGAGCACCCTTAAACTACCAATTTTTTTTAAATTACTTCTACCGAAAATCACAGATGTTTTCTTAATGTTGGTCAAGAAATTATAAATTAGTGAGGCCAGCTGGATATTTGTTTGTTCGATGGAAATGAAGAGCAATTTAGCGGCTCGTGATTACTCGAACCGAAACAGAAAATGGGAAGTGTTGCGTCCAGCAACAAAGCCTCTCTTGGTTCGCTTTTCGGATATTACAGTTTTTTTTCTATACGAGAATATAACGGTGATGAAGAAGGGCTAAAACATCGCGTGCGCCTTCTATTTATCCGCTAACTTTGCGGTCAGCAACCTTTCGAAATCCGAACACGATTACGTCCGACAGCGCATCCTTCGGTTTACATAGTTGCATAGATATTCCTCACTAGAGGGAAAATTCCCGTGTAGATTTGAGCCCCGGGTCCTGTCGTGTAAATCCCGATTATAGCGTTACGTATTTTATGGACAACCTCTTTGTCTCTTGCTACCTGTTTTGCTTGATTTATTTTGCTATGAGAATTCAATAATAATAATAAAAAGTTCCTATATTGCACGATGCAACCACGACTACAAATAGTTGCAGCACTTTCTTTCGTGTAAATGCATCTAACATCTGCTAAATGCACCTGAACTATGCTAAATTCACCACAGGGCGATGTTTTTTCTTTGCCTTTTTTCACAACTCTCCTAGGCGGATATTCTTGTTCATTCCCGTTCGAAGGATCCGATCACGTGCTCTGATGGAAAAGCCGTTACGCTACGATTATGTACGTTCTCAATAGAATAATTTCTGATCAAGTAGTTTCTCGTGAAGCAAAAACAAACGAAAAGAAAGCACTCTCGTTTTGTAGCTGTTGGTTTCCTGGTGTATTTAAACGGGGCAAAGGACAAGTATGTTAGCTGGCAGACGACAAAAAAAAAAAAACGAAACGTTACTACATCACACGCCTTTCAACGCTTGGTTTTGCGCCACAAAAATAAGTAACCGAACACGTGAAAGCAAAAGTACAGTAACACCATCGCCCAAAGATTTAGTGTTAGGTGACTTTCGTCGAAGCTGTAGTGCTCCAGGACCTCGTGCCCGGTACGAAGACATGGCAGTTTGTCATCAATGGTGGAACATGCTGTAAGAAGAAAGAAAGCCAAAACGAACTGCAGTGTTTGTAATACATTCTAACCCGCTATAGAAGATACCGAGTAGATATGACTTACTAAGATTAGTGACACCTTCCCATTGGGCGATGGACATGGCCTCGTTCGCGTACATCATCCAGGAAATGTACGGCAGCCAGCGGGTCGCCGCCGGCATCGTGTTGAGATGGATAAATACACCGGACGTGATCATGAGGATGTAGTCAAACGGGACCAGGTAGGCCATCGCTAGTGGTAGTGAGTTGAATGCGGCCGAAAAGAAGCATCCGCACGCCGTTGAGACGTTCATGACGAGCGTTGCCGCCGCTGCAGTGACGAGAAAAGCGTAGAAGGTTGGACGCAGCTCCGCCAGCCAGTACGCGATCAGTACGAACACGAGCGGTTCGAGTACGAGTCCCGGCAGCATCGCGACCACATTCGCTACGTAATACTGGGAGGTACGGTAGAGACCGTTCTTCGTTTCACGCATAAACAGGGGAAACGTTTCGGGAAACACGGACAGTACCGCGTACATCGGGGTGAACGTGTTTTCCGAGATGAGTATGAACAGGATGCCTTGCGTTGCCTGTACTCCGAGCTGGGTAGGTTCGATAGCGCCGGTAAAGCACAGCCCGGCCATCAGTGCGATCGCCTGAGTGGTAGTGGTAAGTTATATTGGTTGAAAAAAAGTGGGAGAATTAAATCCGAGCTCTTCCATGTCTTCAGGAAAAAAAAATTGACTTACAATTTTTTGCAACAGCCGCAGATACTGCACGGTAGGATCGCGCACCACTGTCAGTAGCGCCCGGTAGGTAAGCCACATCGTCGAGTGCAGCCAGTGCGGTCGACCGGTCAGATGCTGTTCCTCCGTCACCCGGTAATCGCCACTCTCGGCCATATGCACCTCCAGGTTGATTAGCACATCGCGCTGCCCGGCCGCTTCACTCACCGCGAACAGATCACACAGCCGATGGGCGGCACGCTGCGATGCCTTCTCAAACCCGGGTGCCGTGGCAAGCGCACCGATCAGATACTCGGCCGGATTGTAGTTGGGCGGGCAGGCGTGTCCATGTTGGGCGAAGAAGGCGAGCGCATCCTGTGGACGGCCCGCGTACGCAACACGGCCCTCCGCCAGCAGCATCACCTGGTCGAACATGGAAAACAGCTGGGACGAAGGTTGATGAATCGTGCAGATGATGGCAGTACCGCGGCGGGCCAGCTGCTGCAGCGTCGACACCAGTGCTTGCGCACTGTACGAATCCAGCCCGGTCGTTGGCTCGTCGCAGAACAGGAGCGTCGGTTTGGTGAGCAGCTCCGTAGCGAAGGCAAGCCGTTTCTTCTCGCCGCCGGACAGCATCTTCCCGTCACCCGCCTCACCGATACGGGTGCCGGCACTCCGTGCCAACCCCGTCCGCTCGAGCAGATCCCGAATCGTCTGATCTATGGCCCGGTGGCCGACGCGCCGATCTAACCGCAACTTGGCCATAAAGTACATGTGCTCGTGCACGGTCAGCGAACCGACGAACAGATCATCCTGGTGCACGAATCCACTCAATCGATACATGTACGGGCCCACCGGTTGTCCATTTACGAGTATGTCGCCCTGCACCACCGTTCCCGCTAAATATGGGGAATAATATTGGGGAATGAGAATTGTAGAGGAAGAAAAATATATTAAGCAAGGGTTTTTATTACTTTCTGGAGGGAAAATCCTGGAAGGGATTATGTGTCATATTGTGTGGAGTTGTTGGAGAGCAGAGTGAAACCTTTTATGTTTGGGTTATGCCCAACATTGAGTCTTTTTGTAATTGTCCTCCATCTTGGTCGGTAGATAATGTGTCTACTTGCAAAGAATTTCCACTCAATCAGGGCTCTCGGTCAAGTCACACTTAAATGGTTCGTAATATCTTAAGACCTGCTAGCTCGTGAGTTCTTGCGGCTGTATCCAAGCAAACTTAACGTCCATTTCGGACTAATGTATCCAAACGGTGCGCAACGTTAAATTGTACCTTTCGTAGAAATACATATGTAAACCGGTTAAGAAGCCGCCGCATAAGAAGCCTTGCTAATGCTGCAGGACTATGACAATACTATCGCCACATTCACGCGGAAGGGAGAAACGTATTAAGAAGAGCATTATTAAGCAGCCTTGAGACGATACATAATGTTGCTAAATACAGTGTCCAGGTTAGTTGTTGGTGCTAGAAATAGCTGTCTACGGTAGATGATGTTCGGAAGATAATTTTGGAGACAAGAAACGGTGTCTCCCCACCGTCTTGAAGTTGGACAGTGTTCAATTTAAGCGTCATCTGATGAACTTGTGGCGGTCTTGGTTTTCATGTTATGTATTGATGTTGCGTTGAAATTAGATAGCTAATCATGGAACATAGACTACTTTGGAGGGTGAATTTGATCGTACTGTAGGATGGTGGAAAGTTTCCTGCAGGGACACACGGACTTACGCGGTGTACGGTAGGCTAGCGCAGACATAAGCGTACTCTTGCCGGCACCGCTCGAACCCATCAGCGCGATCAGTGTGCCGGGCGTTACGGCACCGCTAACGTTGTTGATGATGCGTTTGATCGAGGGTCGATGGGTGCCGGAGCTGCCGGTCCGCTCACCGTGCGCCGAACCGGCCGTCGCATAAACGCACAGATCCCGCCAGACGAGCGTCGCGCCCTGCTCTGTCGGTGACCATTTGCTGTAGCTGCGGAGCGACGATTGATAGCAGCGGTTGGCGGTGCCGGGCGGCGGTGACGAGAGGCAACTTCCGGGTGGCTCTAACGGCACTAGCTGCTGCTCATTGATCGACGAGTGTCTTTTGCGTCCGTTCGCTACCATGTTGAGCAGTTTGATAGCGGATTGCTTGGTCATGGAACTGGCGGTGACGACTGGGGGCATACGCGCGGCTTTGTACGAGGATTCTTCAGTAAGGATCTTCAAAAAAAAAACATTCACTTTTCCACCACACACATGCACAGACCCACTTGCCTTAGAAGCAATTTCACTTGAGGGGAGGCTCACTGGACTAGTCTCCAAGAAGGATCACAACTTCCGGACTGGGTGGGAAGCGAGGAAGTGGATGTCGGACGCCTACTACTCCAGCCACATCAACACACACACACAAGTTCTCTGCTCTGCTAGTTTAGTGACGGGGAACTCAATTACGATGCGTACTGCTACACGATCCAGCTCCAACTGAATTGTTGCCCGGGGTAAAGTGCCTGCCAATCGGCTTTCCCCCAAAAACACATGAAAAAAAAAACATATCATACACACACGCACGCACTTTCAATTTGAAACTGGCGTTAAAATGGCGGTAGCCGTGCATGGAGCAGATAGTTGAATGCAAATGTAACCAAAGAACCCGGCCCTCCCCGACACACACACACGCGCACACCCACCCGTTGGAAATCAATATCGGAACGATGGGTCTGGCAGTGCTGCGGTTTCCTTCGCATGAAATGTTTCTCTCCATCCACACCGACCACCGGCAAAGGCAAAAATGGCGGGCGGTGGTGTGCTAGGAGGTGTAAGGATTCATTCACGGCAACTCCGAGGTGGGATTCCGAGGTGAGTGCCTTTTAAAAATCCGGTTCTACCGTACGCTCGTAACACTATACACTGGGGTACGCTGGCGACAGTTTGGTGCGGCCGCCCGTCCGACGGCAAAATGGGTATGCGATGTGTAGTAATTTTCCCTTAAGTGAATCCTTAATAGTGCCCTGAGGGTCTTTGTGCTATTTGGAGGGAGTAGAATGAGGGAGCCTGTACCTGTTGGGTACCGTCGGGGGTTTTGTGGGGTGAGGTGTGGGGCGTAATGATTGGAGTTCTCATTCACTCCCCCCCCCCCCCTTCGTTAACTACACCTGTATTGGATGTCTTTTGATGTAGTCCGGGTTTTCCGTCATCACGAAACAGGCTGACGTTGATCAGCAAACAACCAGTGCGTGCAACGTACCCGGTTGGAATGCACGTGTCGATAGTATGTAATAGTTCGTTTTACAAAATGGACTGCACCTGTATACGGTTGTGTCCTTGCCGAATGCTTTCTTCGTTTCGCAAACGTTTTAGGGCGTGCATTGAACCGCCATGAACGTTTATGTTACAAAACTTTTTCATTTTTTTTGTTATATATTGTTATATATAAAGAATGTTACACATTACATTTATCTTTAGATGCAATAAACTGGATGAAAACATAGAGAACTTCAGTTTTGATACACAATCAAAATTCAGTTAAATTTCAATTCCAAACTATCTGCCTTGCGCGAATAAAAATGTATTGGTCGAACGTGCGTTACATCGTCATTCGAGCAGCTCGAGCAGTTTGTGGCAGGCAGTGTGCGATGTTTTGTTTCGCTTTTGGAAAAAAACACATTTTTTTAGCACCGAGAACTTTCAATGTGACACATTCCATAAACATTATGGAATTCTTCTGCTGCTTCTTCTTTTTTTTTCAAATTTCATTTGTGATTTGTGTAACTGCGTTTTGAAAGGGAAAATATGTTTTTTTTTAAACGAAATTCAAATGAAAATGCTACGCAAATAAATTCACCACTCCGATTGAGCGGGTTCGTACGCCAAAAAGTAAACTCACCTGTACGGATTATCCGTGCCAATGTAACGAAACACCCGGATAAACGAGCTGCAGCGTACATTTCTCAAGCAAACGTCGAAGCGTGAGGACGTGCGTAGTCGCGTGCTGTCCATTTCGGGTGTGTGTGTGTGTGTGTGCGTGCAGATCGGTGGCGTTTGGTGACGGGTAAAAGCGTGTGCATTTTCCGGAAAATCAAAAATATCAGGAAAAAGAAAAATAATATTCAAACCGATTTATACCGGCGAAAAAATCGAACCGTTATTAAGGAACTTAAAAACCGAAACATTGCATTTAAACCGTTAAAAGCGTTTCATACCGCGGTGGGTACTATTTCACTTTCGGTTTGTTACTCCCGGTGGTTGGCATTTGGTGAAAATTATTAATCGGACCAAAGTGTTTATTCTGCTGTGTGTTGTCTAGTATTTATTTTCTTGAGCTTGATGGTAAAACAATCGTAAGTAGTGAAATAATTATTTACCAAACAAAAAAAAAAACCCCAAACAGCTAAAATATGCGATTAATTGAGTCAATCTGGAAAGGAATACTGAATGTTGACAAAAAAAGAAATTAAAATTACAAAAAGTCCCTCCATACTTCATCATTTCACGACAATCAACCCTCTAGTACGAGCCTACCTTCGATGGTTTGAATCTGTGTATTCGTAGAGTTATAGAGTGGTTCGTGAGAGCAACTTCCTAACCATGGCAAGGCCGTATGTTGCAAACCAAACCAAAAAAAAAAAAAGATATCTCACCACCACATCAGCTGTCCCTTTTCGTCAGCACCAGCTGCTGATGCATCGCTATGCACTTTCTGCATCATACCCGTAAGCAAATAATGCACATGGTGTGTGCATTATTGATGGCCAGCGGAAGGGGTAGCGCTTGCGATCGTTCTGTGGCTGATCATCCCAATCACCCACACGCCATTTGTTATCAGTACGATATAAAACACATTTAAAGTAGTAAGTCTCTTCCCGTTGATGATGCTTTCGGCCGTACCATTCGGGTTCGCTTCTATTGCGTACGAGGTCCAAGGTGTGCGTGCATCATTTTATTCGATGTACCAGTTACCAATACCAGCATCCCAGCGCAGGGAGGGTGTGTAACCTCGCAGAGAGAGAGAGAGAGAGAGAAAGGGAGAGAGAACGAACGAGCTGTAGTTCTCAAGATCACAAAAATCCATTATCTTTACCTTTACGCATCCATTACGCCTCATTGCTGGTTGCCCAAATGGTGACGGCCTCCGGGACGTCTGTACAGCGCATCACGATCCTCAATCCATCCAATGCGTGATCCCGTGATCTGTCAAAAAATGTCCGATCAACAAATCCGATGATCCCGATTCCCTTCCTTACCTGTGCCCAAGCGTAGTGCAGCCTCTCCATCCCGTGACAAATGTGTGCGCGAAAACAAAGCCTCCAAAAAGGGTGTACGTCATCTACTCTACCTACTTACCTTACCACCACTACTACAGTGACCGCCAATAAAATAAGACCACTAGCTATTGCATATAGCAAGGGGGAAAATAGATTGTGAAGCGAAAGTTTGATAAATTTACTTTTGTTTTGGACATACGGCAAAGAGCCGTCATCTTGGAGTTAAACAAAAATGAAAAAAAAGCTTTGTTTTTTGTTTTATTTTTTTGTAAAATTTAAATGACCATTTTGGAAACACGTTCCTGTTATGATGAAGTCGATTATTAGTCGCTTTTCTCGACATAATTCAATTGATCAATTTTCAAATTAAAACCAAAAATTCTGTATAGTTTTGGAGCGTCCCTGCTTTTCATTTTTCAACTCTAGGATTGATTAGTTGTTCTAAATAAAAAGTAAGATTTTTTTATGGATTGAAAATTTGTTTCAATCATTTTAGGTTTTGTTCTTAAACTGATTGCACATTGGAGTCTTCACACGACAGGACCGGGGCTCAAATCACCCTCCCGCAGTAAGGGCTGAATATCCAATTATGTGGTATCAGCAAGTCTGACAAGCCACAAGAGAGAGCGAAATTATTCCCCAATCACTGACGAACTTTTGGACACAAGCAAAGATGCTAAAGATGGTGCCTAAGATAGACATAAAAGCGGTCTTACATTATTGGCAGTCACTGTATATCGCCAATTAGTAAGTGCGGCCATCTTCAGCTGTCAGATGGTTTTCGGCCCGGGGTCGCGCTCGATGCCGCTGATCGTGCTTGTTTTGGTTTCGGACGTTTAGCGTGCTGCAAGGGCAGCCTAAAAGGGTGCAGAATGCGGGAAGAGGAAGGGGGGGGGGGGGGGAGGAGAGAAGGTGTACAGGTAGCGAGTAGATTTTTTTTTTGCTGTTTTCTATCAAGAAGCTCTCGACGGGAAACCCCGCACACCGCAGCTGCTGTTGTGGTCAGATGGGACTGAGACTGATCTAATCATAATTAATGTCACTGTTGCGCATTGTGTGCCATGGCTGGAACGTTGGCACACGCAGGTTGGAAACGCGCGATCGCGTTGCACGCATCTCGCCCTGACAGTTTTAGCTTGCCACGAGTGCGAGCGTGATAGAGAAATCGTGAAAAATCATTACCAGCAAACGCAAAACAAAAAAAAAACAAAAAAACAAAACAGCATATCGCGAACATACGTGCGCGTATTTATGCGCATGTTTGCGTGTATGCGTAAGCAAATGAACTACTTCGCTTTTGCAAATGGATTGGTGCGCGCCGCGTACGCGTGTGCGGATTAATCAAATCAAAAAGAATTGACCACCAGGCACAACATAGTACACGGGGCTTTTTTTTTCTCTCTCTCTCTCTCTCTCTCTCTCTCTCTCTCTTTCTCTCCCTTTACAATGATGGTGTACGCATTTGTTTCTTAGTCTCCCTCGCGTCTTCCTATTGATGTATCTATCTTCAACACACAAACACACGCCGATTCTCCCTTCTATATGGGTAACGAAAAAACCTTCCTCTGCCTCCATCCTCCCCTTCCCACCGCCCCTCCCAACCACATATCATGCTAGCTTCCTGTATGCACACGCACTTTCACCACGTGCAGTCGTACACCGAGAGTCGCGGGCGCACAGCACCGCGTCAACCAGCGCAATGTCACCTGCCCACGTCATCGCAACGGCGTGGTCATCACATGTGTCGCAATGTTGGGACGATTTTTCGCGCAGTTATGTGTTTTTTTTTATGCTTGCTTGCTACGCGTCCACCCACTCCGAATCGTTGATGATCGCCAGTTTCACAGTGCGAGAGCGCCCGCACACACACACACACACACACACATGTACGAAGACGCTCACTGGCTTTCGGCTCATCGAGACGATGAAATCGTACCTTCCTTGCCTGTTTCGAAGTCATCAGGGGATATTCGTGCGCGTAAGCTATCTCTCTCTCTCTCTCTCTCTCTCTCTCTCGTTCTCACTGTCTCGCCTACCAGGCAAGCAACATACATACGATGTTGTCGAGTGCCGCACTCTTTCAAACATAAAAAAAAAAACGCAACGTTGATCATACCCAACCAAACCCGTCCGAGCCCGTCCGTTCACTTTACCCGTGTTCGGCTTCTTCGGGTGGGTTTTTTTTTCTTCTTCTCTTTATTATAATGTGTAATGTTGTTCCCTCCCTTATGAGGCTACATCGCCCGATGGTTCCGAAAAACCCCGATATCCAAGGAGAGGTCTTGTTATTCTTGTGTCCCGGCTTTTCTTCGCATTTACGTTCACCACGTTCGCTTTTCTCTAGCTCTTCTCTTTTTCCCAGCTCCGTTCCAATGTTTTGCCCTTTTCCCGCTCCCTGTTTGTTCCCGTCCTCCTCAGGATGTGCATCGGTTTTTCTTTCTGTCTTCGTTCTGCCCTCTTCCTTCATCTTCGACATCATCATCATCGTCATCAGCATCGGCGGTGATCGTCGCCGTCACCATCATTCCAATAGTGGGCCAGCCTTTAGCCCATATGCTTTTATGCTGCTTATTTGCTATTACTGCTGCTGCTTCTGGTGTTTATGTTCGCCCGGGGGTGTAGACATAAACGGGGAAGAAGAGCGTAGCGAAGCGTAGTCGATAGATACCAGAAGATGGTTTCGCTGCGTCCGCGATGGCAAACGAAAACCCGTCCGGTGTGGCCGATGGTCGCGCGGCCGCGCTGCCAGTGGAAGCATAATAAGGGAGCCGTATGCATCACCACCGGTCCGAAACGGGAACACCGAACGATCGAAATCGGGCAGCGGGAATAGCGGCGGCAAACGGAATACAACGATTCCATTTCCAACGCCCGTACATTAAGCGAAACGAGCGGAATATAAAGCCTTTTATTGTAGGAAGTCGCTCAAAGCCGTAGCGGTAGAAGCAGACGGATGGGGTGGCACCGCGTGAGAAGAGGAGAGGGCGCAGACGAGATCACACACACACACACACACACACACGAACAGACGCGCGGGCGAGCTTTGAATGGCAACGATAAAAAAAGGGCACACGGAAGAATGCAGCGAGGGGAGAGGGGGATTGAAAAAAAAGCGGGTTTTGGAGAAGCCCCGAGAACGATGGAGAACGGCGTGTTCTCTCGGCAAAGGTCTTCGTTTTCGGGACGCATCGCCACCCGGAGATGACCGTCCTTCACGCGGTTGTCATTAGCCGTCGAGATTTGAATGAATGTCCGCTGCTCCATTAAGCGAAGCGCTTCAATGTATCCATGTAGCAAGAGGAAGAAGCAGCAGCGAAGCAACAAAAAGACGAAGAAAAACGATACAAAACACAAGACGAGTTGGAGGGAGGGTGGATGCAATTTCATTCAATCGCCGCAACCGCCCCAAGTCTTCGGTGTTTTGAGACCTTGGACCTTGGAGGTGTCTGTGATATGAAGGTAGTAGTAGTCAGCCTGTTGACTGTAGTCGATTGCTGTGTGCTAGATCCCTAGGTATGATATCAAGCGGTACGCGATGCAGAACAGTTGGAATCGTTTAAAAGGTTGTCCGGCTAGAACTCGATCGAGTGTGACGGTTGATCCAGGCGATCGGGGTAATAATGCGAGGAGATGAGGTAGCTAGGGGAAGTTGGGATTTTTTTGAAGCTGAGGATCAAACTTTTTGTCGCGCAGGACTCACTCTCTAGCGCTGGGTACAATCTCAAGTCAAGGAAGCCAGAATTGGCAGACGAAAATCGGTTGACGTTGTACTGCAGAAAAAGGAAAAGATCGGAATTTTTGTCAGATGTTCCGAGGGCTTCGAAGGCGCTGTTGGTGCGAATTTTACTTCGTGAATCTGCAAGCTGTCCTGTTAGGCACTGCTGACGTAGTCCTTTGGTAAGCGTCTGCAATAAAGGAGAACCTCAAGTCAATTATCCATCCAGGATTATTCCAGAGTCTGGATTAGCACAGTCGAAAGATTTCTTCTCTCTTGGACACTAGCTTGAAGTGAAGCCGGGGACTCCCTTGCCGCAAGCCCTCGATTGTAGTGCGAGCAATGCTCCGTCACGTTTCTTAGCTCCTTCGCAGATACTTCGATGAAAACCTCCCGGTGCAGTCTTGCGATAGCAGAAGCAAATTAAATGTAACATTACACCTGTGTGAAGAAATTCCACTACATCTTAGCAAGCAGCGTAGAATTATGCGTTGCGATACGGCCAAAGTTCGCTAGGCGTTCTTTAAAATTTTGGATAACTGTCGAGAGATGCACATTGTACCACCCCAGTACCACCAACTCTCGAGTCCCTTCCCGCAAAACGAAAAAAAACCCCCTCTCATCTCGCATCTTCCAGGAACGCACCATTTTCCACGGGATGTCAAAAAAAAAATGCACATGATAGGGATGGAACGAATTGCGTCAAAAAAAGTGTCCTGCAGCAGCTTCACTTTTCCGCACCACATGCACATCTTCATATGCTATTGCGTGCTTTGCTGCCGAGAACGATCGGAAGGAAAAATGAAGATGTTTTTTTTCTGCTGCTGCTGCTGCTGCTGTATTGTCTGGAACTTCCAACCCGCTGTGCTATGCATCTTTGGAGATTGGAAAGGAAATAATTATTTCCGAGCAGTGTGCAGTGCCTAAAGGTGTTGAGTCGAGTACCCTTGGCTCTACCCGAATGGGACTCATGATGTGTGTGTGTGTGTGCTCTGCAAACTGCATACTGCACCCGTCTGCCAATAATCGGCAACTCTCGGCCCGGTAGGTTCGCCCGACCAATGGATCAAACGGAGAACGGTGGTCGCACATGTGCGGCATAACCCTCTGCTGCTAGCGCTGCCGTTGCAAAGGGAAGCTGCACGC
The DNA here is from genome assembly GCF_943734695.1 of Anopheles maculipalpis. NCBI lineage: Eukaryota > Metazoa > Arthropoda > Insecta > Diptera > Culicidae > Anopheles > Anopheles maculipalpis. Next base: position 5,802,319 of record NC_064870.1, on the reverse strand, counting down.
ACACCATTGTGCAATCGGGGTGCAAAAAAAAAAAATAATAAAAAAAATGATGCAATACGCGGTGACAGATTTGCTGTAGCGCATGCCAGATAGGTAAAGAGAGGGAGCAAGTCCTTTTGATTTTCTGCAAGATTTCCATGGCGGGCGTACCGTGCGGGACCGTTGACCTGAGCGAGGTTTTATCGAAAGAAAAGAAAAAAGAAAAAGAGGTGATTGTTTACGCTGCCACTATCGTGATGGACGTCGTTGGACGCGATGCTTAAGAAGAGGCATTAAAGTCACTGAACTTTTAATCGTTACCTCGTGCAAGCCGTTAGGTTCTAAGTGTAGATTTCCAAGTGGGTGAGCGAGGAAAAATGGACCTTAGACCCATCGTCGTTCGATCTCGCTGTTCGAAGGTGACATCAAATCACACAATGGAGGTTTTGTTATGGTCCACACGCTTGCCAAGTGTACCATAGAAACCAGAACCCAAAATTGGGCAGCCCACAAAGAGCGCTTCAGTGTCATCTAGTCGTTGACATCTGCTAGTTGCTGTTGTTTACTTTTGGACACGTTGGGTATACTGAATGTCAACCAGCAGGCTGTCAAAATCCGAAAGATGGCAATCAATAACGAACCTCTTGAAGTTCTTTCCGGTCTCTTTAAACATCAATTGCATTGCGTTTCTGTTTTTTTTTAAGAACAATGAATCCCTCAGTCTCTATCCATCCAGCCATCTCCAGATCCACCGGACTCAAACCAATTTCCAAAATGTCACGTTCTTTTTCGCCTAGGCTCGTAAAAAAAAAACGGTGGGAGCAACGCACTTTAACTCTTCTTTTGAAACAATTGACGTTCTACATGCGTGTGGAAAATGCATTTTTTTTTTGTTCGTTGGTTTCCTTTTTGTTTCTTCGTCGATGAAATTTTCCTTTCCATATTTCCACATCCTTCAAAACACACACACACACACACACGTAACTGCGGGGATTTGTATGGCTGTATCGCAAACGCGCCCGCCAGTACTGGTGTGCGTTTGATGTACCGCTTACCGTTGCCATCTCTCATACCAACCCGCCCCGAAAATTCGTAGGGAAAACCTGCTCGGACTCTCGGTAAAAAAAAAAAAACTCGCCCAAGATTGTATGCGCGCGCATTGTGGTGAATTTGGTATACGCTTGTATTCGAACAATTGCTTGACTCCGCGTTGTGACGGTGCCATGGTGCGGCGGTGTGCGTGTAGCGATACCGGCACGAGGACTTCGGCGTGGAAATTAGAGGCGAAAAAAAAAAAAACATAACGCATCTCCCGGATGCAATACCGGTTGGGTGGTTCGAGACAGAGAGCGATTGGCAGCAAAGCATTGGTAAAACTACATCCTACAACAAATAATTTCATGCCATTCCTTCCATTTTTCCACCCATTGTGTCTGCGCCGCGTGCAGTAATAGTAAGGAACACACATCGGTGCATAAGATTACCACCAGGTTTGTGCATATATCTGCAACGCTGAAAGTGAAACTTGACCCTAACAACCCGCGACCCGGGTAGATGCGTGCGTCCGTGGTGCACCATCGAAAACCCGCCACACACCTTTTGTCCCGGCTGCACTGTCCGGGCATGCAGCTTTGCGGGATCGATTTCGTGTGCAAAATGCGTCAAATAAAGCAGTGACAAACAGGCAGTGTGTGCGTGAGTGCGTGTTGCGTAATAATCTCGTCCTGGCGTGTCGTGCGTGCCGCGACCCCGCGACCATGTACCAGCGTGCCTGGTGCAGGTGTTTGTGTACGAGCATTTCTGTGTGTGTGCGCACGAGCGCACCGGTGCGTGTGTGCCCGTGCACGTACGGTGAGGCCCGGCCGTAAGGGAACCGCCGTTTGTCAACAAATCGTCACTCAAATCTGCACTTTTGCTGGAGCATCGGAGTACCCGCTTACTGCCGGGATCGAATCAATCGGGGGAACCAGATAGAGGACAGAAAACACACTCACACACACGCTATCAGGTGGCAACAATCAACGCTACGTACTCAAGTACCTACAATCAGCACCATATTGCCTCGAGTCCGTGCATCGAGGGTGAAGGAAGCCGAAGAAGAAACCAACACGAAAACACCACCCAGCAGTAGAGAAATATAAGCCCCAAGCAAGGTAGGTGTAGCGCGTAAACTTTCTTCCGGGTAGTGTACGCAACTGTAGAGTTGCAGGGTTTTTGGGAAGGGGTTTTATTTATTTGTTTTAGTAAATTGCTCACTCTTAGGCTAAGGAGAGGTATTAGTCGTAGAGTGAGCCTTACGTTCTGCCGATCCTACCGTTCAAGTTCTCACTACGGAGGCCTCCGTAGAACACATTTCTATAAACATATCGGGAGAGCCAACTAAAGCTCAGAATATTCGAGTCATCTAGCTGCCCATCCACACCATTTGGAGGGTTTGTGTTGGTAGATTCACGAAGAAGGAAGAATCAGAATGTTTGGAAATTGGTGACGTACCCTCAATACAATACTTTGGCAAAGAAAGAGTTAGAAAACGTATATACTTTGGATAGAATCCATGTCTCAGAAGCGTGTGTGAGGACCGGATCTGTGAATGCTCTATAAAGTCCCAGACTTGTCCCAGTCTGTATTATGACTGGTCAACCTAACTTCAAACCCGTGCGCAAATCAGAGATTTTAACAAGGTTGTTAGACGCCGACTTTCCTTAGGTTCTTGCACACTTGAGCCATGGTGATTGTTTCTGTGTTTATGCTACCAAAGAACCTCTGGAAAGCCTCTTGAGATTGCGTTTTATCATCTGATATCTCCTGTTTGTGTATGCGTGGATCATACTCCACTAGCAGAATTGGACTTGGAATCATCACTGTGATGATCCGACCAAGAACAAAAAATTAATTATTTGTTTAGGTTCTTTTTTACGAAAACCAGCACATATTATTATGTTTTGTATGGAAAAGAAAAGACAATGACAGATTATCGATCTATGCTCTGTATTTTGCAAAAAAAAAAACCCTAAATATTAGGAGCTTCTTCTGCCACAAAGATTCTGATTGATTTTTCAGACGTTTATGTGTCTTTTTCTCTTATTTTTTTCATTCTCTCTGTCTCATTTGGTTCAAAAGTTCCAGCGAATCCGTCATAAACCATTCCAGTATAATCAAAACCATTGTGTTCTCTCGGGGCTATAATAACATTGATGCGATCAATCCTCAACCTCCCCCACCTCACAATGAGTTTCGAACCATAAACTTTCGGTGCAACAAAGCATCAGACTTAACCATCAGGCCATAAGAGCAACATATGCTGAGCTCGGCTAAATCAAAATAAACATCGTTTGCTGTGGTGCAGTTGAAAATAATTGCTCATTATTTTGCTGATTTTTTTTGCCTATTAAATTAACTTTTTTTAGGTTACAATTTTCATACGAAGAAGGCTTTATTATGATAGCTTTAAAGCAATTAAATCAATTTTTTCGACTATCAAAATCAAAATTCTTAACCAAAGCTACCGGTAACACTACCGCTTGGTGCGACCCCTTTCCACCGATTGGTTCACTTTCACTGACACCCGCAAGCTTCTGGTAGCGGTGCGCATGCAATGACTTTCACCACTCATCGTTTCGAACGCACTCCCGACACGCTGGCAAGCGTCTGGAGGTGGCTAATAAAGCAATCTTCGGACGCCGCGTATTGCCAATCAATGTTTATTGCAGGCGAGGGGGGAAAAGTGTCTTCTACCGCGATTGTTGCAACTGCAACACATGCTTGCCGGTGTCACAATTTTATAGAAACCATTCCCCTACAATAAAGTTGCTTTTATTGGTGCTGTTGTTCGACCGGTGCACTCTTCAGATGGATGGAAACGGTTGAGCCGATTCCACGTTTCTGCTTATTGCAAATCTTCCTTTCATATTTTTGCAGCACAACGACAACGGAAGCTGTGTATAATGTTTATGCGTTTTTTTTAATGCTTTCTCACACACATACACACGCGCCAGCAGTATGCACTTGCAACACATCAGCGAGCGGTGTGGGAAAATTGTGCGCAAGTGAAGGGCGAAACGGGATAAAAACCACCATCATCCGGCTTTGGCCAGCCAGACTCTCTCTCTCTCTCTCTCTCACGCTCGCTCGCACCATCCAAACCGTCTCTAATCCGGTTTGGATGGATTTCGAATCGGGTTTTTCTTTTTGCTGTTTAAAACCCAATGGGGCATACATAATGAGCATCAGTACCGGTCGCCCGGGCCCGTGGTGGCGTGAAGGTGTGTCGCTGAATAAAATCGCCCTCTCGCTGGCTCCACGTGCCAGCGAAACTCACACTTTTGGCGTTGATAATGTTGCGAAAAATGGCCAGCTTGTAAAAAAAAAAAAAAAAAACGGGAACCGTGTCGCGAAACCGAAGGTGTTGGAATTAATTCCGGGCTCCGCGAAAGCTCAAGGGTTTTTGAGGGTGGTGTTTCGCTTGATTCTCCTGCCAGCTTCTAGGCTTTTTTTTTTGTTTTCCTTCCTGGCTTGGACGTGTACAAGCCGGGGCCCTTTTAGTGTGCCTTTCTAGCGGTGTGGCTTTCTCTTTCGCTTCTTCCGCTAGCTCGGCTGTTTTGTTGCTGTTTTGCTACACTCCCCACTTCCTCAATCAAGCTCCCTTGGAGGGGTTTTCTTCTCTCTACCACCCGCCTTCTGATGCAGTGCCAGCCCGGGTGAATGTCGCTGCTGTAAATTGTGTCACTTTGTTTAACCGTCCGTGTGCTTTTTGCACTTTTTTTTATTGTTCGCTTTCCTCCGCCACCCTTATTGCACTGGTTTAGTTTTGAGTCTCTTTTTGTGCTCCGTTTCGTTCCGTTCTGATTTGCTTCTGCCTTTTCCTGTCCTATGCATATTGGCCTTGCCCTTTTTTGGTTCGGTGTTCTCTCTCTTCTCTCTCTCTCTCTGTTGCTTTCTGCTTATGCAGCCCCCTGCACATTGGGCATTTGGCGGGAAGCAATGTTAAACATAAAAATCTGAAGCTGTGGCTAAAGCAAGCATTGGTATGAGGTTGCAAATGAGAAAATTGCAAATGTCTAAAAATGATAATATAAAATGCGTAATAGTAATAGAATACCAAGGCCAAGTATATTAGAAACATAGTTATAGTTGTAAATTGAAGTATCGAATGAAGACGTTCGAAAAGAAGCGAATGGCTTCTTTTGCTTCTTGGCTTAACGATGGCTTGCTTAGACTGCGTATAATCACCGTTCCCTGGATGGGATTTGAACCCGGGCCCTGCCGTATGAAGGCCAGCGCCGTTGTCGTCTGCACCACCAGGCCGCCTCTATAGCGAATTGCTTATTCGACTTATTAGTAGCATCTGGCTGATCAGTTCTCACTAGAGAGAAACATCATCTTCCTCTTACATCCACTTACTTATGCTTATGTGACTTAAAATAGGTAATAGGAGGGAAGGAAAGTTGAGGTTGTGGTTTGAGACGAAGGCTTCCATAGACTGCATCAGCATGCTCCAAGCACTAGACACCCTAGCGCACAGGGCAAACTTGTGCTCCAGAGTCTCTGGCTGGGAGCAGACTGAGCAGGCTGAAGGAGCCCGATTCATCCTGGTCACAATCATCCGAGTCATCCGAGCGTTGGTCGGATGAAACTCTGTAGCTGGTGACGTTTTTCCAGATCCATCGCCAATCCGTGGAAGGTTCATTAACGGAAAGCTAGGTCCAGACGAAGATTGGTGCCGATGTTGCCTCTACCACTGGTCCGCCAGTTAACATTCATCATTCCTTTTTTTTATTTACTCTGAGTGCAATCGACAAACGAAAAACTCAAACTTCACAGTCGACATTCTGACTCGCCTTTCACTGATTCTAAGTCTATCATTTTGGTCGAAAGTGTATCTGTAGGTCCCTTTTCTCTAAACGATGTAGTGCGTCAGGTGCGTTGTAAGCCTAAGTGTAAGAGCAGCGGCCAGCACACTTATAAGTGGTAAGGTTAAAATTCCTTCTAGAAATTCCAGAGTATATTGAGGTGCTGTCGCTGTATTTCTGTGAGCAGTGGCGGATGAAGGTGTTTGAAGGCCCTCGGCATAATGGCTATCGATCCCATCTCCGTCAAAAGTGTTTTGTGTTAATAAAAAGTTACGATCGACACAAGCTTCCCCAAACACGGACTCCGTGGACAATTCTCTACGAAACTACTATTGTGAAGCCTCCAACAAGGACATGGGAAGTCTCTGTTATGAGGTTCCTTCCTCTACTCAAACTCTCTCCAACTCGAGTTCGTGCCTTCGATTTTCATTTTCAACGAATTGCCAACTGAAGTTTCTAACGTGAATACATTCAGATAAAAGGAAGTTCACCTCAAGAGTCCTCAGAATTTGAAACTAACGCAAGAGAAATAATTTTATCCCGACCGTTTTGATTCAAACTGCCCACTGTGCACTGGTTTGCTGGGGTTTTTTTTTTGCTCCATCTGGTTAGCGAGTTAAAACTCCCTTTTAAATGCCTTCCTTTTAAAAAGATTTTTTGCCTCATGATATATTACGGGAAAAGAATTTTGCAAAGTATGGGGGAAACTGTCAAGCAACAGCAACTAAAGAGAAAAGTAAAATCAGAACCACAAAAAATGCCAACACGGGTAAAACAGGGTCTAAAGCCAGTGGAGTAAAATAAAAACGGGAGCAAAAGAATGAATAAAACATGGAGGAGAAGCGAAAATCAAACCAAGGAGAAAGGTCTGTGAGCGCTGTGATCGCTCCCGGTCAATCGATTTGTATGCGCTAACTTTCTCTAGCGTACGCTGCGGATTGTTTTCGTGCACTGTTTTAGTTTTGAAGTTCATTTTAGTGTTGCTTGATGTGACAATGTTTTGGTCTGTTAAGAAACTGCCTCTTTACCACAACACAGCAGCGCATTTTGTTGACCATATTCTGAGAGCACGCGCCTAATGAAATTCACCTTGACTGGTGCGCGTCCACTTACACTGCACGGTTCTCTCCTACTGATACAGTATTGTACAAAACAAGTGCAACTTCGCGTGTTGTTTGCTAAATTTGAATTGGCTTTCGATATTTTGTTGCAAATCCTTTATTTTTAAATTATAGCCTTGCATCTACGACGCATAGACTCGATCCGGTGGAATTGCTGTCCACGCCTTATTTTGATTTGTGCAAACAACTGATGCTTTGCGTCGAACACCTTTACGGTCAATTTGCCGATTCAGGATCTCCCACAGGTTCTCCAGAGGGTTCAGATCCGGAGATTGAGGCGGCCAAGTTCATCACAGCATGATTTTATTCCACCGATTTGATTAATTGGACTAAAGTGAATCAATGCGTTTTCTAGTCGTCCCGTCGCTTCCAAAGATGTTGAACTTCGACTCATCACTGAACAACAGAACCGTCCGCCATTTCTGCAGATCCCTGTCAATAGGAGATTGAGCAAACAGAAGTCTTTTACTCCGGCTCCTAAGCGACATCAGAGGTTTCTTCGCCAGGACGTTAAAAGAACAATCCGACTCTCCGTGTCCGAAACAGAAAACTGCATATCCATCCGCACCTTGAACGAAGATTTGAAAGGATCCTTTTCCATGCTTCGTACGACGATAGCGTCCTCTCTTGGCTTGGTGTGGGTGGGTTTTCCGTGGGTCTTCCCCCTTTATTGTCCACATAAATATTTCCGCTTGCTTGAAATTTCATTTTTTTTCACCTCATACTTGTCAGAAATTGTTTTTTGTGACATTCCACTCTTGATTATTTGCTTTCTTTAGTTGCACTCCAAGGCTGTCAGGTGTCATGTTGGTGTCTAGTAACCTTACCTCAATAATTACCAACGTTGAAATTGAATTGAAATTGGCTCATCATTTTTATGATTGTTCTATTTGAGTTGCACATGTTTTGTCCATTACTGTAGGTACGTAACACAGCAACAAGACCGATGACGAACAGTCCTGCCATGAGGGAGGAAGAGGGGGGAAGGGGGGGGGGGGGGGTTGTTGGGCCGCTGCTAGAATTAAGCTCAATTGGCAGAAATGAAACTACCAATCGTACAGGCGCCATGACCTTTCCACCGAACACCAATGCTCCAGGGCGCTAGTGAGTCGTGGAGCGCTGCCTTACGGAATGATGATGGCACGAATACTACAGCAATATTGTTTTATTATTTCCTTTATGGCTTTTATTTGCTTCTTTACACCGTTTTCTACTGTACGAAGTCGTACTGTTTTTTCATGTTTTTCATATGTTTTCTTCGTATTTTTTACTTTTTTATTTTGTTCCTTCTTTTTCTTTGCTCTTATTTTTTCAATCAAAAATTGTTTTGTTTTATTTTCATTCCATTTTTTCTCATTTCTTACTCGTTATGATACTTTTTATACTACACACTTATACATTTTCTGTTGCTTTCCAAGTTTTTAATTTATTTTTCAATAAGTCTGTAAAAAAAACATTCCAACCCGTGTCCTGGTACCGCGCGTCTTATCTACCCTTAAAAGCTCTCTTCCGCAGAAATCTCAAAAAACAATCTCATCCATCTTCTCACCCTAAACTAACCATTTTTATTACTATACCGCATCCGTCCGCACAGTGCCCCGCATTCTCGCCTCGCCTTTTTGGTTCGGGATTAGCAAGCTTTGCAGCTGATCCGCACAGCAAAATGTCGTCACCGTTCGTCGTTCGTTCGTCGTCAATCCAGGGCCTTCTGGGGCCGAGCATATCATTTGCTAAGGTCGTCTCGCACAGCCGTTTGCCATCGTTTCGCCTTGCATGCTAATGCGTTCGCCTGGTTAATGGGGTCAGTTCATCCATCCACCTTCAAAAACCTCCGCTCGGTGCCCACTTCGGTCACTCTTACTGCTCTCTTGGCTCTACTTCCGGACGTCGAAATTGGCACGACCTCTCGCGAGATGCAGATACTGTCGAACTGTTGGGTGCTGCTGTGGTCTTGGGACGGCGTATTTTGTATCACAATCGTTACGAACGGTTCGAACGGTTTAGTGTGTGAGTGTGTGTGTGTGTGTGACTGTATGTCACTCGTGCAAACTGTTTTTATGCTAAAGGGATTTTCGGTTTTTGTTTTCTGGTGAGGTAATGATGTCAGCAAACACTTCACATCTCCGGGACGATGAGCTGAGTTGCGTTTTGTATCGCAACCGTATCTATGTTAACCAGTCGAGATAATTAAAGATTAAAAGGGGGTTAAATTCGCTTAAGAAGCTTACTATTCCTAAGAGATTTGGAAGCATAGGAAATTAGGAAATTGTTTTAAAGCACCACTGGTTTTTATTCGATTCGATTCGATCCTGGAGGAGTTCGGCTGCACATTTTTGTTCCATGTCGTGCTGCCTTGAAAATTGCATCCCAAAAACCGATCAGAAGGCCTCGACACTCTGTTATGCTGATGACATGATAATCTTCCTTCCAACTCAACTCTTTATGATTTGTGTGTCCCTTCGTCCTTCTCTTCTTGGTGCTCGTCCACTCTCTCTTCTTCTATGTCCATATAAACGTCAAATTATATCCTTTTCCCGTTCCCTAAATCCTGTCATGTTCGATTATTCTCTCTTTGTGGCTCTCCATTAACCCGTTCTGACTGTGTGAAGGATCTGTGAAGGACGTACGCTAGTCACATACCGAACGTTGTCTCTAGGGCTAGCAAAACTCTCCGACTGCTGCGCCGGATGGTTGCGGATTTCCGCGATCTCGTGTGCCTGCGCGCTCTTGGTGCGCTGCTGGGTCTATTACCTTTAGAAACTCCACGCCGCACTCATGCCCAGGCTAGTTTCAACGCCTCCCTTCTCCTTCTCTCCGTCGACGACCCACTTTTTTGCTATCCTCTATCAATTTTTATGTTCCTATCGATCGTCTGCGCCCTCGTGCTCTACTGGCCGTCGCAACACGGCGCACAGCGGCAGGTGCGAATGATCCTTTGCTGCGCGCTTTTCGTGCCTTTAATTTTTCCCCGGACCTATTTGACTTTTCCCATCTCCCCAGCCACTTTCCGTACTCGTCTACACTCCTCATCCTTTTAGTCTACCTTCCTCCCCATGACCTCTTTTCCCTTAGGTGAGTTTATTAAGAAAATTTGTGCAGCCTTAGGCAGACAAATTGTAAAGTTAAAAGATTTAAATAAGTAAAATGAAAGACGCGGTTGCATGCGTTGTAAAAATGTGCAACATATGCTACCATTTAACATTTAATGAATGGGGCATCGTCCGCGTTGGCGTAGTGTTTGTGCGCGAGACTGGGTGACTCGGTGTGGATGTTTCGGACGATTGAAAATTTTGCCTTTTAAGGGATTGGTTTGGCGTCGCGTTTGCGTACAGTCGACGGTCCTGTTTTACTTATAAATGTTACGAATTTAAATAAAAATCCTTACCTTTCCTTTTTTTATTAGACATCTAAGCATGTGTTTAGGGTTACTTATTTCTGTTTACGCCAAAAAAAAGCGCCTAAAGCACTCGTAAAATAAAAGATTTGCGTCAAAAGGTGCTCCGTTTATTTTCTCACCTCCTTTTGCCCATTCTTCCATCGCAAATAACCCTTTCCTTTTCTTTAAACGGTCAACTAGAACCGAACCCCTTGGGCGTCTTTTGGCTGGCTTGCACAAGGCAGCATGCAACATGTAAGCAGCAGCAGCGGAGGCTACCGAGAACACATTACTATCGTTGCGAACTTATGTGGCGTGAAGTGTGAAAAGTGTTCCGTTTTATGCGCGTTTCGAACCTGCCAGTGGGTACGGTTTGGCCGTTTCGTGCTCGTGGACTAGCTGTCTAAGGGTCTAAGGGTCGCATAGGAAAAGGGCGCACCAAAAAGGTCTCCTCGGTGCGCTTCTTATGCACACAGAGAGCCAGGGTGTATCGATTTGCCCCCGGAGGCGTGTGTGCAAACAGCGGCAATAATTCCAGACACCATTCTGCATCGGTTCTGCCGTTGCTGTACAGAGTACGAATGCACGAGTTGTTATTTGTTTTTTATTAATCTTTTTTTTATTATTATTTCGTAATGACGGCCAGGCCGTAGTACTTAAAATCTAATCTTACATCTGGCTTTACAACTCATTCAACTTTTAACAAGTGCATCTTATCCCGGGTGAGCTCAGTTGTGGATGCTGTTGCTGCCAGATATCAGGTTCTGATGTTGTCCTCTCTATATCCGCTAAGGGGTAAGCGCCTCTTTGGAGCATCGTGCCGTAGAGACAAACAACTGGCTCCCAAGAAAATTAAGCAAAATAAGACAAACAAGCCCTCTCGATAAGCCGCAGCTCGAACGCACCGCTGACAGCGTTAAAAACACATACGCAAAAAACGGATCAGAACAGGCGAATGACGTTCGACGTTTTGCGACAGCTAGCATCGCTCGGACAAGAAGTGACCTGGCTGGGACGTAGGAGGTTGATTGGAGAATAGAGTCTTGAAAGGTAACCCTTGATGCATTCCGCGTCTTGGATCTCACGGGTCATATGGAAGACTAGTCATAGATTAGTCCCTACTGCTGCTAGCCACAACGTGATCGAGCTGATCCTTAAAGGAAAGTCTCGTGTCGTCGGTCGACACGTGGCATTGTGAGCAGCCAAAAGTGATCAACACGCATTTCTCAGGGCAGGACTGGAAGTCTCGTAATGACGCCTGCAGTTGGGCGTGTTCGTAAGGTCCTCGAATTGTGCGAAAGATTTTAGTGTCGTCCGCATAAAAGAGATGATGATCCACTGGGATAACCAAGGACGCGTCGTTGATGTATAGCGAGAACAGCAAAGGACCAAGGTTGCTGCTCCACGGGACGCCAGGGGATGCGCGTATGGACCTTGACGTGTAAGGACCCAGCTTTACCGAATGTCGATCTAGAAGGTATGATTTCATCCAGAACATCATGGGTCTAGGAAGTCCAAGCGTGTCAAGATACGTGAGCAGGATCGAATGAGACCACTACAACTTTGTGAAGCTATAGTAGCAAGTAGCAACAGTAAAGTCAGGTTCAGTGATCAGCATGGAGCCGATAGCCACAAAAACCTTGTAAGTTTGCTGCAGAATCGAATCCAGACATTCCACCAACGACAAGGTCGCCAGTTACGACCCTAGATCTCCTAAACCAATTTTTATCGACAATAGTGCTTACAATCTACGGGAAGGAAGAGGGGAAGGGATCAAAGGACGATTCCCATCTCTTTGGCGAAGTCAAATAGAATCCGCGTATGTTCGTAGTCCTTCTGTCCCAGGATATCGCGCATCGCCATCGCGGGGGATCTTTCCGATTGTTCCAGGTGTTAAAAATAAGCATAGAAAACATAGTTGAGAGATTGTTACAACTAAACACAACTAGAAGTTAGTAGTGAAGGCCCCATGAATAAATAGAACATGAGAACACGAAGAGGAATAAAAACCTTCTCTCTCTTTACTCTCTTCCCTCTACCCGGGAATCGAACCTACGGCGGCGGGGTCGACCTACACAATTTTTACCTGCATCGCTTATCCGCCTCTTATCACCTATGCCACGGCGCTCGATAACGCAATCGGTGTTAAAACCGGTACAACAATCAACCGCGTGTTCTCGTCCAGCTCGTCCAGCTCGTGCGCGCATTCGCGAATGGACCCACGTAATGATTTGTGATTGTGATTCGCAAACACGAATCAATTAACCTTCCAGTTCAGCGTAAACGATGCGCAATCAATATTTGTCAACGGGCCACGGTATGGACTGATATGGAAAAAACGTCCTGTCGCCGCTCCAAACCTTACCCTCCCGAATGTTTGCGTGCAGTGTGTGAGCATCTTTTTTTTCATGGTTCAACTATTGCACAACAACCGTTTTCCGCTTCGTTCCGCCCGTGAAAAGGAAAAACAATTCACTCCCACCAGATCATTGCAGCGTGTGTGTAGAAAATCAGCCCGGGGGGGATTTTTCCGGGTACGACCGTATCTGTTGGTTCGGTATGTGTGTTACGCGTTCCGCACGTACTACGCTGCTAGTCGAGTCGGCACGTGTTACTAACCCTAAAGGTTTACACCGCACGAATGCCGGTGGTTTTGGTTGTTTGTTTAGAGTATTAATGCCCAACTAACAGACATTATTGTTTTATTACCTTTGCTCCATTTTTTTTTTCGTACAATTGTTTCCTGTTTGTGCTTGTATTATCTATCTATATTGTATCCATTGTTTGAAGTATTTTTTTTCATGTTGTGTGTGCTGTTGGAAAAGCCAGAAAAAAAGCGATCCATTTTCGTCACGATTTCATTTTTCCATTACAATTTGTTCCGAACGCTTGAACACCTCTCAGCCCCCCCCCCCTCGCTATCCCTCCTCAGTTTCCACCCTGTTTTTGATCCGTCATTGGTTGTTTGGCGAAGATCTATTTTTATTTTGGCACTGACACTATTTTTCATCACAAGAAAACTGACTCAATACGTATGTGTGTTTTTGTTGTCAGTGGATGGAGAAGCAGCGTGGTTGAGCAGTGTTTTCGCTTCTCTTTCCCGCTTTTTCAAACCCGGTTTTTGGTTTTTGTTTTACAAAAAGACCGTCTTGCTAAAAACTTCTTTCTAATGACAAGAAAGAAAACAAAAATGTTGAAAATGAAATTTTACCAAACAAAAAAGGCCGAGAGAAAAAAAAAAAACGAAAGTCGTGCTAGGACAGTTGATTTGAGTTTTCGTTGTAGTTGTTTCACGTTTTTCCTTTTTCGAAATAATCTGATTCACATGAAGGTGCACACGGCGTTTAAAATACACGAAACATCAGAAAAAACAAGAACTTCTCGCTCTGCTCTCTCTCTCTCTCTCTCTCTCTCTCTCTCTCTATCTATCTTTTTCTCTCTTTCTTTCTCACTCGAACATACACACATACTACTTCCGGTGGAAAGGTAGGTCAGCACGACAAGACAGGTCCCGAGACCAGCTCTTCTTCATTTTGCACCAGTAAAAAAAAGGGTGTCTGAGTGTGTGCGTGGAAGGACATCGAGGTACCAAAGGGGATGATTTTCACGAAAGGAAAAAAAAAACGGGAGATTTTCCTCTCCCACCCTCTCACGACTTTATTTTGCTTTTTGTGACACACGGTCACTTGTGACGTAAGTTCAGCTGTGGTAAGAATTCGGGTTTTCTTTCATTTTTGACAATTTTGTGACCACTCAGCCCCCACCCCCCCCCCCCCCCCCTCCATCCCATCCCATCCCATAAGGATGTTGATATTCTGGATTTTCCTTCTCTCTCTCTCTCTCTCTCTCTCCCTTTCTCAAATTTTTTTCACGATCAGTTTCCGTTTTCTCGTTGGAAAATATTTTGGCATCGCCAACATCACTGCACCCTCTACACGACGACGTTTGTCTCCAAACATACCTCAAGGTGAGATCTGTCCCACATGCACACACACACACACGCACAGCGGAGTAGTAAAGAGGGTTTGAAGTGTCTTTTTTTTCTTGCGCCGCTCGATGCGCATCACATTCGCGTGGAAAACTCATCGGAAAAATCCACACGACCGTCTGTGAGGCGCGTTAGAGCGCAAGGTTTATTGCCCTTTTTTTTCAACCTTTTTTCCCTCCCTCCTTTTGGGCCTGACATTCTTCCCACTTTCGAATTTCTACGATACGATACGGTGGCTGGTGGTGTGATGATGAATTTCGTTACAATTTCTGTGGTCATCAGCTCACGTGCAAGAATAACCTGAAGATAGAAGAGAAGAGCAGAACAAACCCCTTTTTGCTCGTGTTGTATCGCTTTCCTTTCTGGTGATAAAAATGGGTGTAAAAACTAGCGACACACGGAGCGTTTGTGTGTAGACTGGAGACGATAGATAGACCAGCAAAACGACGACGATCGACGATGGCAACTAGGGTGGACAGTGTCGTTATCTTGCCAGCTAACAACGCTAGGTTATTTGAAATCGAGGTGACCGCTTGGCGGGTAAATATTACTTCCATCTGCGCGATGATGCGATGATGTACGGAAGGGCTGCGAAGGGTGGTGCGGTAGTCTGGGAGACTGGGTGAGGGAGGTATTTGTACAAGATAGGGCTAGAAATTCCGGTTCACCAACCACACAGCACTGTGTGTGTCGGACGCAAATTGGATGACGTTCGCTGTGGTGTGATGTGGTTCACCTAACAACCTCAGGCAGAGGGTAAGGCTAAAGCTGTTACACATTTTCGCGGACTTTATGTCTTTGGAGGATGAGACATTTAATTAGTTGATTCTATTTTGGATGGAAAGGAGGAAAAAAACGCAGGAAAATAGAAACATGCACAATGTTTGTTTGAACTGTGAGGCAAATAGACGTGTAAAAGTGTTTATTTATGACGCGTTTTAGTGATTCTGATGATGAGGACTTCATTCCGTTTTTTTTTTGTATGTGTTTTGACGTTTGACGGCTAAAATACTGACAATTCCTTACAGCAAACACGCAAGTTTGCAGTTTAAGTTTTTAATATTTCGGGATTAATTCTGCGCCGTTTTCTTGGTTTTATGAAAGTGTTTGTTAAAATCTGAGCATTGTGATACCTCCAAAAATATCGCTCGAGTCTGTGTATGGAGCTTTTGGAGAAAAATTCTACAAAAAGGAGAAGACAAGAGCAGGGCGAGACTGCCCAAAAGTTTGACAGCTTAAAGTCATCATTAGACTTCCGTTTTATGGGCTCAGTTTTTCGTAGACGGGAAGACTAAACTTGACTTTCATTAGATAGCCACTTGTTGTCGTTTTCCTTCGTCCTCCCCCCCCCCCCACCCTTCTCCCATGATTGACAGATGAAGGAAATCCCGCTGGTGGCAAGGAAGTGTTTCAGAGCTAACGCTGTAGCGTGCGAGAGGAGAACTGGATCCAGTTATGCTGCGTAAAGCGCCATCCATTCAAGTTCAATTCGTTGGACAAATCTTGCGAACATCGTGGACAAACGGTGGTGGTGGTTAGCGCGACCAAGTCAAGAAGTCTTGATCCGCTTGATTTAATTTCCTTTTTGCCCTTTTTTTTTGCTCCGTAAAGGAAGTAAATGCTCCTGTTCTGTACCGGCTCTCGGCATCGGTAACCGCACCCGAGGGTTGTAACCTTCAACTCGGTTCAGGCCCTGGCGAATATTGTCTTCATCGCACGAAAGGGAGCAACACTGAAGCCAGACTGCCAAACATGCCGATAAGACGGCACAGCACGGTGTACGTTTTGGTGACATTGGAAGCGCTTGTCGAGGCGAGTGTTTCCGGTGTTCACGTTCAAAAAACTGGGCCCCGTAGCATTATGTGACGCTTCCCCGGTCGAATGCCGGCGTAACTGGAACCCATTTGTGGGGGGCTACTTTGACTCGATGGAATAAAAATGTTTGGTGAATCACTTCCCCCACTTGGTGCGAAACGTTGATGCAGCCTCTTTGGTCGTACGGGAGGGTTTTAGCGTTCAAAGTTCATCCGGTGCGGTTGGCTGGATATTCGATCTTCTTACCCTGGTTGCTGAGGAATGTTATCGCTGTGGTGAGTGAGTGATGTTTTCTTTTATCATGCAGAACACGGATAGCCGTATCATATGAGCATTTTTGTATTGATTTGCAAATTGTTTTACATGACTCAGTGTTGATATGAAGTCTCTTAATCGGGTGAGGCATTAATGTTTTTCATAGAAAAGAAACCACTTCAACCTAGCGGAAGGATTGAGCCGTAACTGCACATAGAGCCGTAGTTAGCCGAAGCAGTCAAAACAAAAAAAAAATCCCTTTGGAACACCCTTTCTCTGTAGGCAGGATTGATTATCCAATTTAGTTAGAGCATGATCTTCTTCACAGCATCTTCTGGGGACAAAAATCGTTGAACACGCATTTTTTTCTTGATGTGCGCGAATGAATCAGAGCTGTAGGGCGGGCGGCCCTATCAATTTGACGTTTCGGCCGGTCGAATAAGCGAATTCTTGAGCCGATTTGTGAGATGATCCTTTTTCTGTTGTTCGTTTTTTCTCGGAATACTTCAGCTTTTTTACGGCAGAGGTTTTTTTGTAAAATAGTGTTTATTTATTTATGTATTTTATTTATTTATAATTAATTATGACGATCCAGTGCCGTATCGTCAGCACCGCTTGTGTTGAATAAATTTTTTAATCATATTGATAAGGCATTTCCTCATTATTCTTTGCCTTATCCCGGGCATACTCGATTAAAAATAGAGTTTATGCTGGTGGAAAAAATACCCAAAAGATGCCTCTATCTCGCAGTATGTCACATAACGATCTTGTGCAATTAGATCTCGAACGGCATCAATGTTCTCAGACACAATGGCGGTTTTTGGACGACTTTCTCGAAATTCGTCATCGAGCGAGCGTCGGCCACGACTAAATTGATTATAACAGTTTTTATCAGTGCTTTAGGGTGGTGCTTCATCGCTATACAAAGCTTTGAGTTCTTCAAAGCAGCCTTGTCTTGATAGTCCACGTCGAATGTTGTGAAAAATGTTCGCAAGAAAATAGAACACAAGTAGTACAAAGAGCCTCCTAAACAAGGAGCCCCCCCTGCATTAAAAAGCACCACAAAGATGACAAAATCCTTGAAGCGAGGCCTGAAAAAGGGAAGCGTATTGGGATATTGGTGTATCTCAAGCATATCAGCCTTAACGAGCCCCAGTTTCAACTAATCTGAAGATGAAAATATATTTTAAAATGTCTAAATAATTGACGCGATAGAATAAAGTGTTATTTTTTGTGTATTTATACAATTATTTCTTTACGGAAAAACTGCAGTTTATTAATTCATAACAATATTCAATCCGAGAAAAAACGCTTTTTTATCTGTGGATTAGGGACGACTTCTCGATGAGATTCGATTATAAGTCGTTGGTGTGCTAATCTAAATGCCTACCTGGATGCCATTTTAACTTCACCCATTGCCGCTGCATAAAAAGAGGGTTTAAACGATAGTCTGTGTTTTCAAAAACATCATTCAACATTTCCAATAACTTCACGCGGACATAAATGTGTTTCGCTTTATTATTTCATTCCGTCGTTGTCTTTATACGCACACACGAGGCGCAATTTCTTTCTCCGACTTCGTCTTCTTTGTCCCCATCGCTCTGTCCCTCAACGAGAGGCCAGTTCACCAGTGCGTATTCATTGGGCGCAGGTGTGTGCACTGTAAAACTATCCCGGTTGAATGTCCCGTGTCACCCTTCGGACTCGGTAGAATCGCCGAGCTGACCAGCAACCCAAACCAAGGGTAAGGTATCCCCTGAGTTGTTCATTCTTAAACGCACAAAGCACTCGCACTCTCTCACACACAATGAATGTGCCTTGTTGAAGGAAGAAGAGGGGAAGGGGTTGGGGGGGGGAGGGGGGGGGGTTGTTTAGCAATGTCTGCAACGGACGACGGATGCTAATGAGTCATAAGCAGTGAAACGGTCGTCGCACGTCGCGTCACGGACCGTTAGGCAGCATATACCGCTTGTGTCGGGGGGGGGGCAGGGGGGAAGGGGCTTCACTTCTTCTTCCTTTTCTCCTGCCTCCTCCCCCCCCCCTCACTCTCTGACAGATCGCAACAACCACCGATGTTATGTCGTGCTTCATTTGCTATTGTGGTTTGCCCCGTGTCAGAAGCGCGTGGGTGAATAGCAAGAGGAGAAAAATCTTCGACCATTGCGCGTCTGCCATCTTCTGCCACCGTCGGTGATGCATCGTACGGCGCGCGTGTATCGAAGACCATAACACTGGACCTTAATGCTCGGACGATGGTTTTTCGGTTGCTCACAGTTTCGCGCTGTTTCGCTGATAGGACGCACAGCACTGTTTATCCGAAACCGAAACTGATTATGTGTGCTTGGTCATCGGTGGAAGGCGCAGGTTTGTCCGAGGCCCGCCCGTTCGTCATCTTGGCTGGTATGCGGGAGCTGCCATCGCGTAACATTGAAATAGACAGCCGACCCCCGGAAGCTGGGGTGCGGAGGGGGTGTGTGGGGGGGGGGGGGTACGGCTCGGAATAAAGGTAACGGGGTGGACAGTAACGAAATGGCGAGGACGTTTGCTTGCGCTGACGGTCACCGCCTGTCGCGGACCCGTCGAGATGCCGGCCGCCGTACGCGATGATGCGGCAACTAATTTTGGATATTTCATTCCGGCCAACAGTGCAGGGGTCCGAAACCATGCGGATTCCCGAGGCGGACATTCGGAAGATGCAAAATAGTATAGCGTCAAAGTGAGTGAAAATAAAAGAAAATCGGCACAACGTTACGCACACGCACATTGGAATAGTAAAGCGAACGGGGAACGTTTCTGTGACTGTTCACAATTTATTTGATATCATTTTTGAATGAGAATCAGAGAGTTGCGGACGCGTTTTGGTCAACGTTAGAACAGTATGCAAATGGATTTATTAAAGATTTGAAATAAGAACGCTTGTTGTAAATATTGTCAACAGATATTTGAAGTTTGTGGCATTTAATTTCACTGTAGTTGTTCAGTTGCTTGATACTAGGATATCTTCATATTCTTAAAAGTAAATCTACATCACATTAATTCTATTTTTCTTGCGTGTTCTTGGGATTTTTGGAAAATATTTAAAATCCGGAATGACAGGTAGTACCGGACCGGAGTTCAAATTCATCCGGATCGTTACCAAGCAAGGAGGACTTGACTTTCTAGCTACGTGGTATCAATAATCCAGTGGTCTACTTAATTAGATGGACCTCTGGACCTTAGTAAAGTGCTCAAATCTCTAATAATCTGGATAGTTTCGAAAGCTTTCGTGTGCATTTTCTGCAACAGCCATTTTCAACCATTTTCCCCATCCGTCATCCGTCGTGGGGACACGGTGGACACCCATCGCAACCGGTATTTTTAACTGTTTTATACATCACGCCTTTTTGCACCTTTGTTGGCTATTTTTACCCTACCTGGTGTGTGTGTGTGTCTGTCTGTCTGTTGTTGGCATTTGGGAGCAGTCAACAGTGCGACGATCGTTGAAGCTCATGGAAAAAGATTTTTTCACCACCATTGGCGGCGTGCTGATGTGCCCACACACACACACACACAAGCTGGGCGAGTGAAAACTCTTCGTGGAAATATAAACCATTCGGCTAACCGTGTCCGTGGCGTGAAAAGGGACATGAGTACAAAAAACACACAAACAAAATGCAGGGGTTTCTTTATGAAGATATCAATATTCAATACAGGGTTTATCAGTCCATAGAACAAGCAAAAGTAGAGCTTAAACAATTCAGGATATCACAAATTCAGGATATATTGTGCATCTTGACAACCTCATCCGGCTTGAACGCACATTAAATCAGTTTAGCTACGCTGTTTCAATCAATTAGACATGGTCATCGACTTGGTTTCGTTTCGGGTGTTCCGTTTAGAATTTGCGATTCGTTTCTCAAAACGCTTGGATTGTTAGTTCCAGCCCAGTATAAAAAAATGCCATCCAAGAATTCACCTTTGTATGCTAAACATAGCCATCAAATTCTACATTGTTCCGGCTATTCTAATGATTGTTTTATGAGATGGTAAACCCTGTACGCAATACTCCACCCGGTGGCTACTGGTTTGAAGCTTGAATCGACATCCTTGACGACAGATACTCGGTTACGAGAGACCAGTTCTGTAGAAAAAGCTGTATAAAAATTGTTGAAAAACAAAGAACCAAATCAGCTCACAAGTTTTCAGTGTGTGAAAGCGAACACTTAGATTTGGCGCACTTCTGGAAACTATCCATGCCAGAACATTTTGCCTCCTAATAAACACCAAACTTTATCATCAAAGTGTAGGAGATGGCTTTCAGAGTCTTTTACCACAGTCATTTTCTTCATATTCTTTGTCTCAATTCTAGAAGTTCATGCTTACTAGACTTATTTTATGCTTTGTCACTGTACCAGTCAGGCAATGCTTCAACGCATTATTTGTCACATTCAGTACCCGATCCTGGAAAGACAGGAGCTGCCTTCGATGTCTCGTTATTAAAAATAAACCTCAAACTTCATATACTGAATCAATTTGTTCGTGTCCCATTTCAAACGAGAACAGCTGTAATTGACTCTTTAATTGATTGATCGATTAAAGTCGCGACCAATCTTATCGGAACAATTCAATACCTCGATAAGCTTGTCGCTTGTATCCTTGGCAAACCCTGCTAGATATGAATAAAAACAATATCCCAACAAAACAGATATAGAAACGGCCAACGTCTACAGGCAAAGGGGTCGCTGTTGCTCATATTTCGGCTTTGCACCTGCCCGCCCAGTAACCACAATACGCGCGCACGCTTCCGGGCCGGCGTAAGCCGAGGGTTTAGCGCAAAGGATAGGAAGATTTCTTCTATAAAGTTGGCGTAGGCGAAAAATTTACCCCATGCCGGTGAAAGGCATTACATCTGCCGTTAGGTTTTTGCGGTTTTCGCTAGTTTTCGGAAAATATATATATATATAACTATACCTGCAACTGAAACAACAGTCTCTGTGCTCTTCGCCTGCCGCGGCGATGGTTGTATTGTTGCGCTGCAACAGCAAACAATAATTTTATCTGTTTTTGGCGACTAAACTACGAGCAACGAGCGTCCACACATGAAGGGTTTCCGCCCGGTACGGTGGTCCACATTTTCCCGCAGGCACCGCTCCCTCGCTGGAGGGCGGTTGGGGTACGAGGGAGCAGGAATCACAATAGCAGGAGCACTAGGAGTGATGTGCCAAACCTGCTGTGCCGCCCTTCTAGGTCCGGGTTCGGGGTGTTTGATCCACTGGCTGCTTCCATCCCACAGCCAGTTGTTCCGTCGGCACTGCTATAAATATCCAGCACCACACGTTCTCTTTTATTTTTACCATTTCACATCGCCGATGTGTGATCGAAGCGCGTGTGTGTGCGCGAGCGTGTAGGGCTAGCACAAGCCCGCCGGCTGGTGTCCAGGGTTCCTTGAGTTCCTGTTTATACGCGCGGAACTGTGGGGGTGGGAGTTTCGGGTTGAAGGGGGTATGTTTGTAACAATCTGCCGCCCAGCCGGGCGAACCGCGCGGCATGGCAGCAGAGCATGCGAGTGAAAATTGCATAAAAATCCACACCGCAAAAGCCAACGACCGATGTGTGGTGCTGCCAGCACCGGAATGCTACAAAACTAGCTCATTATTACCAACAGTTAACGCTAGCCATTACGATTGTTTAGGGTAGACGAAGGGGCTTCAAAAATGCTCGAATACTGAATTGGAAGACCGTTTAAAATTGGGTAAGATATCAGGATTTCTATTCTGATGGATAGAACTATAAGCATGCCTTCTTAATATCTAATTCTGAATACAAAGTTTTCGATGCTTGGAACTTCAACTGGATCTTCCATCATATCTTGTCTTTCAAGCGCAATGGTGTGCTCGTACAGAAATTATCATATTTTCTTGCTGACTCTGAAACTTCTAGTGACCTTGACCTGTAATTATTTGAGTCCTGGGTCTTTGTTTAGCCACTGATATCCTTTACCATACCAATGAGTTACTTCATGGTCTCGTCAGCCACTCCAGAGTCTCCAGAAGTCCTCAGTTATGCTCTCGATCTAGAGCTGTCATCTGATAATCCAACCCCATCTCAGTTTGAGCCTACCACTCCTCCTCCCCTGTCCATATCTATGGCAGCCTGAAGTGTCATAAGGTCTGGACGGGACAGGTACCATTCTCATGACATGAGCCCACACCTCATAGCATCCTGGCGAGTCTAATTAGCTGTACGATTAAGAGATTACTTCACGTAAAGCTAGTCCGCGCTTTTTTTTACCTTTCACTTCTTTAATGCAATTGTATCACATAGAACGTTGGTGTGAGGACGCTGTAGTATGAAGCGCTTGTTGCAATAAAGAAAATCGCGTAACAGTAAAACGCTCCAAACGACCCAAACTATATTCTTCTTGACTAGACTGCTGTTTGAAGCTAGAACAAGCACATAAGGGCTGGTCGAAGTCTGTCAGCTTGTGTACCGATGACTTTGAAAGCACTATTCACCTGAGAAGGTAGCTTTCACTTTACCGTATTCTGTCACACACACACGACCGAACTTACGATGCAACTTTTCTTAGTACGCACCAACCTGAATATTTGTTTGACAGCTTGTGTCATATTTGCATGGAGTGGAAAGAAACAGCGAAATGAAATATTTCATAGTCTACTGCAGAAAGACGCAGCTTGCAGCCGAACTTACACACACTAAATTTCGTGGCAAGTATTTACTGCGTTTCGGTTCTAGTTCAAAATTTGTGCCAGATGTGCCAGCTGACTTAATACGCAGGAACATACCTTAGGTCGGAAAACTTCAAACGAGTGAACATAGCTGAAAGATTTCACGCTAGGGAAAGTTTGGATGTCACTTAAAAAAGCACTTTTATAGCGTTTTAGCAAAACGGTTAAGTTTGTTAAAAAAATATAATTTTCTTCTTCTTCTTGGCTTAACGACCTCTAAGGTCATGCCGGCCATCGAAATGGCTTTCTAGACTGTCGATACCACGTGGTTGGCTAGTCAGTCCTCACTACGGGGGGACGGTTGGAATGGGATTTGAACCCCGGTCCTGCCGTTTGAAGATCGGCGCCACTGTCGCCTACACCGTACCGGGCCGTCCCCCGGTATACATGTGTAGTAAAATCTAATTAAAGCTTAGTAATTGTTTAAAACAGTGACTCCGTCTTACAAGGTACGAATTTTCGTTATCGATTAACTCGAAGATGTTCCACAGAGACAGGAAAGATCGGGCGGTTTCCATTACCAGCCCCAACTATCTTCACTCATCCCCCCGTACCCCTCCCTCTTTTCCCCACGAACCCTTCATCGCGTACCAAGCGAAAAGTGAGACGACATTTGTTTGTTTATTCTTTCCTGCCTGCCCAACGCTTCCGTACGCCCCTAATCCAGCCGAGTGTAGTGTCTGTTGCTGTCACCACCCTTTTTCCATTATTGTGCTGCCGCTGCTTGATGCTGGGAGCCGATGTGGTTTGGATGCACTCCAAGGGCACCATCTCCAAAGCCGCAAAACTGCAACAACAAACCGTTGTACCGGTTGTGTGTGTGTGTGTGTGTGTGTGCGACGTAGGAAATAAATTCACCTATTTCAAACACTTCTTCTCCTACAGTCCTACACCCTAATCCTTCCTCTTCCGCACGGTATGATGGGTGCCGATTTGTCACACCCGTCCAAGGATCATTTCGCACCGGTCGTTCGTTTTCGTTCGATTTAAAGTTTCCCCAAACCGTGCAAACCCGTGCTCCCCGCTTCACCCCCGCTTGAATGTGCACTTGTGAACGCATCAGCACGAGCTCTAGCAGAAGTGTGTAAAAAACATTTACGACTCACCGTGGAAGCGCGTTGTCGAAGCGAACAAAACAAAAAACCCACTCGGCCACAGCAATTTTGCCGCTCCGGCGGTTCGCGCCAAAAAACCAGTGGTGTGTATGTTTTGTGATGAAAAGTGGTCTTTAAAAAGCAAAAGCTGGGCAGAGCGCAAAAATATAAAATCCCCTAAAACATCAACCCACCCCGGAACGGTGGTCGTCCGAAAATCTGAGTCGCGGAAATTTACGACTTTCTCCCCGGAGCGTTAAAACTGCAACGCCCAGCAGTTAATATAATATCTCGCTGGGTCGCTTTTGCACACCCGTGGGGCCACCGTTTACGACGAGCTGCATTCATTTCGCGGGGGGGAGGAGGGGGGGGGGAGGGGGGCGCCATTCGCCAGAAACTGCCCGGTACCTGCCGGCTATGACAGGATGTGCTGATTGAGCTGAAAGATGATCTCATTAGTTTTCTATTTGTTCCAAGGTGCACTCCGACGCCTTCCAATCGTGTTAGACTGGTTGGTTGGGCGGGTTTTTTGTGTCTTCTGTCTGCGCACACTGCTTTCGGGGCCGGTTGGTTCGGTGTGAGCATTTTTATTGCCGAACCGAACGGGGTTTTTATTATCATTTTTAGTGCCGTTTTGCCGGACTTGCAACTGTGCTGCCGATCCGTTGCTTTCTGTTGGGTGCATTTTTGGGACGAGGTGGTGGAGGCGTAGGCACGGGACAGGGTAGCGGAGATTCTAATGGGTTGCACGCGCTCGCGTACGCAGCGTCGTTTCGTTGCACTAGCAAAAACTGCGTCAAACCCTTGGTGCACTTAGTGTGCACTATAGGGAACCAGCAGCAGCAGCAGCAGCAGCTAATTTTACGACCATTATAACGGCTATCTGGGTCCCCGGGCTTGGGATGCATTTCGGTAAGGACCAAGTCCACTTCACTATTTGCGTTGAGTGCACGCCAGATGAAAACGGCGTTGTCCTTCGGCATGTGGCAGCAAAAAAACAAAACAAAACAAAACAAAAATTTGCCATAAAACTGGAACGTTTAGTTTTTGTCGTAAAATTATGCAATTTATTTCAGTCGGTCACCGGCGCACTGGTTGTGAATTTAATGTCAGCAGATGGTTGGATTTGTGCACTTCCGAAGCACGAAGTTGACAGTTGTTTAGGGTGTTGAAGTGAAATCATCACTTCAGCGAAACTGCAGAGAAGACTCCGCTCAACGTGCCATGGTTGACACTTTACGACTGCTGGTGCAAATCGCCAGAAACCCATTACAATAACTCAATCGAGCTTGGGCGCCCCGTAATGAATGGTTTTGGTATGATGGGTGCGTTAACTGTTTGCAATAATGAAAAAGGCTGTAAAATGTTTGCTGGGGGGTTGATCATTGTAGGCCAGGAGTGGTGTTTGCATAATTTCTGACATGCAGTATATCTTACATCTCCTAGGTCATGGTCTGGTACTGGTACTGCTATAAAAAAGGTGTTAGTGTGAGCAACTTGTATAGTGCGCCATCTAGGCGTGAGAATTTTTGGTTGAAATACTTAGAGTATTATTCATGTCATGTAGCCAAACATTTATGGCAAATACTAATGATGGTATCGATCTTGACCCAACTAAGATTTTTATCAATTTTGACATGTCGAGGCTAAACAGCTACTAGCTCACCATACAATATGGCATGCTAATGGTTTCATTCGAGCGAAAAATTCGAAGAAAAAATCTAGTCTAAGGAAAAACTAATCGGTGACCACCTTTGGCAAGGTAAGCTGCGGGATTTATCTGTCAAAATGGTATGTAAAAACGTAAAATTTGCGGAAAGAGTTTACGAGCTCGCGAATACAATGTCCGTTTTTTTTTGCCTGAATCCATAAAAAAATCCAATATCAACTACTACGAAAATGGAACGTCTGGCTCGTAACTGACGGGCACAAAGTTTTGTTCCTAAGCCGCTACAGTTTTTCTTTTACCTGTGAAACAGCATTGTCTTTTCGATAGCAGTTCTCGCTGCTTCAATTGAGATGATATTGAAGCGAGAAGCATGTATTAAATTTTAAACAAAATATCGTCGTGAAAATCTTGAGATTTTAAATAGACATTCCAGTCTATTGAAGTCAGTGAATACAAAAAACTAAGTCAGTAGAAATCTTTCTAGCTAACTATTTTGGAAAAGATGCATCCAAATTCAAACGGCGTATTGGGATATTTGGCCCGTAGTTTGGTCTTTTCTTTACTGTCTGGATTTTGCCAAGAAAGGTGTGTCAATTTTTGTTGTCAGGGTCCCAATCCCTATTAGGATACTCTGACAGCAAAATCTCTCTTCTCAAATCTAAATAGGACAGAGGTCGACGCATCCAGTGTCAAATCCTGCGGATTTGAACGGGTTTGAAGGTTTATGCAGAGAAATGTTCACTGTTTTGGGTTTTCACCGGCTCTTGGAACAACTATCGCAGCTTGTAGGTGTAATTTCGAAGATCCTTAAACTCTTTTGGTGGTGAAATGCTATCGTTTTTTTTACCGGAAATCTCAAAATTTGCTAATATTCGACCTCTATCCTGTACAGACTTTGCTTCTCACTATAGTGAACAAGGCACTTCTCGACACGGAGGGAATTTGAACCCCAGTTTTACCACTTCAAAGCTCATTAGGAGTCTTAGTTTCAGGGTTTGCTTGATTCTAGTTGAAGTCTAGTGCTTCTAAAAAGACTTTTCTAGTAGTATTAAAGTAGCATTAGATATTGTTTAATATTTGCTTGCCTAACCGCAAAACGACTCTTAATCGTTAAAGAAACGAATGAATTCTTAATTGCTGAGGTGTGGTCCGATGGTCGCAATGGTAACAGCGTAGAATTTCACCCTGAGTGGTCCCTCGTAGCCTGACTGACTATCCGGCTCCGTAGTATAAATAAGTCCAATAAAACATTTTATGGCCGGCGTGGCCTTGGCGCTCGTTATGAAGAATGGTTAAAGTGCTTGGTACATCTGTAATGCAGGCAAGTCCTCGCCATTAGCCTGAGCGTTTCAAATATCTATCGACAGTTGAACATCAGCTTCATCATTGCTCAAAAATCCATCACTGAAACCTGCGAAACCATCAAAACCTCAAAAACTACGTCCAAAACAAACACCGGTGACTGGTGCATCACGCTGCACCGTATTTGCTTAGTGTAGAGGAAGGCAAGGCAAAATTAATCAAACTTTACGTGCCAAAACGTGACAATGGCGTACGGTACGGGCGCTCACAGTTTGCTATAAAATTGCGGGTGTTTTGAGGACTTTCACGGTTCCTTCCGCTCTTCCACTTTCATTTTCCCGCGCTTTCTCCAGTCTCCCTCACTCTCTCTCTCTCTCTCTCTCTCTCCTCGATGTGCCGCACGGTTTAATTAACGCAAATGAGCCGAACTGTGGGGCCGATAATAAGGGGTACGCAGTTTTGAACTCCGCCAAGACTGCATAAAGGGCAGCATACATGACAGTGAGAAATTTATCGCTCGTAAAGTCAATTGCTAAATTACGCAGCACAAACAGCAGGGAACGGCAACTACTCGGGTGGATGTGTGTTTGTGTGTTTTTTTTATGGGGCTGGTAGTAAAATTTCCACGACTGCACGATTATCACGTCACCGGGGATGCCTTGGAATAAGTTAGAATAAGAGCTACAAAATCTCCCACGCTCTATAAACGCGTATATTAGGACGTCCTTGCGCAGGGTTTGCCTCATATTTTCATTGCACCAGTACGATATTTTATAATAACGGGCACGTTCCACGATGCTTTCCTTTGCGCTATTTTTGTGTGGCAAGAGCTGAACCGATTGACGGAAGTTTATAGCACATGGTGCAATAGATCACGCAAAAGTAATCACGTACGTACCGGCCAGGCGTTTCTATTTTTCCACGGCGAAAGTGGACAAATGTTTCCCTCCGAAATACGGTTCCCAACCGTGGTTCGGGTTGAGCTCAGAGCTGTCAATTTTACCAAGAAATAACAATCGCAAACAAACGCCTCCCATTTCCATTTCTATCTCCCGCTAACCGCTGTGACTAATATGTGCGCATTATTCATACTTATACGGTTTTAAGGGTGCGATTGCTATTTTCGGGTGTGAATTTCGTCACCAAACCCGGCCACAAGCCATCAGCTAGCTAAGCTCGTGTTTCAGCTCTGACAGCCGACTGACAGCGGTTCAGGGCCAGGCCCAAAAAAGCACCCAAAGGTGTGCCCGCATGGAGGCACGAACAGCGCGCGCTCCCCGATTAAATTATTCTTCCATTAGATGACCAATTTATGGCTCGATCTATCTCTCTCTCCCATTGTCACCACACGGTGCCGCATAGTGTAGTGCAATTTTGCGCACCTTTTACCTTGGATTCTGTTTTGTTTCTCAAGACACCTCGATTGCGCACAGTGGGCGATCGTGATGCTTATCTGCGGGCAGTTTGATGACTTGTAGGGGAACTTGGTTTTGTTTTTGAGTTGTTTACAAACAACGCCGGTCTTCAAACGGCAGGCCCAGGGTTTCAAATCCCATCCAGGGACCGTTCTGCCTGTAGTGTGCACTTGACAGTCCAACTACGTGGTATCGGGAAGAGTCTAGTAGTTAGCCATTCGATTGCCCGGCGTGACCTAGAAGGTCGTTAAGACAAGAAAAACTTTCATCAAAACAACTGTAACAGTTCTGCACCCTCACTAGATAGCTCTGCGAGCTCCACGAGGTCTTCACACGCTTAGTGAGCAGGGAACAACCACGAACTGTTCCGAAGTAATTTCGAAGATCTAAAGCAGTCGTTTTTGTTTTATTCATGAAGGGCCAGGCCGCACCTCTTTTTTTTTTCCTAACGGAGAAAAATATACTTCGAATTTTTTTTTTTGTTTTTCCAGAACCCTGTGAACCGTATTGCTTTGGTTTATTATTTTTAAATTTTTGACTTTAGAAAAATGACTTTAACAAGTAGCCGCATAGGCACATAGTGCGTTAGGAGCACCTCAAACCGGAGTCGACTTCCGTGCAGCGAGAAATTGTGCTCGTGGCATCCCTATAATCATCCATCCACCTTCCACAATTTTTGCTACCCCCGTCCCTCCACCCCACTGCCCCTCTTATCCCTCCCCCCCCCACCCCCCACCAACCCCCGGCAAAGTTCAGGCGCCATCTGATCGAGCTGTATTGCCCGCTGAGATGCGAGTACGAGATTATAGGTTTGATAATCAGCTTCATCTACCGTTCCCTCGCCCTTTACTCTCATCCTTTCTCCAATCCCTTCTCCTGCATTGGCACAACGTGACAATTTCGTCGATGTGCGCTAGTTAGTGGCACCATACCCCTCAACCGAGCTGGCAATTTATTTACCCTGCAGAGAGAGAGAGAGAGAGAGAGAGAGAGAAAATAAAATGCCCCGTTTGCCTTCAGGCCCTTCTCGCAAGCGTTTACGTCACAACGTGCAAACCCCGAAAGGGGTGGGTGAGGTATAAAATGCACCGGCTGCATTTTGTGAACGTGCCGGAATGTGTGGTTAAAAATCATTAGACAACACTATCACTGCGGCACATTATTGCCATTGTGCGGGTCAAAACAGACACACACACACACACAAAATCGCACAACGAAAACAAGAGAACTCACGTCGGAATGGGAGGGGGGGGGAGGGGGTCAGTGCAAGTAAATATAGCGACTCGATTCGATTCGGTGCAATGTTATATAAGCACTAATCGTTCGATTGCTAGTGTTTGCCATATTTCTATGTTTGTTGCTGTAACTTTTACGACTGTCAAGCGTGCAATGCAGCGTGGACAACAAACACAAACCATAGCAAAACGCGCCTCACACTTCCAGATAAGCGACACAACAGGTCTTGTGCCCCGGGGCTTATCGGTGCGGCCACGAGAACGGAAGAATTGTTTCGACTACAAAATAGGGATGGCGCTTGTGGCGGGGTTGCCTTTCACTGTTGGGGTTGGGATTTTGCTTTGCCCCTGCTGGAGCTTGAGGCGTCCCCGTGTGCCGGTAACGCAATACCGGGCCACACCGGACAAACAGTGCGGAACTGTTACTGCTGGCGCAAACGATAACGAGCTCAGGTGCATAATAATACGGTGCGAATGAGAGGAAGCTGCTTGCGATATTAGTGCCACGTGAGGAACATGGTGAGGTTAGGCTCGGCCTTTCTTCAGTTAGAAATCTGAAGAAATTTTGCATGTTTGATAGGCTCATCCCGCAGCGTTTGAGACCATTTTGAATGACTATCTTCAGAGTGCATACCATGTAGAAAAAATATGCATCAACGCTATCACTCAATCACTACTTGGAGCTACTACGCCTCCTCCGTCCTCCATGGATGGCATAAAACAACTTAACGCGTTGGGCCGTCCGGTGCGGTGCCATTTTCATAGTAAAAATCAGCCCGCCGGAGCTTGGTGAGTCCAGCTCGCTGCATCACCGTACTGTTTGGTGACATACGGGGCATTTTTCCAAGCATTTCCCTCTCAAACGCGAGACTACTAAGAGGGTTTGGTCAGGTTTAGCCAAAGTCGCCTGGGTACAAGAAAGGTTCTGTACAGAGCTAGCTTCGTCCGCTGCGGTCGGTGTTTTGCTCAACGTAGTTTTCGGTGCTGGACTGTTGAGACGCTGCTCTCAGATAGGTAACGTTCTCGAATCACATGAGCTGATTTTGCCAAAGAAACCCTCGTCGCAAACGTCTGCTCGTATCTAATTTTGTGGGATTTTTGCACGAGCGATAACGAGACGCTTTTAACGCAGGCTAGTTTCGTCTGCCAGTTTGTATAGTGAGCTGGGCATACTTTAGTCGTAAAATCACTAAAAGAAATGCCGACAAGAACAGCTTATTTCGCCACAGTATTAAAATTTTGATACTCGGTTGGTCGAGCAAATAGAGGGTTCGTCGGCTACGGTAGCGTTGAAGTCGTTTGTGAATAAATCGGCTATTTTTGGAACGGTTGGTCACTCTTTGAACGCTACTAGCAATATTGAATTGAAACGCTGTCCGTATTGAAAATCGAGTCGATGTTTTTAGCACCCTCAACGTTAAATGAATGTATAATTTGAAAGCAATATTCATCCTATTTAAGTAGAGCACAGCGAATTAACTACAGCGTCTAGAAATGTCAGCCTCGATCGTGTGCTCGTGTATCAGAAGCAACACCTCTTTCTCTTGCGATGAAAACATAGCGTATTAATTAGCGACCAACCAAAGGGGTCGCTAAATGTTGTGCCTGATTTGTCACACACTCGTTGCGGGTTTGTTTCACACACCGGTTGCAAAATCAACACAACCAAACCACCCAGCAGCCGGTCACACACAATTCCACATCTCGCAGCAAAATCTTCTTACTGCAGTTACATTACACTACTACCAGCCACCCCCTACCCCGCCCAAGCACCCTCCTACCCTTCTCTGCTACCGCTCAATCAACCGTAGCAACTCATAATTTGTGCAAATTGTTCGGTAATTATTCGCAATAATTGCACCCGGTTTTACTTGCTGTGCCCGGTTGGCAATCCGGTGCTGGATGGATTTCGCCACAACACCCACGGGCTCTTCTTACCACCAAGAGTAATATATTTACACCGAGTGAAAGATAGAAAGAGAGAGAGAGAGAGTAAAGCTTTCATTCTTTAAAAAGGTGTAAATAATATAAGTCAACAAATGCTGCAAATAAGGGAACGGCTGCATCCTTCATTGCACCGTCCCTGGCGCTACAAACGAGGCGCGAAAAGCATCCGTCCAAGATGCCGAAGCCCTCGGTTGACCTTTCCGCGCCACCATGCAGCCCCATTACCCAAAGGGGAAGCAGGGTCCGCCTATGTTGGCTAGCGGGCTGTTTAACGGATGCGGATGCTGATTGAATGGTTTTGTCTTTCAGCTTTATTTAAGTCCCTTGCCGGGGAGGTGGTGCTGATGACCTTCGATGAGGAAGAGGACAGGAAGCAATGCGCAACACTCTTCCGGGGGGAGGGGGGTTGTTCTTTGCGGCGGGTATGAAGATTAGAGATGGGTTAATAAGTGGCACTCTCCAGTGGAAGAGTGAATTTAAGTGAATTTTTGTAATAGCTCGCAAGGTGCAAACCCCTGAACTCCCTGGAGGGAGGGAGGGGGGGGTGGAGGGGTAGGGTTACTAGGTTCGTTTGAGGTCTGCTATATAACTACAATCCATATAAAACACCTTCGCCTGAATCGATAACATTTTCCCTCTTCATTGTGTCGTGCGCGTGAGTTACTTAACGCAACGTATTTTAAGTGTCCTTTGCTACTTTGACACCTAAAAAAAAACCCAGTAAAACACTCTGCGCCCGACAATCACCTTGTGCAGGTTCACCCACACCTTCAGCAGCAGTAATTTGCTTAAAGATGCCTTAGCCTTAATTACCAGAAATTTTATTTCTTCCCCTGTTTGTGTATGCTTTTTGCTGCTGTCGATCTCCCCTCAACCACAATACCGTCTCCAAATCGGTGACCCAACGTGTCAGCTTCACAAGGACACAGAAGCACGCTCTTTTGCATGTGTCCCTGCCATCCCTTTCGCTTGCTAACCTTCAAACCGTCCGGTACGATCGGTCAGTGCGCGCAGCATGCATGCGTAGCGTACTGCAGCGTCCATAAATGTCTGCCCCTGTCTGCGATATCTGTGCACCCGGTAGAACGTCGTAACGTCCAGTCCCCAATGTTCGATAAATTGAATTTTAACCGTCATGCACACATACAGATACATGTGACACGCGACACTCATATCGTACGTTTGCCATTTTTCCTTCCATTTTAGGACAGTCCCGCAGCAGCAGCAGCAGCAACAGTAGCAGTTCCGTTCAGTCGAGGCCGCGTGTGACGTGTGCGAAAGGAACGAAAGTCACATCACATTTACATCTTGCCAACCCAGCAAGCGGCGAGGCTGTGTAGACGCCGTCAGTCGTCTACGGGTCTGCATCGAGTGCAGTGTAACGATAGTGCCGCATTGTGGGGTGTGTGTGTGTGTGTGTGTGACAATTGTTTTGGTTGGTTTTGGTGCGTGGAACAAACTGTCACGCCGAGCAAAAATGGTACGCCAGTAACGGAACGCCGAAAGCAACAATCGCTCGTCAACCAGCAGAAGGATGGCCGATAGTGGGGCACCCGGGCCGACGGGATCGGCCGGTACTGGTGGTGGGCCACCGAACCGTGGCAACACTGGTACCGTGATGCCGGGCCCTGGAGGACATCTGGTATCCCACGGGCGTCCGGCACCACCGCCACATTCTACACTACCCAAACCGGGGTCTAATTCGGTAAGTGTTAACGAAAAGATATGTTTACTAGCAATGTCACTTGGGCAGGATTTTTGGTTTTAAATATCATCATTCAGAAGCCTCCAATTTCTAACCTGAGTAGTGGTCTAACTGTGGTCGATGAGCTGCACTTCTTCTTTAGTACTGCAGCTGCGAGAAGTCGAAGACTTCGTAGTGGGATAGGCAGTCATGTCAGCTCAGAGCTGCCGAAAAATTGTGTCCCACAGATCATGCAATTTCCAACCCGTTCCAACACCATTTTATGCCTCTTTGCCGAGGTTGTCTCGTATGGAGAATGTGCTGCAAAGAGCCCCAAAGCCTTCATCACGACAAAAACAGCCTATAGGGTGCGAGAGAGAAAGATGAGTATATTGGTCCTACTTGTGTCCTTCTGGACTTACACTAGTTGGCAACGGTTTTGTTTTATGTATCTTCACCAAGAATTGATGAAGTGTTAACTGCTCGACCAGCAGACATTCACTAGACCACTGTTTAATCGCATCAAACAATCGCTATGGAATGATCCTAAGCTAGAAAGGGCTAGCTAGCCGGACAGTTTATTACCGAGGTTTAACAGCAGTTGTTTATATTGGTGGCGTCTTCTTCTACTTGGCTTAACGACCTTCTAGGTCACGCCGGCCATCGAATGGTTTGCTAGACTCTCCGATACGACGTGCCACCGGTCCGCCCCAATTGGTGGCGTCCAAAGGTTAAGAAATATCGCACTATTTCATTAGCTCTGGAGTTAAGATGCATCCTGGCAGGTACATTGGTATTTTGCACTAAATTGTGATATTCGTTATAAAACAGGAAGTCTTTTCTTGTAGCTTTAAAAACATCTCACCCTAGCAAGAAAATTTGGCATTTTTATCTCTCATAACAACTTAAGCAGCTATGCCGTTTCGCACGTTCCAAAGAAGTGTACCAGCTTCAAGCGTTTTCTTAAAAAAAATGAAGTTAAAATGTTGAAAGAACCAAAACAAAAAGTTTACAAAATTGCTGATATGACGTTGACTATAAGTTTAGTCTTCTATAACTTCAATGATCGTGTGTTTCTGCTCTCATTCCGCATAACTTTACTATAACTTTGAACTCAAGTCATTTCTAGATGCGCAAAGTTTAGTCTGCAAAACGTTTGCTTGACGTTCCAAGCCGTTATACCGATAAATAATCAAAGAGTTTTTAGAGAAACTTCTGTCAAACGTGACAGCAATCAGCATAAAACGATACAAAATTTATCTGCAGCGATTTAAACAACTGCAAAATATTAAAATACCTTGCAGACATACCCGTGCCTGCAGCAGAACGTTCACTCACGTAACATCACACCATTGCATCATTTCTCCCCGATCACTCGCTGTGTTTGCGAGAGCGGAAGCGGAAGTATGCCACCTATGAGCGGGTGATGCGCGTCCGTGCGTGAATGTGTGTAGCATCCGGATGCGTATATGCTTTGGCGTGTAGGCTACCGGTTGCTTTGCGCTCCCTTGTACGGCTAGTGTATGCGCGATAGAAAGTGTGCTGCGGGGTACTTAGTTTGGCAAAGTCTAGTAGGTGGATTAGCATCGTGTGAGGCACTGGATGGTTATTTTAAACATTAAGTACTCTGCTCCTTATATTATGCAATGAAAATAGCATTTATTGCTATTTATTGAATCGATAAAAGAATATATGCTTTTTATTGGGTTGAAAATTGAACAAGGACAAGGAGATTTTGGTTTCCTATGGATCACAGTCGACAGCGACTGCGTCTATTCTATGGGTAGTTGTTCTAGCCAATCCAAAGAACACGGTAATGGAAATAGAAACAAGTATATGAACCTGTATCACATCCGCAACTAATAAAGGACTGTGTTTTTTGCTTAATTTTAGGATATTAGGATAGCATTTTTCGAGAATTATTGGATTCCTCGTTAAACGAATTCTCAGACTCATGGGACAAACCAGAAATCAAAGCTCTTTTTCCAGACAGTGACACTTCTTGTCATTAATTCCTAAGGAACTCTTGTTTTTGAAGATGGATTGTCAAGTCTCTCGAAGGGTACTCAGCAGCAGGTGCAACGTGATAGCTGTCCCCAACTTTCATTCTGATTGGAGCCTCCGTGGAGCTAAATTCGTTTGTCGGGAGATTTTTGATAGTAAAGACTGTTCAGCACACATTCGTGTACATCTTCACAATCTCCCGATGAGCTCCAGCTGCAATAAATCAACGACAAGTACCTCAACTAGATTTGTGTTGTTTTGGACACTTCGTAATCAAGCGCCAACAAATATCCAAACAAACTGACTCTAGTACGTATTCGCGGGAAAAAACGCTCATACGTTTCTTTCGCGATCCAGCTATTAATTGTGGAATTACGCAAACTCAATTCACATGTCCATATCAAAACAACTTTTGCAGCGAGAAATGAATCCTTCCTCAACGGCTTGGCATATCTGGCCCCCGAAGTCTTTCAGTGGAAGTCTTCAACATTTACCCTCAATCTTCGTGCACGTCGTCCGATCGTACAATAAACTGTTCGATTGCAGTACAACTTTACGACCATAAAGTATGCTGCAAAAACACCTTAGCATGATTGTGCAGGGATGATGAAGCCCTAAAAAATGGTGTAGTAGCAGATCGGGCGCAGTAAAAGCAGGGTCAATTAGGGAGATGCACCTTTTATGGCGTGTTCTCAGCTACCGCGTTTAAGAATCCTTGCAACTGCAGCTCGTTTATCGAATTCTCCACCCGCCTCCATCGAATCATGGGTTGGGTTTTTGGTGGAAGCAGCAGCATTGAAGCTTTAATTCCTTGATTTCAAAATTATGCCATAAAATCATGGCTATGTAAAATGGCGATGATTTCTTCCAAACTGTGATATGACTTCACGGCGCGGATAAATATACACACTAGCTCTAGCAGACCATTCGGACCTATAAGTGATTCCGTACAGTACACCGTTCGGAATCTAAATCCCCTGAAAGCAGCCAAATTATTGTTTTCCCCTAAATAAACACACTTCCTACTGGCGCTGAAACAGATGGTTGCAATTGTTTGCTGCATTTTACATGCAGACGTTGCTTAAAGAGCCGAAGCTCAGACCAATGTAGCGGCCGTGTGCCGAGTGGACCGTGTCTCTTCCTGCGCGAGCTCTGTTGTACAATTTTATAGCTTTGAAATGGGCTTCATCAACGGGTGACAATTTATGGTGCTTTTGTGATGACGGCTGACAAACCCGGTACCGGTCGACGGTTCATAATTTTGCAAAGAGTGCACCCTCGAGCACATTCGTTTGCAATAAAAAAAAACGAGATGGACGCTTGACTCTGTACCGACGACGACTGAGAAATGGAGAGACACACTTCGCGGTCACCTAGTATTGGACCTTCCCAGAATCAACCTAGACGATGATACCCGGACCCGGCTAAAAATCAATAAATACATCACACAATCGGCATCACAAGTTTTGAGATGTTCACCATGTACTTGCACCGAAAATTTATTGCATGGCGTGCACTAAGAAGCTGCAAAACCCACATCGCCCGCAGCCCGGCCCAGGAAATACCAAAAATAATCGGCGCCGGACGTCTACTTGCTACGCCTAGGCACAAATGTGTCGGGAAACAAATTTAGAAAATTGTGATCTAGCTCGCTAAGGGCCACTGTGTTGTGTGTTGGAAGGGTTGGAGTGCATCGTAAAATGAAATTATTTCAAGACGCTGCATCCAGCTCAACGCAACAGCCCACAATGGACAGCCAGTTGGGGATTTGCCGCACACAAAAAATTACACTCCTGGCGGGGGTGTCACTGATGCTGCTTGGGGGATAAAGAGATCGTGTTCCACACGATCAGTGGAACGATGATATCTCCTCCTACCATTTGAGAAGAAATAGAACTGCGCTAAGGCAAACACACATCACTTTTGGTGCGCTAAAACATGTGGGGAGGAGTCGCAGGTATGTGATGCTTTTCAACGCCTTTGTTGAGGTGTTGTAGAAGCGTCCACACT
This sequence comes from Anopheles maculipalpis, assembly GCF_943734695.1. Lineage (NCBI taxonomy): Eukaryota > Metazoa > Arthropoda > Insecta > Diptera > Culicidae > Anopheles > Anopheles maculipalpis. The sequence continues at coordinate 5,764,848 of NC_064870.1, read as the reverse complement.
CGCCCCAAACGCAACCAACCAACACAGCCAGTGAGAAGGTTATGTGTTGCAGTTATGGCGCGCACATACCAAACTGGCTTCAGATTTTTGAAACGCTTGGTTTAGGAGTAATTATAGTTGGGGAGGATTTACTGCGTGGTTGAATAATTGCTTCATGCTCAGAAAACCACAAATTAGCTTTGCTCGTGTGTTCATTGAGATTCGATCCCAGCACTTACCTGTTGATAAGATCACGACGATAACAATGACACTATCGAAACGGTCAGGCAGGTAGGCGCTAATATGCCCAATATAAGGTAAGCATTTACCATCACATTTAACAACAAAACAAAAAACCGAAGCTAATTCCTTAATGCAAAAATGTGTCCATTGAGACAATATTGAGGCAAATTTGTACTGAAAACCATTAAATAATGACAATTTGTCAATAGGGTTGATAATTATCCATTAGATGACTTCATACATTCCACCGATTCTCTCCGATTATCTCCCTGTTTTTCCTGCTTCCTATCGCGCTGCTCGTAATTTCTTTATCTTGCATTCCCAGTACCGATTGGAACAGGAATACCGTGTGTCTCGTGTATGATAAATTGTCGATCGATGATACAACATTGGGATTGGAAAAGCAAGTGAATCGGTGCACATTCTTCCTGAAATTGAATCGTTCGCTATGTTTTCTATTACAACACATGCCGATTATAATTGCTACTTGTTGGAAGTAGCCCTTTTGTTGCATTTTATTGGTTAGAGAAGCCTTTGAGGACTTCGTTTAGCTACTTCAGTGGAAATGTAAATTAATTTTAGAATTAAAACTACACTTCGCCCGCCTTCGCGACGCACCGAACGTATTTTATTTGGGCAGCTGCACGTTTGTAGGTGTTGTTGGGTGCACGCTTTACGCTACATCAAACGGAAAATTGCAACAACAAAAGCTGCACAACCCACTCGGGAAACTCCAACGCGTATCAATTTCGTTCGAACGCATTTGCCCTTTTCGATTTCGTCCGGAAGCGGAATGTTGAGTCTATCCCGCAACCCTTTGATATGTCCGGGCGGGCGAGAAAAACACCGGAAAAGAACTATCCAAACCTAAGATAACAATAGCATCCTCTATCGCGCGCTCAGCACCCTTTTGATGGTACACCGTAAGGCACATTGACGGTGGTCAGGTCTAGACATCTTCCGCACGGGTGAATGTACCTTACGCACATGTGCACGGCACAGCAACCGTCGATCGGGCATCGAAAAGATAGAACACCGCAGATAGAACGATGGATGTGCAATTGTTTTCGAATCACGTCCCGCTTCTGTCCCTTTTGCTTTCCTCACTATCGTCCGTCCTGCGATGGGTTACGTTTTTCGTTGTTGCGCGCACGGTCGCTACTGCTGCCCACTAGGAAGTACACTTGCGGTGAACATTTTTAGACGAATTGCCTCCACTGCTGCTCTCCCCGCGCTAATCGGTTATGAAAACAAATTCGGCGGAAGAAGGAACATCAAAACGGCGTGCAAGTGCACACAATCGTCTCGGCCAAGTAAACTCAAAACGTGGATGACGAAAATTAATATTTGCATAATAACAGCACGCGTTGGTCGATCGTTGCACGATCGTCGAATGCGTTATGAACAAAGACTTCTGGCAGCAGAAGCATTTGGGGCGATTTTCCTGTTTTTAAATGATGTAGGCTGCAACTGTTTTACCAGCTACATCAAAAGGGAGTTTAAAAATGTACATCCAGATTGTGTTTTTGTTTTTAGTTGCCGTAGTTTGCATCTAATATTGTTTGGTGTAGGCTGCAAACGTTCTATGCAATGCTTCAAAGGGTTTTAATAGTGTTTGTTTTAGATGTATTTTTTGGCTTTTGAACGGCTGTCTTTATACTTATGCGGCAAACATTTAATTTGCTGCTTACTGTTGTATAATACATGTTCAAACGATAACAAAATCATACAACATTATCATGGAAAATATATTTCAACATATTTCAACAAACTTTGAGCGCTTTCACCAATCCAACCAGGGTTTTCTACTTCAATAAAACGAATTCTTGTGACATGAATATACTTTACAATCATGTACAGTGGAGCAAAATATTATTATTCTGCATTATATATTTCAGTTGTTCGATTTCAAATGTAATACTGACTACCCGTTTCTATCGATTGATGGTTTATAATATTTATTTATATTTATGAATTATAAAGCGCTAACATAATTTGATTCTCTACTATTGTAATATGGAAATAACATAGCCAAGTTACTCTTTTTGTATCAACTTTATACATAAGATTTATGCAATAGAGCAGCATGAAGTTCTTCCAGGTTTTTCCTAGAGTTTGACACACTGACTACTTACTCTTTATGTTAAACACTAGAACTACCGCAATTTTTACGCGTGCAACTCTACCGCGACTAGTCAAAATGACTGGTCGTTACCAAATAAATCGTTTGTATGATCAGACAAACATTTTCACTTTTCTTTAAGTTCGTATACTTATCTTAATACACTTTAATTGGTGATTTTTTAAAATCAGCATTGAAAATCCATCAAATCGAAAAAATCAATAGTTCATTCGGTTGTGTCATAACCTCGAAGTTTCAAATCGCATACAGCGGAATGATCAAAGCAGCAACAATTTTATGCTACTCATAAAATTGTTACTTTAAATGTTTATGTTTCTTGCAAGAAATACGACCATTTTGTAAGAATTTCGCATTGAAGTACGCTGTTTATCGTTCCACAAATCACCAATAAAAATGATTGGTTTTGGTAGCATTGCCCATGACTTAATTGAATATTTTCATTACATAAGATTTTTATTTTTTGTAATCATAGAAATGGCTTTTCCTATTGAAAGTATAAAAGGCTTGATGCATCAACTTTGGCAGAATTGTTTAACTATAACAAATAAATTCATTTGAAAGGTATGCAACCAGTCAAGATGACTGGCTCGGTAGTTCTAGTGTTAATGCGTTACATTAAAGATTTAATTCTACACAAATCTTTCATAACCATTGAAAAACATTTTAAAACAATTACATTATTGTTTACCTAATATAGATGAACTGTACAGTGTGCCGAAGAGTGACATAGATCATCAAAACTAGGCTCAAAATCTCGCTTGTTCCTTTTCATACAAACGGGTCCGATCGCCTGCGTGCAGAGCAGTAGTTTTCAAACCCCTACCTTGTACGGAGAGCGCATAATAGGCCCGATTAAAAAAAAATGCATTATGAAAACGTTCTTGTGACAGGCAAGCTTCGTTGAGCATTTTTCTATTCGTTACACCTTCAAAACCAATCTGTCAAAGTGCTGAAACCAACAAAAACAAAACCAAAAGTTATGAAACAACGTTGGCTGCTTCGTAGTACGTTCGATCCTTTGAAACTTACCAATCAAGCGAATGAGTTTAGCCTGTGAATCTTTTGTGTAAAACCTTTTTGATATGTTTTTGTGCTTGTTGTCTTCAGATTTAAGAATAATTTTTTTTCTAAAAATCGAAGGAGTTTTTACTCGATATTCTGAATGAGATCGTGCCAAAGTTTCCGCCTGTAAGGTTTCTTGCGAAGGGAAGATACCGACATGGAGCCAATCCAACTTTCTCAGTGGCATTTGCCAAGTGTTTAAATATTTTGGAAGAAACGTTGGTGCTCAAACACATTTCATTAGAGATGGAACCAAATGAGCAGCAAGAGATGCCCGGAACTGCTCAGGAAAACGAGCTGGAAACACACAGGACCGAGTGAGTTTGGCGCTTTTCCGTTTCGAACGGGTGACGGAAAACGGTTTGTCAAACACGAGTCTCCGTTTGTGAAAGAGAATACAAATTCTTGGCAGTTTGCGTTTCGTTAAGTTTTGCTGTATCGTCTTAGTTTGATGTCTTAATTTTATAGTTCATTTTAACCTTTTAAGTGTAAAACTTAAACAAAAGCCTGAGCTGAATCAACAACTCTGGAAAAAAATGTCAAGACTGTGACACTGTGTTGGTCCATCAGTTCCTTCATTACTGTTCTCTGTTAAGAAACAAATATTAAACTCATTTAAAAAAAAATCTTTTATTTCGTGATGACGGCCTAAGTAAGACGGCCTTTACAACTCATTCAATTTATATCCTATTTGGCAGGGTAGACATTTTCTTCTCCCCTTTTAATTCAAGTGCATCTTATCCCGAGTGAGCTCGGTTGTGGATGCTGTTGCTGTTAATATTCCACTCATTTATAATCTAAACAATATGTACGGTGCATGCTTCAACAAAGAAGTCAATAAAATTTCATACAAAAGATTCCATTCATCTATCTCAGGTTTACAACGGTTTGTTTGTCAAGCTTCATAGAGCTCGTATTCCAAATTTCTACAAATGGTAAAGCAGATATCTTATCGTACAGCTTGAACAGGAAATCTACGAAATTTGCCTGCTCGTCCTATCTCCTATCCACTCGCACACGGAAACGCATTCCAATCGATACGGTTGCATCAGTTTTCATTGCATACAAAAGATCCTTCAGGCTTGAGTGTTGCATTTTCTGCGCTTTATTGCAGTGATGTAAAATGAGTCAACCCTTCCCATCTAAGGAACAATTCCTGTATCACAACCGTCGAACCCAAATAAAACACCTTCGATCGTTTGTGTTGAATCCTTCGCTGGCTATTTGCTTATCAGTCTTCCAGGCTTGAGTAGCTCATCATATTGCACGCCTCCTGCAAAAGGGTGACCTAAACAGCTTATCGAAAAGTTTGAATAGTTTGTTATAAAATTTTCCTACCCGTCTCGCTCACTCATATTACAAGCGCTCAACGCAAACGCATTCCAACCGATGCACTTGCCATAGCTGCGCGGGAAACGCTCGTCCCGGATTGCTGTTCCTGCGCACGGGAAGAAGCAACTACTGCCCCCCTCCCTCCCTCCCTCCCTCTCTCCCTCTTTTTTTGCCCTGTAACACGGTGTGGTGTAGGATGTAAAATGGCTGCGACTGCATTTTCTTTTTTTTGTTACACCACTTCCTTTAGACCGCCGGGATCTGTAAGCTGGCCGAAACAGCCAATGGAAATTGTAGTGCACACACACACACACACACACACACCCGTGCACTATCTTGAGTCCCGGGCCGATAGTTCGGTGGATGCGGACGTGGATTCTGTGGTAATGTGAAGCGTTGGAAACATGCGCATAGATACATCGATACACAAACACAGCTCCGGGGGGAAGCTCGTGCGCGCGCACATGCATACCCCCGGAATAAGGGGTTTGGGATAGGGTTTGCAGAGAGAGGGGGGGGGGGAGGGGGGGGAAGGGGTGAAGCGCAACCAGATGGGCGGTACGGGCTTGAATGAAGTTCTTGATCCGATTGAGTAGCGCGATCCGTTCAGTCGATAGTCGACCCAGCTGGAGGAAAGTTCTTCACTAAGCCCTTGGGCAGAGTGTTCTTCTGTGCAATCGCAGTGTTTAGAGTGGTGTCTTCTGTGCTTCGTTCGTGCTACAGTTGCTCGTGTGTTTTGCCTTGCTGCCAGTGCCCGACCAGGATCCATCAACCTACTACAAACCGATACAACGCTTCTGTGGCTGTGGCTTTTTGATTTTTGTTTTTTTCGTTGGTGCTTTTTCGTGTGAGTTACGCACTTTTACGTTTGATTTGTCGCGGTGGTGGGTTTTCTCGTGCTGCACGAGCAATGGGTAACGCTGTGTCCTGTGTTTGTCGTGAGGGGGAACCGCGTCAGGAACCGATCGGCCGATCCTTTATGCCGATCTACGAAACGGTTTGCCGGCTGACATCGCCGAGTGCGCCGCCATCGACGCCGGTCCTGCCACGGCGTGGTCCGCTACCGTTGCCACCGGGCCGGGAGCTGATTTCGTCCTCGGACGACGAGTCGAGCCGTGGTGCGATGGTCGCCTGGCACCCGGTCTACGAGTGTCTGGAGCGTAGCGATGCATTGCGCATCGTGAACCCACGGTACCATGAGTTGGTGCTGACGCGGGACGATTTTACCGTGCGGTTCGCCTTCGTGGTGGTTTCGATTGTTGACCCGAACGGTCGGCAGCACGATGAGCAGCACGAAGAGGTACAGGGATCAGGCCTGCCACTTCCACGTTCCACTTTTGGTCCACATTCAATCTGCAATCAATCAGTCAAAATCAACCTGCAGTGCGGGTGCAAAAACAAAACCAGGGATCAAATTTTGTTAGGCAACTTAAGGTAGCAGGGTATGAAATTTGGGGTTCTTATTATTTTTTGGCATTTACAGGCATTGGCAAGTTTGGCGGATTGGTTGCATTTCGAGTTCAAAATTTGGTGGCCGTTTTTTTTAAACTGCATGAATGTCGTTTTGAAGTACAGTTTTCCAACGAGCGCTGTGTTCTAATTGTTGTACGCCTCGCTTCTGCATGTTTGGTTCGTTTTGGTTTTGTTTTTTTTTGAGGACGTTCTACGTCCATAATTTTATCTTCAAGAAAAATTGACTTAAATATTTTAACGCTTCACGTTAACGATTTATTGAACGCTCGAATCGAGATTTAATAAACGTCCCGTACATGTCAACCGGTTCGTTTTGATATGCATAACTCGTGTGACTCCCGGTTTTTTTTTTTTTCGGTGAACATCTCGATTTCTTTCCCGATATCCAGTTTCGCTGTCCCGATCCTACACAGTACAACAAAATGCCCATAATTAAGCTTCTGATTGTTAGGCTCCAACGAAAGGTGTGCGTTGCGTTTGTGTGTGTGATAAAACAGTGCCCTTCCCTAGCCAATTTCATGGCGTCCCTAACCGTACGTTGTACACACTCTGGGCCGAAAATTCCGATCCAATCCGTCCTATAATTGTAATACCGCTGTCTCTCCGGAGGAACCAGTTCCGCCAGAAGTTTAGACCGCTCCGGGTCCGGACCTGACCGGACACCGGTTGGCAACCGCAGCCAGCCCACGGAAGGTGTTTGTGTGTCTAACCATGATAAGCTTTGGTGTTGTGTGTGATCACACAACCCGGCTAAGCGCAAGCCTTCCTACCGATGCTCCAGCTTCAAGCATTATTAGCTTACATTTTATTAGCTCTAAATGCATCATCTACGTAAGAGTGAGAGAGAGGGGGGGGAGAGGGGGAGCATAATCCGCCGACACGACAGCATCTCCCTCGGAGTTGGGAGCACCAGAACACGGGTGACAATAAATTACTCCAGCAGAGCTCAAGAAAATACGAGAAGACAAAAAATCCCCCTTTTCTCGTGTTTTTCGTGCTGATGTTTAGTCTTTCGGAAGCAAAACTGTCGTGGGTTTTTGGTCGCGTCAAGTCCGGCCATTCCCCCCCCCCCTCCCCTCCCCTCCCTCGCCCTTTGTTTTCTTCGTTCGTCTCAGCTTGGTTAGCGCTTGTCCGATCAAAAAGTTTTGGAAAAGACGAAATTTCACTTTAGCCGCCGCCGGGCCGCGTAGCAAAGTGGCGTTGCCGTGGCAGGACTTCCAAGGTCCTGCTGATGGCGCGACGCGCCGTGTGGGCTGCGAAACGGAATCCAGGCGTGACCCAATTTCGTTCGTCCGGGCTGGGATTTTTTTTTGTTACTAAGCTACGATGGCTTTGCGATACGCAGCACGTAGGACTGCGCGTGGGACCGTCCCACAAGGATGGTCTGGTTGGCTGCACGCATGGACGTTGACTCGCACGGCTAGTAAATCACTGAAAAGGGTTTTTTTTTTTGGGAGGGAGAAGGTTAAACAGTAGAAATTATCTTCCAGAAATCATTCTTTAAGTTACATTATTCCGAACACTGTAAAGTGCAGTTTGTAATATTTTACCAGCAACTTTCTGGTCCAACCATTGGTTAAAATAAATCTCCCCACCGAGTTTCGATCCTCGCAAGCGATTGTGAAACAATCGCGCCATAAAGTACCTCCAGCGGCTAAGGATGGCTAGGCTCGATCACTCTGCGTCCCGTGCAGCGACAAGTTTTTTGTTTGTCTGCTGTGTCTGTGCTGTGTCCTTCGATTTATCGCCAATCGCGCTGGTCGCTTTCAGCGGCGAATGCTTGTGCCGGTCGCTGCTGTAAAGCAATAAAATATTAAATCCGTAGATTGCACTGATTTACACGAGTTTAAACAAGTCGTAAAATCTCCTCCATACACACACACACACACACACACACACACACCACACTCAGACACGTTGTACCAACGTCATGTAATGTGGTTGACGCTTGTAGCTTCCGTTTTGCGTCTTCCCGAAGCCAAAACATCAGCAGCAAACAGGAGAGCTTCGAGACGATGATCGCGTTTTATATTATTTTATTAGATTCCTTTTTTTTTTTTCTTCCTCAACTGCCCGCTGTAAAGCGCTTACGTGCGTCAGTTTCAATCGAAATATTACATCCGTGCTGAAACCGTGACTCTAAATTTAGCCCTTTAGCAGCGGCTTGTAATGCGCCGTAGCACACCGTTTATGGTTGCTTTCCCGGTGCCGATTGTTCGCTCCACTGTCAATCAGGATCGTTTCGGGCAATTTTATTTCCAATCATCAACAGAAACGTACAGTGCAGCGAAACAAAATACCGATGAAATTAAGCTCGCCACGGCACAAGTGTTCGTCGCTTGTGCTATTTGTGCAGTCTTTCTCCGTTAGATTAATTTAGTTTCCAAAACAACGTTCAATTTAAATAAAACTCGGAAAACAGAAAAATGTGTGTGAAGAAATTTACATTTTGCACCACGTCCATGTCAGGTAGTGGCGTGTTTGTGGGTGTGTGTAGGAGGCTTAAGGAAGATTTTGATGTTGGACGCAATCCACTGTTTATAACGCTCTTAATTTAATTGCGTTTTATTTCGTGAGAGTATTCGCAATAAACCGATCGGGAGGGAAGGGACTGTAACGCATTAAATTGCTTTCGATCGACGAACGTAGGTTGTACTCGCCATCAATTATCCTCGAATTTTCTTTTTTTCATGCACTGTTGTGTTGTGTCCTGACGATGGATTGTTGCTCGGATTGCTCTGTAGCTTTTACCACACGGAGAAGGTTTATTTTGCAATTTTAACACCATGCACCAGAGCAGCGCCGATCCGAGGTGTTGCGGTAAAGGTGAAACAAGCAAGCACACAACATACCGTCGCACGGGACTAAACAAGCCAACAAGCGGGACAGCAGCTACCGTTGATGTGCCGATCGTGTAACGTTTCGAATGGTTTTGAAGCGATTTTTGAAATAGCTTTAATCGTTGCGAACAGGAAATGTCGCAGTTTTCAGCACAGGTGTTTGTACTCTCGTTTGGGGTTTGAATAGACGGTGCAGTTTGTTGCTTGTTTAGTACGCTCTAAGACGTTTCACCTGTGCAGAGTTTTTCAAACATTTAAATAGTGAGAAAAGGGAAAACTCGATCCGCTCGATAATCGATCCGAAATCATTTACGAAATATCCTTCCAAATTGATTGTAATACTACGGTCTATGATGGATTGAGACTGAAAATTCAACATTTTACATCAGCTTCTATCAAACTGGCTTAGGTCCTCATAGACTCCAATGATAGATCAATTACTGTAGGAGTAGTATACAGTGACTTCCCAGGTTAATAGATTACTCCAAAATAAATCCAGCGTAAATCTCGGAGTGGCTCGATGATGAATGCGACAGTGACGCAGCTCTTTCGAAAACTAACCTTTCTTGTACTAATATTGTTGTATTTTGGAAGCATATTCAATAATTCCTAATAGTTTACCAAGACCTATTCATTGTTGATCATCTGGATGAATCCGCTGGATCCAAATACAAGTTGCAGAACGGTGAATGCAGCAGAATGTAGTAAAAATAACGCTCTTCTGGAAGCTTACCAAACTTCAACAAGCAGTATGCCTGCGCAGATCATGTCCAGCAGATCATTGTTCATCGTTCAACATCCTCTAACTTTTAGATCTAGCTCGCAAAGCAGTCCCTGGATTTCTGGAAGCAGTCAGACTCGTATACATCAGCTACCTTCATAATGCTAACATTAATGCTGGAACCTCATCAAACATTAACCGTCGAAATGGTTTGCATCCGTGTCCTGCACTCTGTCTAACAAAAGCTCCGACCCAAAAAGCATCCGATCCCAAGTGACGTTTTCATATTCTAACAACTCTAATACGCTGTCAATTGCATCATGATTTCATACTAATTTGCTCTTTCTCGTCTGCACGCGGGCACAGGTCATCGTGGGCGGTCTGGTGAACGGTCCGAGGATTGTGATCCTTCACCGTTATAATGGTGATTTCGGATTCACTCTGCGTCATTTCATCGTCTATCCACCGGAGTCTCTTACGGTAAGTCTTTCACAGTCGGGCTGTTTCTGTGGCGCAAATCACGGGCAATTCCCTTTTCCACAGGACAATACGGTCAACCCGTTAACTATTGCGGGCGTGCTGAACTTTGTCCAGCCGATGGACACGGTGTTTGTGAAGAAGGTGCACCCGAACTCGCCGGCTTATTTGGCTGGCTTGCAGGAAGGTGACCGGTTGCTGGCGGTGAATGGCGTCCCGGTTACCTCCATACCGTACTCGCAGGTTGTGGCTACGATTCAGCAAACTCCGAAAACGCTCACCCTGCAGGTGGTTCCGAAAAACTACGACATACTGCAAACGGTAAGCACGTACTCACAGTTCTCCATGCCTCACACACGTCATTCATAATTTGCCTTCCATCGTAGTTCTTCCGCGAAACCGCTCACAACCCGGAAACGAACCAGCGTCCGCAACCGCAACAACCGTACAGACCGAAACCGTCCGTAATGGCGGCTGGGACGTACCCGAAATCGAGACCAGCACCACCGCCGCCACCACCACGCCACTCGCTCACGGTGGAGGGCGTGCAGGAAAAGCAGGAATCGCTGTACAGCACGCTGCAAGAGATCGTGGCGGACAATGTCGTCCCACCACAACCGGGACCGAAGGGCGTGACACTGCACGTCGATCTGCCAAAGATGATGAACCATCCACCATCGTCCAACGCCGGTGTGCCGATGGTTCCGCACCGTATGCATGTGCAGAAGCCGCTCGCGCCGATGATCGCACCGAAACCGGTACCGATGCCGTACGAGCAGCATCATTACATGAATCTCCACCAGCAAGAGCATCAGGTGCAGAAGCAGCAGCAATTTCTGCAGAAAACGGTCCCTCACAGCAAGGAGGGAGCTGAGTCGATGCCGGGGGCTGGTGAAGTTGGTTATGTGCCGCTTGGCGAGGGCGACAGTGCCATCATGTCCCGATTGCGCAAAAGTCTGGAGCAGAAGGAAGAATTCCTACGCCGTCCACCGGTCGCCGTACAGGGTGCTGCACCGGCAGGCGGACCGATTGTACCAGCCCAACCCGCGAACAATGGCCTACCGGCTGGGCACGATGTGCAGCAGCGTGAGTTCTACGCACGCCCGAACCGTCTGCAGAAGTCCGTATGGCCACCGAACGCAGCTAACGCAGCTGCTGCGTCCGGTGGATCAGCTGGAATGGCCGGATTTCCGATGCCAGATAGCAACAAAGCTACCGCGGGTGGTTTAGCCTCACCACCGTCGGCCATCTCGAGCGTGGTCTCCTCCGCACCATCGCAATCTGGTACCGGTGCGATCGCCAAACCGATGGTCAGCTCCAGCAACATGCTACGGGAGCATGCGTCTCAGCTGTCCGCTATACGGGAGCATTTCTTTACCAGCGGTATCGGTGGTTCGCTGCAGATGCCACCGAAATCGGCACCACCATCGCTGGCGATTGCTCCGGCCGCCATTACGACGACTGCTGGACCATCTTCCCCGACCGGAGGCGCTACTGTTCCGCTGTCGCCGCACAGCATGCATGCCGTGTCGGAGAAGGCCAAACTGTTCGAGTCGGGCCGTCCATTGTCACCGGAAGGGATCGATCGGATGGATCTCTACAAGAGTGAGCTGAGCCGGTAGGTTTTAGAGAAACCCAAATCCGTCTCTGACTGTGCTTAAACGTAGTTACTTACACAATCTTTGTTTTTTTTTCTTTATATATTCTGACAGAATCAACACGAAACAGGTCGTACCGAATGTGGCCGTGCGTAGGAAAGAATTCGAACTGAAGGCCGAAAGTACTGGCTGGCGCAAGTCCATCGGTACGTTGTTTGGACTATTACGTTCTACTCAGCGTTTTCCTAACATTTCCGTACGATACGAATTTATTTACAGAAGACAAGCCCCGTTCAGTAAGCTCTGATTCGGAATCCAGACGCACACCGGTCCGTCTACGGTCACTCTCGGTCGAGTCGAACACTACGCGCGATTCGCGACATTCACTCGCCAGCACGCTAATGCTCACGAACGAACCGTACGAGCTGAACGACAAGGATAAGGAAAACCAGCAGCACACGGCACCGCCGGTCCCAATGATGCGCCAGAAGCCGATCCGGGACGATTCGTATCGCAATGCTGTCCGCAACTCGACAGGTAAAGTTACGCTGCGCGACGCTACTTCCGGGTCGCTGAGGGAACGGAACGGGGTAGTAAATGTTCCAATGATTGGTTCAATTTTTGGTTCAGCATTCTGGTTGCAAGGAACACCGTCGGGAACGTCCGCACCGGCAGCAACAGCGCCATCACTCGAGGGAAGTTCTTCCGTCACGTCGGTTGCGTCACTGACGTCGGACAGTGAGCCGTCCGGTTTGGTGCGTCCGATACCACCGGCCCGCACGTATGCCGCCGCACACCGACTACAGCATCCCCTGTCGGCGGCGGATACGGAGCAGATGCGGATGAAGATGCTGCACCGCAACCAGACGATTGTTGTGCTGCGTCACTTCCTGGCCGGGGACGGTGACGGTGGTGTTGATGGTGCGGTCGGTGGTGATGTGGAGATGTTTAACCGTCCACCGCTTACCTCGCCATCACTCGCACCACTCTCACCGCTTACGGTTGCGTCGACCGTTACGAGTACTTCGTCGGTACCGCTGACGAATCTCGTAGCGCTCGAAAATCAGGGCGCTGGTGCAATGGGAGCCACACCATCGGCACCACCATCCACACCAACAGCAGCATCAGCCTTTCGTCAAGGGACCGCTCCGATCCGTCCTACAACGCTCAACCTTTGCACAGGTTGGCGCACTCTTACTCGACTTAACAATTCGCTTCATCCTACTGAGTCGTGTGTTGTTGCCCTTGTTATTTATTTTATTTTATTTTCTACCTTACTTTCGTTCAGTAATACACTAATCCACACATCTCCTATCGCAAGCTCTAACGTGTAACCAAAACCTCGACGCACAGCTCTCCGTAGCTTGTGAAGAAGTGACAGAAGTCTTCGCGTTGCATGTCTACCTACACTAACTGGTAGCAGTTGATAAGGGCAATCCTAAGACCACACCGGCCAAAGTGTGGTGTGCGGGATGTGTGCCGCAAAGACTCCCCCAAAAACCCTGACACTCCATAATTTCAATTGGTTGGCATGCTTCTCTAACCTGTACTCGATGCGCGACTGGTGGCAGTTGTCCACCACTATGCAACCTTACTACTGTTCCACCTTTTTCCATTCAACTTAAACGCATTAAAACCACTGTTTTTGTTGTTGTCTCCTCCTAATGCTAACGTCGTTGCATGACCGTTCTCAGCGAGTGGCAAATCTAACCAACCGCTACTTACCTCCAAACAATAACATGATTTGGATTGCGCCCAACCGTCCATCTGATGCATTTACGCTGCCTATCTTCTTCCCAACAGATGGTTCAGTACCGCCGGTGGTAATGCGTCAGAAGCAACCGCACCATCCACTGCTGCTGGAGGACGATGAGCGCAAGATGCGCCGGATTTCATATCTACGTGCGACCGCACACGACAACCTGTTCCAGATGCTGGAGAGCGATGCGGACAGTAGCCCAATGTCGTTGCCACCAGCCGACACACCGGACACCGATGCCGCGGAACCGCCGGTCATCGAATCGCCCAGCCTGCCGACGGCTGTGGCCGACGATTCTACTGGGCCCACGGGCAAGATGCAACCGCAGCAGCTCAAGAGGTAAGTCCTTTCCTTCGAACGTGCGTGTGTTGTGGATGTTGCAGGTGCTGTTCAACGGCGAAAAAAGGTACTCAGCAAAAGTCACTCAGATTTAGCGGGCAGTGCAGCTATTCTTCCCCCGGTCGTTCTCTCCCTGTCGTTACCTTTTAGGCCACCCCCCCCCCTCGCTGAAAATCTTCTACCTCACTGAAACACATTCTCCTTGGTATTTTTTCTCTTCTCCCTATCTCTTTCTCTTTCTCTCTTTATATTCAAATGCACAAAAATATGTAACGTGTGTTGTGTTTTTGCTATGCGTGTCCAGTGCCTATCGTCCCTGGCGAAGGCCTCGTCTTACAACCGACATTCAGCCGCTGCGCCGTCTGTTCGACCCCGAGTCATCCGATTCGACCGCACTTCCACCAATCCTTGAAACCGAACCCGCCGGACCATCCGCCGAACCTGGCACGAAAAAGCGTTCCCGTCCCCGTCGTACCCCTCGCCCACCGCAAGCCCATCGACGCGACGTTGGCGACGACGCTGACGACGATGACGACGATGAGGACGAGGACGACGAGGAGGACCAGGCCGGTGCTGCGTCGCGCACCCGGCCCACACCGCCAGCCGTCCCGAAGGGTCGATCGGCTTCCCTGATCACGACCACCCCGCTCGGGGCCGGCAGTGGCCGACTGTTTGGGGCGGCGGCGGGCAGCCTTGGCAATCTGCACGTCATCACCACAACGACGGCGGGCGGAGTCGTCACACGCAACTACTTCTTCGCCCAGAGGTTCGCGCACCCTGTTGCTTTTTTTTCTCCCCCCCCCGATAATCCCCAACATCCGGATTCTTCTGTACATGCGCCTACTTTCTAGATGTTGTTGGTGGATGTGTTGGCTCGTGTATTTGTTTGACGTTGTTCTTTTTCTTACCCTTTTTTTTGTTTTCTTCCACATTTGCTGTTTACAAACTTGCTGTATATTTTGAGGGTCCTACTGTGCCCAGACTCCCAGAGCCTTTTAATGCGCTGCATACCTTTCCTCGTTTTTTCTTTTCTAAAAATAAAAAGGGGCTGGAATATGTGACCTTCCGCCCTTTTTGTTTCTCACCCACACTTCACCCGCTTGTCTGTTCCTTCATTTCGATCTCTTTTAACCGGTACAGACTCTACTCATCCACTAGTGCCATTAGTATCGCATTATCCTCAGCTCATTTGCGCGTGCTTCACCTTCTTTATCCGTGAACCAAAGCCACTACACTCACGCAAGAAACAAAAAAAAACCCGCAGAAATGTGTTGACGGTTGTATAAAGTCATCTTCAAATTGGTCACACGCAGCGCTGAACTGCCGTCCAGCCGTGCCGTGGTCTGTTCGTAATCACACATCGAATGGCAACCGTCTTCGCTTGCGGTCGTAAAACTGAACTACCTCATACCGGGATGGATTAAAACGTTTAGTATTTTAATTGGCAATCTAGTATAAACAGACGCTGTCCCCATTACAATTCTTCCAATCACCCACACACCGCACTGCTCTTTCCCCTTTTCCATCGGAATTATCGTTTAACGAGCTTGATTTGATTGAAGGTTTTATGTGACAAATCCCTTCTCTCATGCGGATGCAATTGTAAAAGTCGTTTGACTGCTTTTAGTGTCAATGTTTGTCTGAATGTTTGGCAACATCTTCAAAGACATCTTTATACTCTTTCTATACAACATAGCAGTGTTTCGCACCGTTTCGGAGAGGAGTATTGCCTTTAAGAAATAAATAAATCCATACATTCGCCTAATGCCCGATTAGCTTTTGTCCTCAGGAAGTCCTCAATAGCTGCATCAAGCTGTCTTGTTTGTGTTGCTTTGGTGTTGCTGGATGTCGGATCATCCCATTCGGGGTTTCCTTTTTTTGCCGAAATCAGGACTAGCGTTTCATTAAAAGTTTTGGTGTGTGCGCACAAAAACACACACACACACACACACACAAAAAAACACACGTATATAGATGCATGAGTTAATGTGGGGTGCGCTCATCAAAATGGAGATCGATTATTAAATAGTTTTCCCTCTTGACAGGGTTTGCCAATTCTTTGCAGAAAGGGGCTTTTCCGTTTCCTTTTCATTACTCCACTCCGATAGTCTTTGTGTGGATACATCTATTTCAGGACCTTGCTTTACACTCATCACGCTCGTCTCATCTTCTCGCTGGTGTTTTATACATAAATGTGTTTATATGTGTGTGTGTGTGTGTGTTTTAATGGCGTGTATTTGAGTGTATTTCATGCAACCGTGTGTTGCCATTCGTTAGGCAAACACTCATTTTTCATCCTTTCGTGAAGAAAGTTCCAAGATTTAGATTCATTCTACTCCTCCAATTTGGTGTTCTCCGTTTCTCTTACTTTCTTTCACTCTGTCTCTCTATCTCTCATACATTTTTTATGGTTCATCGTTCATCCATATCCTTCTTTCTCGGTGTGAGAGTGTACATTCATCTATCTGTGTGTGTGTGTGCCATTTGTTGCTATTGTTGTTATTGTTGTTTGATTATGCTCTCTTTGATGTCAATGCATGGATCAACCAGCCCGGCTCGGTTAAGCGATTTCTAATTTGCCAAAAAACCCCTCCTCCCTCCCACGCAGCCACGGCGCCAAATCGAAAGCACTGGCCCACTTCCGGGACGGAACAGCCGACCACACCGAACCGTTGGCGCGGGAAGGCGAACTGCACGTAAAGGTGACGCTGATCGACGGCAAGCGTTCGGCGGACCGTAGCTGGCGCACCGTACATGCCGAGCTGCGCGGACACCATCTGACGCTGACGCTGGTACGCGAAGGCAAGAGCTCGAACCAGGTAAGAATTCCAACCGCCTACGCCCACCAGACTTTTCCTTATTATTACAGCGATGGGTAGATCCGGGTCAAGTTGGATGTCTCGTCGGGAAGGCCAAAACCATATTTACATTTATAGCAATCTGTGCCTCAGCTCGCTTCCTTAAGACCCGCTTCCTTTAAGAATGAATCGCAAACGCAATAAGGCAGCTCGCTACGCACGAGTAAAAGTGTGAAAGTGCAAGGTTCTATTACCACCACCCCACCCACACCCGTTTGCTTGTGGGCCAACCGCTGCCCACGGGCACCTTAAAATCTCATTTACTGTTGGCCAGGCTGGGTCGCTTTTTCTTATTGCTCAATCAAACGGACGGCATAAAAGAAACAACCCCACACCGAGTGGGAGAAATCCTTAGGAAATGTGTAACAATAATCATAAATTAATCAAAATACGTAAATACGTAGCCGGGCACGGTTTCGCCATTGCGCTTCGATGCGGATAGTTGTGTCTTTCATCGTTCGATCGCGATCGCACGCCACGGGATGGGCATCGGAGCCTTGCCCGGGAAGTGTACAGTGGGTGCAAAGGTGAAATGGTGTCTCCGGTTTCAGCATGATCAGCGTTATTAATATAAAGTATAAAATGTTTTAACAGACCGTAAAATTTTACGCGAACGTCGTAAAACATGCGGTTAAACGGTGTTAGAGGGAACATGGTGGAGAATACGGGGTTGGGGGGGGGGGGGGAGGGATGTCAGGGACGAAAGGGTGTTGGAATCAATTTATTGGCATTGTGCGAGCAATCGCTGCCCAAGTGTAAAGTGCGCAGCTGCGTCACCCGTCAGGCTTTACGAAATAGAAATACGAAAAGAACTTCAACGGGCGGTTAAGCGACGAATTCGGGATTTGCTCGATATGGATATCGAGTGCGGGAGGGTCATTCCGATACACACACCATCCTTATCCTCTGTGGGGATAGCTTTGTCAGCATTAAAACGGGGGCACGATAATGGAAGCAGGAGAAAGTGAAAGAAGAAGCTGACCATAATCTGGCGCCAGCGGAAGGCGGGAGCGGGAAACGCATCATCCAAAACCTGCGTCTGTTTCTCACCTTTCGCTCAATGTTGACTGCGATGTGCAGAAAGCGTTTCCACGGGGCGTTTTCCACAACAGCCACAAAGGCCAAAAATTGGCTTCCGCGATTTGTCTCCGTGACCGTCTGATGTTCGCTTCAATTTCTTATATTTTCATTTGCACACACACACACACGTGCATATAGATAGGCAAGGGTCATTTCCAAACAAACTGGGAGAAGGATGCAGGGGTCGGAGGGGGTTTAAGGTGAAAAAAACTTTTCATTTCGAATTTTGATAGCAACCATTTCTCTTTTCCATCGGCTTTCGGGGTGCGCGGGTGCGGGTGTTGACTATTTTTCATACATTTCCGGCACACATCTTCACCCGCCAGACGGTGCCGTCTGATGCGTGTGTGTGTGCGCGCGCCCTGTTTTGTACAACAATTTTGTTTTCCACCAAAAGCCCATCACATTCACGATCTGATGATCGATCAATTTACCTTTTCCCTCTACGCTCTAATGCTCTTCTTTAAATATTCACTCTCTCCCAGCTGAATGCTGAACCTCCCCCACCCGGTGCTTCACCATAAAAAAAAAACACACACATCTATGCTCTTTCTTTCTTTCAGGCCCGTACCCAAACAGTGTCATAGCACACACACGTTTCCCTTTTTTTTTTGTTGCTCTTTATTTTTGACTGCCGAAAAATCACCCCCAAAGGCGAGAAGAGAGCAGTCACCCCCCCCCCCCCATCTTAAAAAAAAAATACATACATAAACACGGCCGCGCGCTTCGGGTGGCGATGAATCGCATAAAAATCGGAGCAATTAGACATTTTCACTTCCATAACTACGCATACGCGCGGTGAACGAAGAAACCCAAACATGGCACCGTGGTACTAATGGCTGCTCGTCATTTCGATGCGAACGTATATGTGTGTATGCCGCTCCACCGTCCTCCTCCCCCCCCCCCCCCCAATTCACCGAATTGACAAATTTGTGCGTTCTTTTAGTGGATTTTTCACGTTTCCGCGGTCGCACAAACGGTCACATTCGCGGGCTGCATTTCTCTTTTCTCCACGCGTAAAGATGATTCACTGTAGCGTAAAGGGACGGTAGGGTTCCAGGGGAAAGAGAGATATTTTCAAGCTTCCTAAGGTAGCAGGTCATTTTGAGCATTTTTTTTTCTCTATAGAACTCGGTTACGCCAATAGAATTCGATTACGTGAACACTCACTGACCTATGCCACTGGGCAGGGTGGGGGGGGGGGGGGGGGGGGGGTGGAATGACATAAAAAATCACATAAAAAGTACCAGAGTCCTTGGAGAATATTGCTGCATGCATTCAGCGACAACAAAAGACCATAAAGTGGGACAAAGAAAATAAATAAGGATTGTAGAAGCGATGTGATGCCGCTCGTTCTGATCGTAACCGTGTAAGGGAATTTATACTGAATACTGCACCATTTGCTTTTCCTTTTTGGTTGTGGAAAATCCTCTGAATGATGGGCCACCTTAAATCGATACAATTTTGAAAGGAATGAAGGTTGAATATGGTTTATGAAAAATTTAAATTTCAACACATTTGCTTGTTGGCTTATATGATCCTGGTCACGGCACCAAAATACTTTCTTTCGTTTGCCTCTCTTTTCCTACTGGTTACCTTTAAGTTATTTATTATTTTAGTATTTATCATTTGCAAGCAGAAAGAGGCAATTAAATTTCTCAAAAGTTAAAATAATCCTGGTCACGGCACCAACATAATTTTTCCTTTTTTTACCAAGAAGAAGGGTATTCTAAATTTTAAAAAAAATATATAAAATAACGCAGTTTTAGAATCCAAAACATCGGTTTATGCTGGTCATGGCATAAAAGCAAGGATGTAATAGGGCTTATTTAGAAAGTAAAAGCCCCAACCACCATTATTACCTACTAATAGAATCCTAGTCACAGCACCAGAAGTTTTACTTTTTTTTTTTTTGCATTCAATCATAGAATGCAGTATGCAGCAAAGCGATCATTCTTTGCCAACTCGACTTTGTTCGCTCGCTTGATCGTGCGCTTGATATGAGGAAAGCTAAAACAACATATTGTGCGTCAAAGACGGTGGTTACGCAGTGAGTGACACGCTGAGCGCTCAAGTGGCGCTCCCACCACTCAGCTTCGCTGCACGCACTTGTGCCGGCGGCCAGCTGGGTGGATGGTGTGTGAGTCGGTCGATCCCGACCGTGTGCGCGTTGTTCAGTCCTCCGTACGCCAACAGAGCTAGCAGCGGGAGTTCGAACAGCAGCGCGGTCGCTTTGTTCGAGGCGGCGAACACGCGTTCCGTTTTCCGATCGGTGCCTTCTGTGCCTTTTTTTTCCCCGCCCATCCACCATGGAACGGAAGGGATCCATCGGGAAAATTTGATTACTGTGCGTTCATCTGTACGCGATTTAGTGAGCGTTTGTGCTAATCAGCTCCGGTTGAAGGTGTTTCAGTGGTTTGGAGATTTTAAATGAAACAATTTTTGTGTTTAGATTCGTTGATCAGTGAGTGGTTCGCGCGTGTGATTCAAAAAGTGCAACAGCGAGTCCAAATTAAAAGCAAAGAAAATGCAATACACGCATACGCATTCGTTATAGGAAAGAATTAAAGAATTTTTAGCTGCAAAACCGCAAGTGTTCGCAAGGGTTTCCGTTTAAAAGTGTGAGATTGTACGAGTGATTTATCGATCTCGTGTACGAAATATGATATTGTGCCCATCCTATCGCCCTGATAAAACACAAAACAAACTGCCAACATTCAACTGCGGAATCATCAACCAACCTCGCAAAGTATGCGACTCCATCCGTCGTGATGTTCGATTATTTTTATCACTTCTCCCGATGGAATGTAGTGGCATTTCTCGCGCCTGCTTATGTGTGTGATATCATTGGTGAAGAATTTTGTCCACCGTTGTCCTTGTTTGGCAGCGGCCACCCTTCCAGTAAGGCGGTGAAGCAAGGAAAGTGGGCACGGACGGTCCTCTAGTGCACTTATTTGGCAACCTTCACCAACTAACCATCCTACTATCGATCACCTATTTCGCTACCGTTGCGAACTCATTTGGACTTCATGGATTTCCGATGGACGGACCGTTGTGAGGGAGGAAGGAAGGAGGGAAGGGTACGTTAGAGCCCTTGCGTATGCAAATCGCGTATCAAAAAGCGCTCCTATCGGCCGCTGCCACCACCATGTTTGTGCAGGGCGTTGTCTCTGTTGGCGGTTTGGAGTGGTTTCGATTGCGAGAAAGAAGACACCCGGGGGAAAAAAAAAACTTTCGAGGCGTTTGTCGCTTAGTCGCTACTACTTCCCATTTGCAGAATTAATCGCACAGCTGTGTGTGTGTGTCACATCGAGCGCATTACTTCCGGTAAAACTAATTTCACACCCGGTTGTGGGTGTCTCGAGTTTTTCCGGTCCCGCCGCGCGCCCGCTCGGTGTAGGGCTGTAGGTCACCGACGGCCTTCCACCGTGTTTTGGGGGTGGTGGTGGTGATGATTTCGAAAAATTATATCACGGGGTCTCTTGGGGGTTTCTTCTTCTCCCCCCCCCCCCACCTCCTTTGTTCCCCTCCCACCAACCGCACGAAAGTGAAAAGTGCTCGTGTTTTGTTGTTGGGTGCATTCGCGCGTTAAGCCTTTTTCCACGCCATTCCATGGCTGAACTTTGATCCGAGCCGAGCGGAGAGTTTTCTCGCGCGAGTTTTCCGTTTTGCTTGCCTCGTCTCTCTCTCTTTGTGTATTTTTTTTTTCGATTTTTGATTTTTGATTTGAGAGGGTTCGTGTCTTGTTGCCAACAATTTCACCCCAGCCGAATGCTTTATATGAACGCACGGCGAAGGAGTCGATTGGGTGTTGGTTTTTACGGTGCGCATCTTGCGTACCGTTTGCGATCGAAGAAAATTGGCAACCATCTCCCTCTCCCCCCCCTCCTCATTCAGTCCTCACAATGTTCGTCTTTTTTTTTTTTTTGGGGGGGGAACCTTGGTGCAAACACGTCAACGAACCCACCGGTGCTTGAAGGCGATCGGAAGCCATAGCTTTCGACATCTCACCCCACATTCGGCTACATCAGCAACAAAATAGTAGCTAGGCTTCATGGTTTTTCCCTCACCACCCACGCCACTTTATCGCTACCGAAAGTAAGGAAACAAAAGGCAAACTGCAGTGTTGTAAGGTTTGTCGAAGAAAAAATATTTAAATTGTTATAAAAAGAATACAGCTAGCTGGAGGAATCTACTCGAGCACACACTCACACACAAATTGAGTGGAATAGCATAGGGAAAAAAGGGGGAAAAAAAGAAAAAGAAAAAGCAAAAACCATAATCAAAATCATTTTTCGTTTTAATATGATGATGCGAACAATTGTTAAGATGTGAGTGTTTTGTCTACGAACCCACTACCATACAGATGCAGAATAGAATTTTTATTTATTTATTCTTCTTCTATTTCTTGGCTTAACGACCTCTAAGGTCGCGTCGGCCATCGGAATGGCTTACTAGATTTGCCGATGCTGCGTTGTCGGATAGCCAAAGTCCTCACTACGGGGGAACGGCGTCCGGATGGGATTTGAACACCGGTCCTTCCAGTTTGAAGACTGGCGACGCTGTCGCATACACCCTCCGGGGCCGCCCGTATTAAAATTTATATTTATTTTTTATTATAATGCCTCAACGGCGTGTTGTCGTTACTATTTGCGATGGCTAAATAACAAATTCATTTCCATTTGACATTTTCGGCTTATTCTTCGCCTTATTCCGGTCATACTCACTGAAATTGAACCGTTCTTGGAACGTTCTTAACAAAACTAAATATCTTTTTTTGTTAAGTTTTTTTAAATTGCAATTGTATTTTTTATTTTACTAATTGAATAGAATCATTTCATAAATGTAATTGCTTTTTTTTAAAGGAAAATATTGTTAATAACCGACTACAGTACTTAGAATTTATTATGTAGGTTTTATTGTTCAGTTGCAAAAACCGTTGAAATTAGCGCCTGAAAAAATCGAATACTACACGAAAAAACAGACACACAGATTCGGGGAGTGACCGTCCGTCTCATACTTCAATCGATTTCATTATAAGCGATTCATAATCAATTATTATTGCACCGGTAAAAGACCCGACAAAACTATAAAAAGAAAAAAAAAACAAAAACATTGACAATTAACCATTAAAAATTGCTCGCCGCAAGTGGTAAACATCACTCCTTCGGTAGCAATCACTGAAATTGTAAACTGAATGTGCATCATTTTGCCATTTTTCCCTCCCATCTCTGTTTTGCAAACTCTTCCGTGCGTGCTTTTGTTTATTTACCGAACGCGACCGTTCTGTTCGCGGCTGCTCGCATTTGCTAGCGGTAGCGGCAAACACAGAAATAACCTAGGCAAAACGCTTCTGATCCAAATCATCAAGCAACCGTGCAGCCGGCGCGTTATGGGATGGCGTTACGGGTGTAACGCAAGGGTTCGCAACACCCGTGACCAGCCGCGTACGGCAAAGGGGAGGGGGAGAGGAGGGGAGGGACCGGTCCTAGTCGCCTTTTTAAAATTGATTTGCAAACAACCAACCGATCGCGTTGGTGCAATGGTTTAGCTGGCTGGCCGCATTGCCCAGCGAACCCTGTCCGGTTGCAATTTCCATGCTGCCCAAAACGCGTGTGTACCGCGTGTGTTTATGTTTGGAAACGCTTGAACAAAAAACAAACAAGCACAATAAAAAAAAAAAAAGAGCCACCCATACTGAGATGAATGATCGGGATGGGAGTTCGAATCGAATTTCTGATTGTTTCCTGCATCGGATGTGCCGTCAGTTCGCGGTGCACGTGTTACTGCTAAGGGCAAAGGATCGCCAATCCGATCGATAAGCGGGTTGTAAATAGTAGTGAGTGTGTCAATCGAATGGTCCTCGTAGTCAGCAGTGTCCATGCATCGAATGTTTCGTTGAGTTAATTGTCTTCGAGCGGGTTTTCAGGATTAATTGCCGTCTCAATCTTAAAATCAAACAATCTTTTTATTGCGGTACGACACGCTCTTGCTCATCTAATATACAATACAAAACAATTTCTAAGGAGTCCTCCCCGTCACCCCACTCTTTCTTTCTCCTTCTCTCTCTCGCGCTCTTTTTCTGAAAGAAATAATCAGAGCTCAGAGAATAACAGAGAGCTGAGTCTCCGTAACTCCAAATGTCCTCCAATTTCGCATTGCCTACTATAAGGCGTACGACATCGTCTAAGCGAAACGACTTCAACCCTCCTATGCAGTTCTGTTCTCCTCCTGATGCTGTTGCTACTACCAGCACTGCATACATGCGTGAGTCAACGGTGTTAGAAAGCACTCTGCATCCGAACATTTATGACTTCGGATGCAAAAACGCCCGCCGCACTATTACAAAACGTACCGTCTTCCAACTGATCTTGTCAGTCGTGTTCTGTGCTTGGAGGTGGTAGCATCTTTGCTAGTGTGTTGTGATGATTCCTTGCAAACGGTTAGAGGTTGCAGTAAGTGTAATAACTAGGCTGGCGCCATTATAAGCAGTTGGTGTATACATTTTCTTCTTCATTTTTTTTTTGCTATTTAGCTTTCGAATTCCTCCAGTGTACGCAACTGATTTTGTGTTCGCAACTGGTGAACTTCCTTCTCTTCTTCTTGGGCTCGGAACTTTGAAATAAAAAAAAAACAAAGAGTCAATTGAAAAACATTTGTGCGTAGTTCGAATGTTTCAGGAACAATTGTGAAGAAAAGTAACGTTTAGGCGTGTGCGCCGTTGTGTGTGCGGTTAGTTTCGGTTTGGCCATCGGTTGGTCCAGTTGGAGAATGCACCAACCGAATCTTCATGTGCATCACAATCAACTTCCCTGCTACGATCGTCAGCAGTATCAGCTGCTAGCACCCGTACCGACCAACCGCGAGTGGGCAGGACTGCCCGGCAAGCTGTCCTACTACAGCGAAAACGAGCTGGCAGAACATCGGCAAAGTGTAGCCTCCATCACCAACCGTCATCCTCGCAGTCGGGCCGGCTCGGCCGGTCCGGCTGGGAGTGGATCGCACGGTGGTGGAGGCAGTACCGACGGGCCGACTGGTCATGGGGGTCCAGCAACTGGTCATGGTGGGGCCCGATTACTCAACTGGATGCGCAATGCACCGGGCCTGCGCAAGCTGCGTCTCCGTCGCTGGAACTCCACCGGGTCGTGGGTTAATATCGTTCGATGTTTATTTTTTTTTCGTCTGACAACACTCCATCGATTCTACCGGCAGAGCAGGATCTCTCGAGCCCAAGATACAACACGGTAACTGATGTGTGCTTTTTTTCTCTTCTGCGGCACTCCGATACCGTTCTTCCAGAGTCCGGAACCATGCGGTACGATAGATTTGACAAACTTCCACGTGACGGAAGGAAACTACACGAAGCGCAAGAACGTGTTCAAGCTGACGACGGCAGTTGGATCGTACTGCCCGATGGAGGCGGCTGCCGTTGCTGGTTTCGGACACGTCGAGGTACACCGTACACAGTCCGCATCCGGGTTAGCCAATGTTGGCGGTGCGGGCAGTACCTGTGGGTCGTCTATTCGCAGCACGTCCACCGTTGGGCTGCCGGGCTCGGAACGTGAGCTGTTGCTGCAGGCCGACAGTCACAGTGACATGCAGCAGTGGATGGAGTCGTTGCGGCTCGTCTGCGGTGGAGGCAGTACCAGCCAGCTGCACAGTCCGGTAAGTAACGTCCTAAGTCTAGGGTAGGTCAGGATACAGAACAACCGTAACGAGATCGTGACCCGGAACCTGAGATTAGAGATGCAGTATTTGCTATCCTAAAAGTAGAAAATCCCCCCCCCCTCCTACCCCCTCCTCCCCCAGAAAGATATACCTGTACCCGTCGTATGACAAGCAGTTTCTCAAGTAATCACAAACAGAAGATAACATTACATTGCAATCGCCATCCTTGGTGGTGGTGATTTAAAAAAAAAAACCAAATCAATTCCCAAAAACAATTTCTCACCTGGATCTCGTGAAGGCACAACAGGCACATAAAGGGTAGTGTGTGCAGGTTTATGTGCAAAACCTCTTATCAAACTGTTGTCACCAGTTTGCGAGCCTCCTCTACATACACAAGCGATACGATAAGCGCCGTGCTTCCGATAAGAACAAGTGGCAGGCGCGTGCATCACTGCGGTCCGATAACCGGTACTTCATTGTCCAGTTTTGTGGGGGCTCTGTTTTTTTTGCCCGCTGTGGTCCAGTAAGCCCAGTATGTCCGCCGTGCATCAATGGATCTCATCCTCACAGCACCGATCGTTCGGCAGTACTTCCCGAGGACGTCGCCCTGGGATGTGGCATTCGCGTACGTCGCGATCCAGCAGCGGATGGGGCAGCTGGTGTTGGTGGCTGTGTGGCGAACACGAGTGCGCGTTACTAAACTACGACTTTGCTATATGTGAACGATATTTAATGCTGCTGTGTTTGCCCGCTCTCTTTCTCTCTCTCTCTCCATCTATGGCTGTTTCTTCAACAGGACTACCTAAGCGGACGTGGAGGACAGCAGGCAGAACCACAGCGCATCGCTGCACAGACAAGCGTACAGGTGCACGGTGGAAGTGTGACCGGTGGTGGCAACAGTGGTGACGACTACTCTCCAGTACTGCCAGCAAAATCGCACCGCAAGTATGCAATCGGATCGCGCTCCCCATCCGGCCAATCGCCAGTTACGAAGAGCCGCAAAACACCGCAGACCGGTTGTGGCTCACCAACAGGCAGCGCGGACCAAGCGATCGTGTCGATACCGGGCGCCACCAATCAACAGGACCGCTCGCAGTACCACAATCAACTTCACCATCAACCGCAGCATCTAACGCTGCAACAGCAGCAACACTTTGCCGGTACCAAGGATAGCTCCGATCGTGAAAGTGGTTCGCCGAAGTCGAAAACCTGGAAGGGCATTGTGGCCCGCCAGTTCCGCAAGATGCAGGGACAGCCGCCCGGTTCGCCGTCCGCCACTAGCGGATCCGAGCTGCTCGCTCTGCCGGACGGTGCCTCGATCAATGTGCCACTGCAACAGTGTCCCGTGTCGGAGGAGAACCCGTACGTGCCGCTCGTACTGGCCAAGTGTACCGGTATCGTCGAATCGAAGGGTCTCGGCGTGGTCGGTATCTACCGCATCCCGGGCAATACGGCTGCCATTACGCAGCTGACGGAAACGATCAACCGTGGGCTGGACGAAACTGCGCTGCGCGATGCACGCTGGGAGGACGTTAATGTCGTGTCCTCACTGCTCAAATCGTTCATACGCAATCTGCCGGAACCGCTGCTACCGAACGAGCTGTACGGCGGTTTCATTGCCGCGGACAAGCTGAGCGGACAGCGACGGCTAACCGAGCTGCGCCAACTGTTGCGCCGTGTACCGCCGATGAACTACGAAACGCTGAAGCATCTGATGCGCCATCTGCACCGAATCAGTGCACACAGCGAGGTGAACCTGATGGATCCACGTAATCTGGCCATCGTGTTCGGACCGTCCGTAGTGCGGTCCGCTAACGAGTCGCTCGAAACGGCCGTCAAGGATATGCGCCACCAGTGCCAGATCGTCGAAGTGCTTATCAACTACGTGAGTGTCAATGTTGTTGCCCGGAAAGTTTGCCAGCGGAAGACTAATTTACGCTTTTGCCTTTTTAGTACGAATACTTCTTTGAGGATGGGCTGCTGCCGAGCGTGGACGAGAGCAAAAATGGCACCGGTACCATAATTGATTCTGGGCTTGAGGTGCCATCAACTTCACTGCTGCTCGATAACGTTTCCAAGCTCGAACGTAAGTTGAACAGGGCACCGAGGCGTAAATTCGTCCAAAACGCAACGGTTGCTTGTCGTAAAAAATTTCGGAACCTACGCAAACGCTTTTTCCGTTAAGCTGGGGGCTACACAACAACAAAAACAACAACACACAACGACACATCGTGCACACGGAACGTGTTTATGTACTTGAAGCTACAAGTATTGAAAATAGTTTCTTTTTTTTTTTTTCGTAGAAAACGCATAAAGCATTATTAACATAATACGCGCGTGTGGTGATGAAACGTTCAACATCACCACCCGCGCATCTGTTTGTTGATTCTTCAGAACGAGTAAGATTGAAACATCGGAATCTCTCTCTATTGCTATCTCTCTTTTATTATCTATCTATTGTTTGCTTACTGCGTGATCAATGACATTATGCCATTAACGTCCAATAAGAGAAGGATATTTACAGATGCGAAATATATTACGTGCGGAAATATCGTTCAACAGCGTTAGGAAGTTAGCGGTATAAATGTCTATTGTGTAATACGTGCCACGACAATTTTTTAAAAAAATATTTACATATGAATAATCAAACATTTTACAAACATATTATAACCATATGCAAGTTAATCAAAAAAAAAAATCACACACACACGCACGAGCTATATGCCATTGTTTGAACAATGTTTATACGACGAGAGAGTAAAACAATTTAGGCTATGCGGTGAAAGTGTATATTAAAGAAAATATCGCACCTCTTTTGTGTATGCTTGTTGTTGATGGAATTGATACGAAAAACAAAAACATCCTCATCATCATCATCCTGTATGTAGTAACGAAATGTTACTGTAAGTATTACGAAATTAATGCACCTTCCGATTGTATACTCAGTTCATGGACACGAGACAGCACACTCTATTGACAGACGAAAACTAAACTAACTAAAACACTAATCACTACTACTTCGCAACTAGACTCTATGGGTTAACGGATCTACACTTTACTTTCAAAGCTTTCAGTTTGGTTTTTGTTTTACATTCTTACAGTTTACAGTTTCTCCTGGCTTTAGGTTTCAAACATGGGTAACAAAATTGAGATTGGTTTTAAGGTGTTCGCATGATCTTTAAGCTATTTGATACCAGAAAACTGTATATGTTTCACGCTATATTATGCGTAAAAGTGGGCTCGGTGGCTAACACGCGGGATTCGAGAAAAAAAAAAATCCATCCGAACCATTAACCCCTGCATTGCTGCACTGATCATCCAGCATGCGGGTAATCAAACGGTCCAGGGAGACGGCAATAGTTGGGCATGGTCTCACAAGCTTGTAGTTGAAATTTGAATTTGAAAAGCCTATTGCAAAAAGAGGACAAGTTTCTGGTGTTTCTGAACTGACAGAGAAGTGTGTGTGTTTTTTTGTTGTTGTTGTTGAAATATTTGAAAAGCCTTTTGCAAGAAGAAGGCGAGTTTGTTTTATGCAGAAATGCGTTTCTTCCGAAATTTTAACCGACAAGTTTCCGAATTCTTGCCGGCTAGAACCGCTGTTCACGAAATACATTTATAACCCGTTGCAGCGTTTAAGGAGCAATCCAAGGAGAGTACCTCCGGCTTTGTGGCCAACATTGTACAGGCAGCGAACCGAAAGATTCGTCGTACGGCACAGCGTAAGAGTACCATGTCCTCGACCACTCCCGATACACTCTCGCTCGACAGCACCACGGTAAGTGTTGCAGGCGGCATGCGCGCGATGCGAATGCACCATTGCACAGTAGTGCCCCCACTAATATCGCTTTTCTTTTTTTTTTCGTTGCTGTTTGCTGCAGTCGGCGGAATCGAAGGAGCAGTCGTCACGCGTCATCCGACGCTATCTGGAACTGGGACCGAAGGGCGGTACGACTATGAGTGTCGGTGCGGGCGGTGGCTCCGATCGGGCCCTGCAAACCGTGCACGACAATACCGGACCGATTGCCGTCCGTGGTCCGCGCTCGGTTGGTGCGGTCGGATCGGGTGGATCCGAACCGTCAACCGAGGACAGTCTGATGCAGCTGCAACATCATCACCATCATCACCATCACCATTACTATCATGGTAGTGGTGGTGGTGGTGTTGGTGGGCGGCACCATAGCAGCCAGAGCAATGACGACGCGTCATCAGTATTAAATCGCTCTTCCGAGGATGACTCGAACGACAGTGCCTTCGCCGACAACGGTAAGCGCTGGGGTGGATGGACCACCGGCCCGTTTCTTCCACGCTGGTCTTAGTACTGAGGGGAGAGGGGGGGAGGGGAAGGGGGATCGCACGTTTAGCACACATATACACATACGATCCTTCTTCCGTGAACATTTTCACGTCTACGTCATTCATCTCGGTCCCAAAGCATCCAAACATATGCAGCCCATCCTCGTCGCATCTGGTTTTTTTTTTTGTTTGTTCTTTGTCAATCTCGAGCATCAATGCACAATGAGTCATACCCATAACGAAACAACACATGTGAACCGAGAAACCGAGATGAGCAGGTGAAGCGAAAAGGCAGCGTTTCTCTTGTTCTGCTCCCCGTTTACTTTCCTGTTATTTGATCGATATCGCATCAGTGCTGGCGCAGCAAACCCTCAACATTCATCGTCCGAGCGAAATGTACCGATCAGGACCGCGACCAGCATCCGGCCTTATCGAGGCACCGCACACCAACCCACACCCCTTGTCTAACCATCCGAGCAATCGCTTTTCCTAGTCGTGAAAAGCGATACCGCTACGTGATACGCGATACGACGGGTGGATCCGGACTGTGGCAGGGTGCCGCACACAACAAAGCGTCCCTTTTGTTTTCTGCCCACACCACGGGTAAACATTCCACTACTCTGCGTACGATTGTGCTGCGCTTTGAAGCTTTTTGTCGTTTTCTTCTTTACTTGATCTTTTAACATTAATTTACTTGTTCCTGTTTGCCTGCCCGGTTTTCTACCAATCTTTTATTTTATTCTACCAATCTTCTTTCTTGCTCAAAACCTTCTACCACTAGTGCGCATGCAGAGTGCAGAGTTACGTTTTTCTTTTTTTTGTTACGTTAACTTTTCGTTATTGTGAACTTTGTTTTGTGCTAAAACCATGCTAACCATGCTACCCTGGATCTGCAGCTGTAGACATAGATAGGGCAGTTTTTGGACGTGTACCAAAGCGCCTAACTAGCAAGCTAGCTTTGCTGAGCATTCCATGACTTCATGCTTGAGGAAGAGAAGACTGATCGTTGGTGGAGATCCAGCGTTGTCGAAGTATTCTAAAAAAATAATAATCCGGCCTACACCCTGTCTTATGCAGCCTTTGGATCAGATCTTGCTGTCTTGTGTGTCTCAAGTATTCTCGAAGTTTGGAAGTTACCTACTCGTTTGTCTAAGCCTCATAACGGTGGGCATTAATTCTTGAAAAGCACTAATTCTACAAATCTTTCCTGTCTGATTCTATTGTACTGTTTGGGACGGATGCTCCGACCAGTTTACCTCAACTAAACATCTGGAGACTCAATATGCGGTCAATGCAAAAACTTTCAAGTAACTGAAATATAGGCTGTACAGACGTACCATATTTTAACGGGATAGTTTTTTACTATAAGACCCGTTTTTTTAAACTCCGTCTGGTCAGCCTACTGAACCGCCTGAACCAGCTATCCTCGTCCAAAAATTGAAAAGATGTTGTTTAATGCCATTTTAGAACCTTAGAATCGCTTCACGCGAGCATTAGAATGGATAACGATGGTGTGGATGAGCGTTTCTACTCAATAAGGGCGTTTTTAATAGTAAGGTTGATCACTTGGCCATAGGATCATCGCATGCAAAATCGTTCAAAAGTTTTCACGACAGAAGCAAACCCCGACTAATCCGCATAAACTACCATCATGCAGTTAGAAATTGAATCCCCGGCATTAACGATCACCTCACATGCATCATGCAACATCATGCCTTCCTACCCTCCCGCCCTGGAAACTTGCACCATAATTGCTGCTGGAGAGTTATCGCTTGTCCGTGTTGATTCCCGATTTTGTGTCGTTTGTTTGTCTTTTTTCACCCTTCGTTTGGGTTTGCTCCAACCTACTGATCTGATACTGAGGCGTTGTAGGACGCCAAAGGTAGGAGTGCACCGGTTAGCACGCAAAACCAAACCAAACCAACCAACCAAAAAAAAAAAAAACAAAAAAAAAAGCAACATTCTTCAACGATTCGTTCTAACATTCTTCCATCCTTTCATTCCACACCTTTCTACCCTCACCCACAATCGCCGCAGGTTCCATGTCGTTGAAGACGGTGACTATCGCGCTGGACAACAAGCTGCGCTCGTTGCGCGACTCGTCGATCGATTCGGACCGGGACCAAACGCAGGAGAGCGATGGTGATCTCAGCGGCGGGAATGCCGGCTACGGTAATGGGCGACACTCGCTGCACCAGCAGTGGAGCCACATGGGCCGGTCGCCGCGCCCGCTAACGCTGGGCGAGAACATCCCGTACGCGGACGAATCGCCGGAGCGGCCACTCATACAGGGTCGCGCGAAACCGCAGCGCACACTGACGATCGTCGGTAGCAACAACAACAACAATCATGAGGACAGTAACGTGGCAACGATCGCACCGGCGAAGCAACAGCTGAAGAAAGCGCTGACGTCACACTCGCAGAAATCGATCGATAGTGGCGGTACGGTAAACTCCAGCACCAACAACAGCTGCCTGACGCTGGTAAACGAAGCCGATGCAACGCTCGACGGTGTTCTCACCGTTGGTGGTGATGGGGAAGGTGGGGGTGGTGGTGAGGTGGCACACGAGCCGGATGAAAACGGGCAGCAGCAGCAGCAGCAACAGCAGCCGTCGGTCGGCAAGGGCCGCAACGTGTCGCTCAGCTCGGACGAAACGGACACGTCGACGACGAGCAATCCGCGCGAGAAGCTGACGGCCGCCACGTACCGCATCGATACCGAGAAGCTGAAAAAGATGAACCGCATCCTGACGCAGCTGGAACGCAAAGCCAACAATCTCGAGCGCAAGTTCAATCTGAACCGCTCGCTGTCGCTCAACTACAAATCGCCCAAAGCCGTGGACTGTTGCTGCTCGCATCACGCCCTTCCGGTGACGCATTCCGCCCAGCAGCAGCAGGCACACTGCTGCCAGCATCAGCAGCACATCAGCAACAACATCAACAATAACAACAGCACGAGCTGTCACAATCACAATGGTAGTGTGGGTGGTATCGGTGGCACTATCGTGAGCCTACGCTCACGGTTCTCCCTTACCAAGGATGAGAAGACGGACAAAAACATTAACCGCCGCCGGCAGATACACGACACGTCGGTCGTTACGTCCCATCCGGGCGGCGGTGCAACATCGGCCGGTGGTTGCGTCGCAGCGGGCAATGGGAATGCCAGCGGTAGCAACGACAGTAGCAGCTGCTCCGGTGAACCGTGCGGTCCACAGATCATACTAACACCGGCCGTACCACCGGCGACGAGTGCCACTGCACGGCAACGGCGCCATGTTGGCAGTCGATCGATACGCCGTCGGCACACGGTCGGCGGTACGCACGATTACTACTCGAACAAAATGAACGGCCAGCATCATCACCATCATCATCACGCACACCACCACCCACACAACCATCATCATGCCGGGCCGGGTTGTTGCCCTGTGCCGCAGAACTGAACCCTCTTCGACAGCCGCGTTTGGCATTTTACAGTGTGCGTGTGTGTTGATTGGTCCTTTTTTTATTGTTTGGGCTTTTGTTTATTTTTTTTCTTTTCTCTCTCTCTCTCTCTCTCTATCTCTTGCTTGGGGACTCTTGTGTGTAAGGGCGACGGGTGGACAAAAGATTTCCATCAGCGATCAGCTGATAGATGATAGGCTTAGTAGTTATTAGCATCCCTTCAAATCCCCTTTTGCTCCCCATACTCTCATGAAGCCCCCCCCCCCCCCCCCCACCATCCTCCTTTCATATGCTTGTTTAAGTGTTTCATTGTGCAATGTATGTGTGTTGTGTGAGAGCAGCGTTAGGGTGAATATAGAGTAGGACGACGCCACCTTGTTCATATTGCGAACAAAATGGCGAAACGAATATAAATATAAAAGAAAAATTGCGACGACGCATACGACGCATCGTAGTTTAGCAGCGTATTTAAGCAGTAAGTGAAAGCGATAGTGTGGCCGTTTTGGGCGGCACAAACACACACACACACACACACGCGCATAAAGCGTAATAACAAATTATTGAGCAAAACAATAGCGATCGCGCACAATCGGGAAAGCGTTTGACCGAGCGCAGGCGTGCTCTTGATCTTGCTTTCGGGTGCTCTGGTAGATTTAGTTGAAAATTTATAATCTAGTGCACACACACACACACACACAGGCAGACACATGCATCCCCGCGCTTTCTCTGAAGCAGAAGCGCACGAGGGGGAAAAAACGAGATAGAGAGCAAGAGACGGCAAACGCGGTTACGGTGGGGCGGAATCAAAATTGTGATAACTGTTGGAGTCGCATAGAATTGGCATACTAATTAATATTACGCTCGTGCAAACAAACAAACAAAAACAAGGCGATTTTTTGTTGCTGTGCCGAGCCCTTT
Organism: Anopheles maculipalpis; assembly: GCF_943734695.1. Taxonomy (NCBI): domain Eukaryota; kingdom Metazoa; phylum Arthropoda; class Insecta; order Diptera; family Culicidae; genus Anopheles; species Anopheles maculipalpis. The sequence goes on along the minus strand of NC_064870.1, from coordinate 5,730,624 downwards.
GTTATTGTTTATTATTATAATTATTATTATTATTGCTATTCCTATCTGTGTCGCGCTACCGTACCGGGTTTTGTTTTTTTTTTGGTGTGTTGTGTGTGTGTGTGTGTGTGTGTGTGTGTGTGTGTGTGTGTGTGTGTGTGTGTGTGTGTGTGTGTGTGTGTGTGTGTGCACAATAGAATTATTCACCATGGTTTTGTTTTGCAACACGTGTCCATTGATTGTATCCCCCCTTCCCCAATATGATTCATAATTGTCTGTAACGAATCAACTAAATGCTGAGTTAGTGTGCGTGTTTGTAATGCTGGTTTGTGCTGTGTATTTCCTTCTTTCATTTTATGTTTAATCAACCACTTCTTCTTCCCTCTCGTCCTTCTCCCAACCTTCTTTTTTGCTACATACAAACCATAAATGTGTACGTGTTTATAGCGTGTTCTTTATCATTGTACGTGTCAGTGTGTCAGCGTGTTTGTGTGCGTGTATGTGTGGGCCTGTGTATTGGAAAGCAAAAACGTTTTTGGTTTAGTATTTGATATGTGTACACAATTTTTTTGGTTTGGCATCAAGAGTGAAAACAAACGCCGCAGCTAGTAGCGAAACAAACAACAAACGAAATTAGACATTAGGAAACAAACAAAGAGCAAAGATTTACCCCCTCCCAAAAGCGTCAGTTTGTATTTTCCCCCCCTCCCCCCCTCCAGTAGTGTAATCGTGTTACTAATCCGTGCTCAACAAAAACAAAATGTGTTCAATCGGCACGGTATTTGGAAGCAGTATTGGAAAGCCCCTTTTTTAGATGAGTGAGAAAAGAAACCGGCTAGCGAACGTTATTGTGCGGCCTGCCAGGAAACAAAACAAAAAAACGATTGACAAAATTACTGTAGAAAATAATGAAACAGGAGGAGAATAAAGTAGAACGGAACGATACTCCATTTTTTGTTTGTTTTTGGTTTTTCTTTGTTTGGTAAGGGGCAAAATCAGAAGACTGTAGGCGTGGCACGGAGATTATAAGAAAACGTAACAGGGCAGTGAAAGGGAAATTCAAAAATCGGATACCTTTAGGTAGAGGACGGCGGCTGCATACACACGGCAGGAGAAGTGATATTAATTGCTAATAAAAATGGAAAATAATGAACTGTGAGTGTTTTATGCGCAGGAAGATCGTGCACCCGTTTCGACGAACACGCATATCACAATGTATTGGTCCTGAGCAGGAACGTTACGATGGGTTTGTAGTTTGTGCCGTAACATCCCTCTGCCTCTTTGAATCCCTTTGAAAAAAAAAAAAAAGAAAAATATTTCACCAGCCACCAGGCGCCTCCATCCACAATTACAATTTTCATTCGTAAAATTAAATTTTCGTTTAAATTTAAACAAAAGCAAGAACAACCCTTAGAAGCAAACACAATTGACACCAAACAGGAGGAATTTTATTTGTTTGTAATTTTTCTTTTACAAATTGTGGAGAATGGATTCGTTTTTAATCGAGTGCTTTAGTTCTCGGGGGTGAACCGGTGAAACAGCGGCGTCTAGTCGTCACACGGTAGCAGTGGCGCAGTTGGCAAACGCTAGAAGTAATGTAATTGGAATTAATGCAAAACAATTCGATTTTATTTCTTAGTTTTATTTATTAGTAGTGATCGAATAAAGAAGCCTCTGGGAAACGCAATAAGCTCGTGAGGTAAGATAAGACAATTGGAAAAGGACCTTCTATATACCCTTTAGGAACTAGTCTTGACTCCTAAAAGTCTTCACCGATTTTTATGCTTCGACGGCCCTTAAACTTACGGAGAAGGTAAAATATTCGCCCTGTTGAGCATCTGTCAGTATAAAAATGGTGCCTGTTCGAATATTTTTCCACAAAAATGCTTGGAATTGTCGTCCTGCGAAGGCTAGCGGGTATAGACTTAGTTTCCTTCCTCATCGAGGTGTCTACAGTAAAACGAGAACTGCAGATCGCGGGTAAGCTGGCACAATTGATGTTTTCCGGGGTTGTTGGGGTGTAACCTGCAAAGAGGCAAGATTATGAAAAGTTTTCTTGATATTGCGTCATTTTGTTATTATTTAAAAATATACAAATAACAGCGAAAAATAGGAGACTTCAACCAGATTGAATGATGCTTTATTTTAAATTTATATTTTAGAAGATGCTTGATGACAAAAATCTGAAGAATCTAAGCAGTGAAAAATAGATGCTTTTGAGAGAAAACTTATTGACAACGTCTGTAAAATTGAACAGCTACTGCCTCCCAAAAACCCTATCGAAAAGCTTGATTGGTGCTAAGAAAAAGCTCACCAGCTCAGAGCTTACTGTATGCTGTACGAAGAAAAAGCTCGAAAGAGTGTGTAGAGAAAGCATTTGCTAACACATACTGTTGTAGCGGAGAAAATCAGGACATTTGTATTTACAGATTAGAATTTTCCCATCCGATGGAAACACATTTACACGATAAAGAAAAAGAGAAAAAGAAAGCATTTACCTGAAGCAATTGATGATCGGCTCTTCTAGCAAGCAAATTATTTAAATTGAATGTGTATGGGTATCGTATTAAGGTCAGACATGTCAAACACTTTCGGTTTTTTTGGAGCTATTTTAAGCATAAAAATCCCTAGCTGCTTAACAAACGGTACGGTACGATCTCCCTAAGAGAAAGTCAAGAGTCTAGCCTAACCGGCGTCAGGTGATCGAGTTCCAACCGTGTTCAAGTTCTGTCCGGACCGCGTCCGCCCCGTACGTAGGACAGTGGTGATGGCCAGTTGGAATCGTTTCTACTTCCGATTCCAGAACGATTGATTCAGGTTTCGGAACCGTTTCCTATTTTGACCGAATTTGTTTTCCCATCAAGTGAATCCTGGAGACCTGGATGGGCCGCTTTGGAATATATGGAATGACAGTTTTATATGACAAGTGGGAACTCAATTGTGAACATTGTGCACTTCCCTTCTTAAATCTAATGTTTTGTCCTGGCCGATTCAATTATCAACCAAAGGAATCGCTCTTCTTACTTTCGGAGGAAGTAGCTCTGTAAAACAATTTTGGAACTGGAAATTCTGGAATGGAATCTGATCCCGGAACCAATTACTGTTCTGAAACAGAATTGGATCACCGAAAGCTGCTCGAGCTTGTGACCCAACGCCAAAACATATTTTGCACCGAATACCGAACCTACTTTCTGGAATTGAACTCGGATATTTAACAGTCCTGATGTAAAAAATTGAAGCACATGAATTTGACAGCTGTCAGTATGAATTTGACAGCTGTCAGTTGATTAGTTGATGCGTTATAGTGTTTTGTGTGGAGCGACTTCTAATGTGGAGCAGAGCATGGATAAAACCAGATTTATTGTGCTGATCCATCATTGATTTTTGATGACTAACTAAACACTGTTCAAACTAAACAATCGCTTGCCGAATCTTACCCGGAATCTCCAGAATCATTCACAAACATTGAAACAGAGGAAAAACTACACATTTTACGTCTTTTGATGTAAGATTAATCATTGCATAAACCGGGGAGGAAAAATAAATGCTCCTCTCCTCCGCTGCAAGAAATTGATGGAGTAAATAAAAATGAAAATGTGAGCCATTATTTGTACAATCGAGCAACAGCAAAAGTAAACAAACCGAGAAGGTCACCCACCTTACATCAATATAAAAATTCATAACCCACCGCCTAACAACGCTATCCGTATCCCGAGTAGATTTTATCGTCCCTAAACCCAAATCCCAATTCCGTTTCGATTTCCCAGGCACCGCAAGATCTTGCAGGCCCCATCGGGTGATTGATAGGCTACAGCTTATTGGGATATTTCGGCACTGTACGGTTGAAGAAAGGAAGCACGGAGCGCAATGGAGAGGCAGGGTGTATCATACCGGCTCCCGACCAGTGTTGAATAAAAATACGTGACAAAGCCAGAAGCTCTCCCACCGCTATGCAAATCGGACGAAGCGAGATGCAAAGCACTCCACCAGATGCCCCCTCCCCCCCCCCTCCCCAGCCCACTTCCCTTAAATAAGGCGTAAAAGAAAACAACAACAGAGAGGAAATTGAAATATGGCGGGTTCAGGTCTGGCGCAACAAACAAAACAAAAAAGGGTTTTTCCTTCGGGTTTACCCCTTCGACACTGTACCAGAAAAAAAAACACTCCCCGAACCGAAAACGCAATATCCATGCACGATGCGCAACAAGCGCAGGGGGAGGGGGGGGGGTGCACAAATTTGCACAACCGCAACAATTGGTTTAATTTTTAATAGCCCTTTCCCCCCTCCCCCTCCCCCTCCCCTTCCCCTCCCCCTCCCCCCTCCACCCCTTACCCTAATGGATATTTGGGACGAAGTTATGCGAAAGGGTACTGGCGCTTAAAACCGCGCATCAGAACGTAACAGCCACAGCCGTGTATGACAATCCGCCATTATGGCTGAATCGTTCAATTCAATCAAGCGTTGGCGCGCTGTACTACCTTTGTGCTGTGTTGTGATAAATGGGGCTTTAATTTACTACTTATGGCTAATCCATTCCGGCCCGGTGTTGGAGTGCGATAGAGGCGCCGGTCTTTACACGGCAGGACCGGGGTTAAAATCTCATTCGGATCGTTCCCTTTTCTGGTAGGTTCCTTCCTATCGGCAAGTCTAGGCAAGCCATTCGATGGCCGTTAAGCCAAGAGGAAGAAGGTACGATGAGAGCTACCAACTACGGTGAGAGGAACTATGACAATTAAAAAATATTTAAAAACCATACTAACTCAATCATTGCTCGGCTTTGTTAGGCTGTACAAAGAGCAAAGTGACAGGTGCAAAAAAACACTCTAGTCGTGTCTGTCGCCAGTCTCCTCACAGCTTGGATACAGCCGAAGGTACGGTGCAAGAGACCGCCCGAGATCTATCATTACTTGTAAAGACCCCTTGCGATTACCGCACGCTCGGTGCGCTAATGTATAATTAAAGTAGTAAGCCTCTTAAGTAAACGTGTCGAGGTACAGGATATCGTTAAGATAACGCGCAAAGATGTGTACGTGTACGGTGCACCTTGATTGATAAGGGCGGGTGCCAACGTGAGAGCACATCTGCTGCACAGTGTACGGCCGGAGAAGCTGCTCCAGTCTCGCGAGTGCCACTGGCTGGTTGCAGATGAGACTCTCGTTCTCTCTACCAAACAGACACACACACACACACAGGCGAGCGAGCTATTCATCAGTACCTCATACTAAGCACACCTTTACAGATTCTAGGACTTTTGGTGAAGAATTCACGTCCTCTGTTAGCATCGTGTGGATGCGTCCATCCATCATTTTAAAATCTGTACTCTAGGTCTCTTACTCTCTCCTTTTCTTTCTCTTTTCCTAACCTTAGTAGTGCACGCGCTAGATTGTTCCGTATTTATGATGTACTTCAAGACATGTGCGAAATATTATTTTATCGGGCATCATCATTGCCTTATTGGTATGGGAGATGGAAGATAACAATAGTTAACGGAGCGAATCTGCAGTAGATCAGTTCGTCTGAGCAGTGTTTTGAGAAATCATATTTCGACCAATTTTCTCGTCTCTCCCTTCAGCCCCCCCCCTCCCCCCCTTCCACCCCATCCAAAGATATTTCGCATGTTATGTAATGTGTATGAATTTCCCACCCGGTCTCAGAAGCTGACACGTTCAAATGATGACGCTCCCTACCGATGCCTTCCCCCCCTCCTCCATTCCCCCACCCTCTTCCCTTGTTCAAGCTGGAAGCATTGGCACATCAAGGCAAGAATAAATATTTCGCAGGTTCCCACCCGAAACAAGTGTTTCCCTGCGACTGCGAAAGAGACGTTCCGTTGGAACGCACACAAACTGCTCACTACTCTCCGCCCGCAGTCACATTTCTCGCCGTAGCTCTCGCACACGTTGCGTTGCGTGTATGGGATCTTCCTACACCTTAGCCGTGAGAGCGTTGGAGCGAATTTTCACCACACCGCTATCACGCTAGCCGCGTGATAACGAGGGAAACATATATCCGGCATTGGTGTGTTGGTGTCGGAGACGTGAGCCAACCAATTCTCCTTTTCGGAAGGTTTACTCGCGCACACACACACACACGGGCAAAGCATTGCTGGTGGACATTAGACATCTTCTACACGTTTCGCTCCAAAAAACCGAGACAGCGCGAGAACCGATCCGCGTCCTGCGAGCACCTTTTACCTACCTAGATTAAAAAGAAAAAAAAAACCAAAAAGATGCGTGCCTTCATATCTCCGTGTGTTCGTTTGTGTGCGCGTGTGTGCCCTTACGGAGAGCAAACGGAAAACTCTCGCTGAGCGTTGCGTTCGCTAGATGAAAATAAATATGAAACCTACCAACTGAGATCCCCACTCGGTAACGTGGGACCGGATCGAAGCGAAGCAAATTCGCAGTTAAGCACAAGGGCACAAGAAGTTCGGCAGGTCAGTCTACATCGGTGCCCAGAAGGGTGGTAGAGCGTGTGTGTGCGTGTGTGCGTGCGTGTGTGTGGTGGTTGCTTAGCTTTATCAACTAACCAAGTAAGCGTCCCGCGTACAGGGACACGGCGGAACAGGGAACAGCTCCAGGAGACTAAAACAAAAAAACCTCCCTCCTTGAAGAATTCTTGAACGAGACGGTAGGACGCATTGCCCGTTCGGTACTGATAGCGAACACCTCTGGCAGGCCAGGTACAGCGCCAGGTTCACGTTTGCTTACCCATTTTTCCCAAAACACCTTCAGCGTGGTTAGTGGTAAGCGCTTAGTAAAACCCCAACCCTCTGGTTTCGCTGTTATGTTTTGACATCCCGAAAAAAGGCTGCTTCATCATCATCAGTACGCCCAGCGGTTTGTGCGTGTGTGTGCGTGTGTGCGTGTGTCTTGAAGGTTTGCCACAATTCAAACGATATTCATCTGCAAACTATCAACCCCAAATCCAATCCCGACCAGCAACAGGCCAATGCCAGCCCAGTAGATGCACCAGCAGCACCAGCTCCTGCAAGCTCAGCTCAGTGTGTAAGTAGGAGAGCCGTCCAGCCCAGTCCAGTTAGGTCGTGGGCGTGCAGCAAGTACCACCAACTACTGCTGCCTACTGCGACACAAAACAATGGTGTGTGTGTGTGTATGAGTTGCAGTAAGGTTTGCTAAAAACAGGCTCCCATTTTCATCCGAGTCGCACCAAGCTGTCACCGTCTTTCAATGTGTCTAAACGTGGAACTCTTCTTTACATTGAAAGCGTATTGTGATGTCATTACAGACTCACAGGCTTTTCTGCTTGTAATATGAATTCGCAGGACTCTCGAGCAGAAAGTGTTTCTTTGATGATGTACTACAAGAAAAACTCTCACACATACACACTCAGAGGGAAATCTTACCTGAAGAGAAAATATCTCTGTAATTGATAACGCCATCCAAACGAAACTGGTTCATGTGCTTTGCTCAGCAGTATGTGAGACCACTCTCCCGATGCGTTGCTGCTATAAAAAAAAGGAATTCAATTTTCCCTCCAACTATTCCAGGAGAGTAGCTAAGCATTTCTCTCACAAATTTCCCGGACTCTTTATCCGACGTTGAACTATTTTTCTAGCCGAGTCGACATCTTAAGCTATGTCATCGTCTGAGAGTGTCCTGTACAGCGTAATGATAAAAGACTTTCTACTAGAGAAAGCGCCACTAAAATACTCCAGAATATCGCGCGTCCTGTAAAAATCTGTCCCCTATAACGTCACAAAGTGACAGTTTTTTTTGCAACTCAAGGCTTTAAAAAGCACGAGTGACATCAGCATGCTTTGCCTGCGCGGTTCAAGTACTAGCGAGCGGACAATTAAAGCAACTCACTATTTGTATTGTTTACCTCCCTCGGCTTGACAGCAGCGTCAGAACACACGGGAGAGGGATTTCCTGTTCTGGATGAGAGAATTGAGCGACACCGTTGCGTTATCGGGAACAACTAACGGCAACTGTTCGCAGGACGCACGGTTACATCAACAGTGTAAATCTGAGGAAACTATTTAACCTACTAATCGATGCTACTTACTCGGGCAGCTCTTGGACGGATACGTCAGTAGAGGCGTTAGCCTCGCCTGCTCATGTGATTGATTGAATTCGGTTTCGGGAAGGCGTAGAGGCTATTTACGACTAGCAAGCTACTTACTTAACTAATAGTCAGGTCAGGAGGTTCTGTTGGATGACAGTTCTCGTACAATTAAGACGGGGAAAAAGTACTTCTTTATGTAGAACCGCCATAATGAGCATTCCGAGTCGCAATCCTAATGGCTTAACGACTTGACAACTAAGATGTTCCTCTCGTTTTTTTCTCTTTCATTCTCTCTTTTTAACTGACAGGTGTACGTTGACGGATAGTTCGGAAAGCAACCGCGTTCGCCACCTGTGCACGCAACACCGATTGCAGTAGGGAACGGAGCGAAATAGTGTGACCCATACCGAGGGTGCAACAGCAAATGCAACTGGAATGAAAATAAGTGCAAAATAAAATCTAGAACTACGCAAAAGAAAAACGCGCAAAAATATTCAAAAAAAAACAAAACAACAAAAGAAAAAAAAAGCAAAACTATACAAACAACAAAGGAACACCATTATAGAAGAAAAGAGGGAGAGGAGAAGAAAAAACAACACATGAAAGTACCATTCAATTTATGAGCATTATGCCTAACGCAGGGGACAACACTGACAAAGAACAAATAAGCAAATAACATTTACTAGATATAAACGAAAAACCGCAAATAACCGTATACACCTAATATAATAAAAATAAAAAATAAGAAAACACAAACCAAACAAAAAGAAATGCAAGCGATGTAGCAAAACAAACAAGAAACCAAACAAAGGAAGAGAAAACAACAACACAGCAAACAAAAGCAAACCAAACCAACCAAATCAAGGGAATAATAAAAGCAAATAATAATAACGTTCGTAAAGCAAATAATTAAATCAGGAAACTTTCGGCGGTGCGCGTAGTGCGGCAGAGAGAGAGAGGGTGTCCCCAGTGCGCCCGGGAACGCACCTTATACAGATTGTCAATAAGGCGATACTCCAGTACCGAACAAAACATAAGCAAAGCAATATACCTAACAAATAGCAAAAACAAACCAAAAAACAAACGAAGAAAAAAAAAACAACCTCAAGCTTGTCAGATGACTCACCTATTTAGGAGTTTCGGTGTCGTATCTCGGGTAACGGAGAGGTATCGGTAGGCGTGCGTGTTTTTTTTTTCGGTGTTTTCTTGCTGTGTGAGTGAGTCAGTCGGACGGTTCTCCAAACCTGACAAGGCGCTAGTGCGTAGACATTTTTTTTTTTCGTGCAGACAAATAGCCGGAACAATATGGCGGCGGGAAGGTGTTGAAGCAGTTATCGTCGGCAGGGTGTGTGAGTGTGTGCGGTTGTGTGATTTCTAGACTGCAGATAATCCTGAGAAGGGATTGAACGTGTGTGTACTGCTGCTACTCGTCTGTTTAGAAGAAGAAAATACTGAGACCATCCCACCCCACCCCTCCTCCAAGAAAAACCTAACTAACCTCAGTAAGAACGAGTCGGCCAAATGGCTACCGTCTCGTGTGCGTCGTTTACCGTGCGCCACTGTGTGGGAGTGATTGGTGCGTGCTCGCGACCAAGCAATCACAGTTAGTTGCTTGATGCTGCAGCTCGTACACCGGTGCGCTGTGGTGTTGTGTGCCGTTGTGTGCCGCGCGTTGTGGTGATATAGGTTGGACGCTAGGGACGTGCCGGGACCGGGACCGAAATGTGGTTTGCAGCCGGACAAGCTGCTGGTAGCAAGTGTGCGCAGTGCAATAGCAGGTAGTGCCTAGACCCATCGATCGCGGCCCGCGATCGAACTACACACGACGTGCACACATACATACATACATACACACGCATCATCTATATAGTACACGGCGCGGTTTCGTTGCTGTTGTTGGTCGGTCTGGCGTATGTCCGAGGGCCGCCGCCGTCAAGCAATCAAAAACCTGCACGCATCAGATCAGCAAACCCGAATCGCTCCCGGCACCGTTAGTAGACGGAGTGGAAGGACAGAACAGCCAAATACACCAAGCAAACATTCTCTGCAAGCAACCAGTACCTACGGGAGGGTGGAGAGTAACACTGTTTCATCGTTTTCGCTAAGCCTTCGCGCGTATGTTCTAGTTTTGTGTGCGTGTGTGTCGCAATTTGCCGCTCCGACAAAACCGAAATCCCACAAAATCGCGACATCGAGTACGGCCGGCTGGTCGGATAGTGAAGGTACTTCAAGTGACAGTTTCCAACAAAACACAACAAAAAAAAAAACCCCCTCATCCGGCATCCGCGTGTGAGTGTGATCGTGTGCCGGAACTGTTTCGAAACATGTCGCCACAAGTTTCGTGGTTTCACCGGTACCTGCCGCTTGGTCGGTGCAAGCTAACGGAACGCAGACTTCCGGACCGGACGTCGTGGTTGCTGCTCACGCTCATCCTGCTCGGCAACCCTGGAAGGCTACAGTCAACGGCAGCTGACGATCGGGGAATTCACAAGCGAGGTAAGACACCTTGCGCTTTGTCTCAATATTCATAACAGCCTTGTTTGGGGGATTTAACTAACTTATGCTAAAGACCTAGAGCTAAAGTTGATGCAAACAGATGTGCAGATCTTGTTTGTGGACCAGTCTCAGCTATCCTGTGAAGTACACGTCAAACTAATGCATGCTGGGCAAACTACTTTCAAGTTAAAGTCGTTTGGGTCATCCATGTTCTTTCCATACACATAAAGTTGAAGTCAATCTTACTACTTTGCGGAGCACAGGTGAAGAAAATGTTTTCTAGAGGACATTCTAGTTGAAGTCTGTCAAGGTATCCTCATTAGGTCTTCTCCTCTTTCATTAGGTCCTCCTTTCCGGTCATTAGGACATTCCTCTTATATGTCTTCTTATCAATAGAATGATCAGGTAGACGACTTTCAATTGGAAGTCGTTAAGGTCATCCATATTCTTGCTAAATAAATAAAGTTGAAGTCAATCTTACTAGTTCGCGGAGCACAGCGGTGTCAGGATAATGACTACTAGACGAACTACCTTCAAGTTGAAGTCTTTTAGGGCTTAGGCCTCCGCCTAAGCCACCGGATCACCTCCATTTTGGATTTCTCTTCTTCTTGTCTCGACCTTCTTAGGTCACGCCGGCCATCGAATGGCTTACTAAGACTGCGGATAACCACTGTCCCTGGATGGGATTTAAACCTCGGTTGTCGCATTTACTACCGGACGCCGGGCTTGATTTTGGACACGAAAGTCCCTTTTTGTTCTTCAATTCTAAGCTTCACAACTCTCTAATGAAGTTAGGATAAGTACTTTGCTCGGATAAATTCTTTACCAAGTCGTCATTATTATGCAATAAAGTGCTGTTTGGTCCTTTTAGTACCTTGCCCTATCATAATTAAAACTGCTTCACACTATGCAACATACCGAGAGTGACGAGCCTGGGACGTTCAGTCCCACTAGGTCAGGTTGAAAGTTTGAGGTACGCTTTTGTTTTCACGGACCACATACACACACACACAGACACACACGACCGAAACACCGCGGTTGTAGTGTTTCGGGCGGCTGGGTCGTAGTCACTCCCAACGAGCTTTGAAGTTTGATTACGGGGCTAAATTCGTTCTCATACGTGGAACAAATCTCTAGGGAGCTTTCCGTTGTGTTGCTGTTGAGGGAGATTGCGTGTAACTTCACCAAATACCCTGCACTACACTGCATTATGTAGTTTGATTACTTCGGTTAATCTCTCACTCAATGGATCGGCCGCCATTTTACAGATCCCGGCGAATTCTAATGAAATAAAATTATTTAATTCTACTTTACTGCGATCCAAACCTAGGGAGGGACCTGATGGTAGGATGGCGCATATATTGGGAAGTACTCATCATTTTCACCATCATAATCCCCGGCATGCACTGTGGAAAACTTTCAAACGCATCAAACATATAATCAACATGCCCACCGCAGGCGCTGGGTAGGCTTCGTTTATTTCTGTTCGGTTGCGATGAAATCTAATCTGCAAACCATGAGCCAACCCACTCTGTGGAACCGACTCACTGTAAGGATTCACTAGCGTGCGGCTCATGATGTCTCGGTTTTTAAATGGTAATGTACTGGCGATGATGTAAACTAACCACAACAAATGAACCTTGAAACGGTATGAAGGGCTTCTGCTAGGGAAGCATCTGTTTGTCCGATAGTGAAACGTTCTCGCTCGATTGTGATGAAGCAGAAAGGCAAAGCAATTTCACTGCACGGTACAGCAGCGTCACGGCCATGACCACGGTCTCTGGCAATTAAAAAGCAAGGCTTGTAGCATCGCCATTCGTCCAAGCAGTAACCGATTACCCAAAAACAAACGCACAAACACGCGGCGCACATTGTGTCTCTTTCGTCCAGTTGCGTCAGTCAATCGAAGGTGGCGATGAAAAATGTGTAATATCCGCGAATCTTTTCCTTTCCCAACCCCCAAAATACCATCTGCTTATGCATTTCCGGCCAAATGTTGATGTGATCTCACCGCGCGCTCGCTCTCTCTCTCTCTCTTTCACTCTATCCACCTTTCCCACCACCCTTGTTTACCCTTCTTCGCTTCCCTTTTTGGTTTCAATCTCTCCAATTTCACCGCCACCGTCGGGTGGACTCCATTAGTGTACGTTATGTTTCTGGTCCGTTTTATTTTTATGTTCACATAAATAACAACAAGCGGGATAGATCAGGGGTCAGATTGGAAGTACAGCGTGTGTACAGCATAGGCCTCCACTCCAACGCGTTGGTACGATGTCATACCGGTGTACACACCGAGCAAACACACCGGGGCTGGCTAGCGCGTTGGAACGCGGGACAGGCGCAGCAGCAAAACACACGAAACGAAAGAGCGGTGTCCGTAACGCACGTAGCGGTGCTTTAAATTTAAACAAACAGCAAGAAAACGGCAAATCGACGAAGCGTGTCTTTTCGGGTGTCGATGTCTCAGACGTTGAACGCGTTCTCCATCTAATACGCACATCCATTAGGGTCCGTTTCATCCGCACCAACGTCCGGATCGTGCGTCTCTGCCTACGACCAGCACAGAAAGCAGGTGTGAACGAAAATCGTCCGTCTGACAAGCGGTGGCGATGAGAAAATCGACAACCTCCAGCACACACACACACGCACACACCAACATACCCCGGGAGCTGGCACTCATCACTCATCATCCACCTTGCTAAAAGTCAGGGAACGTGCAACATCTAGCGATGGTGCTGTGCTTAAGGCAAAGTGTTACGATATAAGAGCCAGTGCTATCAGAGTCTTAGACTTGATAGTGTCTAAGGAGGGAGGAACGATGATTTTTAAGTAAGAAGGCTGAGGTGAAGCAAACCGGCGTGCAAGCTGTGCGGTTGATTCAGGACGGTGGTCAGGATGATTGTGTGGGAAAAAAAGGATGCTGGCCGATCGTGACGTAGGATAGGGCGCATGAATTTTTGGAAGAATTATTAATGATATGTGTAAAAGTTGCAAAACACCCGGTGGCGGATTAACCTATTGGTGGCCGCTCGAGGGGAAACCTCGCCGGGCAGGGAAGCTTCGCCGACTAGAGAACCGCCCGCTAGACTAAGGACGATGAAACCAAATATCTTCCCCCCAAAGACTAATGGGGTTTTGTGACTGATGAAGACCTCCTGACCGGTGACTTCGCTCATAGGTTAGCCCACCACTGCCAATAGGGAAACACTAGTCGGCGGAAAATGGCAAAAAATGGCTTAATAAAGAAGTCATGAAACAAGTCACCAAGGACACCTCACATGTCAGAATGGACCTCAGGATGTCGATGTAAACAGTGACTGTCATGAGTCTTCTTGTTGTTGGCTTAACGAGCTTCTAGATCACGCCGGCCATCCGGCCGGATGGGATTTAAAATCCCGGTTCTGCCGTGTGAAGATCGGTGGATGGTCATGAGCCCTGTACATTCAATAGACTCTGAAGGAACTAGAAGTCCTATCAAAGAATCCCGCGAATTTGTCGACCCCTGATGTTAAACAAACTTTCTCTTGCTCTCCACGATGCTGTTCCTCACTATCTCTCTTTCTCACGCTCTCTTTCTATTGCTTGCGCACTCTTTGCTCATCTCTCAACCTCTCGGTGCACAAGATTTTCCCCAATACTTAAACCGCAGGCAACGGCTGTGCGGTTTTGAGGCTAAACGGCACTGCTTGGTGAGAGATTGATTGGTGAAAACTTGCTGCGTGCTGCCTTTTTTGGTGTAGCTGTTTTGGCGATTTTGGCCCGATCGAACGACGGTGAGAGCGGGCTCCTCGGTGCACAAACACGTGGGGTTGATGGGTGGGATTCTAGGGGAGGATAATGGATCCTGAACTCTTCGGCCTCATTTACATCGGCATGAAGCAAATTTTTGTTAGTAACCCACTAGACACAAACACACACAGCCAAGGAGGATAAAGGCGCTTGCGCTGTTGGAAAAGTGGGAAAGGTTTTTCTTTTGGGTAGAAAAAAAGGCGAACTTTGCTACAATCGCTAGGACACATCTGAGTCCTGTCTTTCGGCCACACTTTCGCCCGCTGTCTAAAACGGCTACGCCGTCTTACTATTGCCGCGCTAGCAGCTTCGGAGGTTCTGCATGACTTTTCAAAGCACTGTCGCTCCTTCGGTTTCGCTGAAAGTATCTACCATTGTTGGATCCTGCTTACCATCAGAAGAGCATGGTGTGTGTGTGTGAGAGAGAGAGAGAGAGAGAGAGAGAGAGAGAGAGAAGGCCTATCCAACAGGCCATTTTTTCATGTTGCGCGAAGCGAAGTGACATCCCCAACCCACGCACACATAGAGATAGATGTCGCCACGTACAAGGGCTAGCCGTGTTAGTAGGTCAGTGAGATGAAAAACAGTCAGCCAGCGAGCCAGCCAGTCAGCTCGGGCCACGCTTTTGACCGACTGGCCCCGGAAATAACCTTCCCGCTCACACGCTCTCGCTCTCTCGCTTGAACGTGTCGCCGTCCACTGCCATCGAACCCGCCACCATGCTACCGCGACCTTTCCTTACGGTGCCATTTTGTTCTTCTTTACCCGTCGGGTGTGCGTAGTCGGGCAATAAGTAATTTGTGCAATTTTTATTACATATTGCTAGTAACTGTTGTTTCGAGCTTCTTTGTTTTAGGTGCCTTTTTTTTTTGTTGCTTCTCCTCTCCAGTTTCGCTCCGAGTCCCTTGCGCGCCGTGCAACTCTCGCACTCGCAGCATAATTCCAGCTGTTGCCCTTATGATTTAAGGGCACGTGTTTTGTTGTAGAGCAGCCTCAGGAGCCTTACGTCTAAAAGGATGCGGAAAAGCTTTTCGGATCACGTTTTTTTTTTGTGCGAAACCTCGTCACAATCGTTCTCTCCCGGTAATCCTTTCCCTCCCCTCTCACTCTCTCTCTCTCTCTCTCTTTCTCTCTCTTTCTCTCTCTCTCTCTCTCTCTCTCGCACACACTCACACACAAACAGAGAGCGAATTTCATCTCCATCTTCCAACACATACACGAAAACGGGCACGTGCACACATCGCATATTTCTTGGGTTTAAATACCTCTTCATCTCTCCAATCCACCTTCCCCCCTCCCTCCCTTCCTCCCTCCCACCTTTTTTGCTTGTGCTGCCTGGCAACTCTCCTCACGCTCCACTCCCCCTCCTCCCTGGAAGTATCCATTACTCTAAGGCTTATAATAATTTGTGTGCCGAAAATTCATCATAAAACATGTACTCGGTGTGCACGCTCTAGTGCTATGTATAATATCGTCTGGGTGTACAATGTTTTCGTTTCTTTTTTTCATCTTCTTCTTCTTCTTCTTCTTCTTCGATTTTCTTCTTCGTTTTACTGGATGTGTGTGTGTGTGTGCCGCAAGACGCGTGGGAAAAGAAAAGCCAAATAAGGCAACGTTATTTAATGGGTGGGTGCGCCTGGTCGCTCGTAGTCAAATCCGATCTCCACTACATGCACACACACACACACACACTATAAATTTTTTGTTTGCTAACGAACACCTGCAAACAAAAAAAGGATTCAAACAACAACAACAAAAGAGGAAGAAAAATTATCTAAAGGATATTTCACTACACTACAGTTTTCTCAATCCCGCCTCACCGCCCCCACCCCCTATTCCCATAAACAAAAAAAAAACAAAAACCCCACCCGTAAAGTATTGAAGGTTACATGGTAAAAACCTGCAGCACAGTAGAAACGTTCGAAAAATTCACTACAACCTACCCGATGCTGAGTTTGTACCAGAACGGGAGGAACGGCGGTGTGAGAGTTTGAGAAAAGATGGGTGGAAACGCAGCAAAGGTACGGGTTCGAAGGGTATAGAGAAAGTAGTCCGGGATGGAGAAAATATCACAAAACCATTTACATGTGATCCAACCCCCCCCGCTCCACCCCTTCCGCCTACCCTCATTAACCCTACTTCGGTTGCCATGGACAACAAAACACACTGGAAAGGGAAGGTTTTGTGGGGCGGTGGAAAGTATTAAATGTGATGGAAAGCCACAAATAAGACGAAAGTTTTTCGGCTGCGTTGTTTCTGGAAGCTGTTTTCGAACTTTTGTTGTTTTGGCTTGAAAAATGCAGAAAATGTTAATTTTTCGGGCTCCGTGTCTATGCACTCGGCACGGTTTTTGCTGGTTGAGAGAAGACGCGATGAAGGGAAAGAGGCAAGCAGTAAAGCGAGGAGCAATGTGATAAAAAAAACACACATACACTGGACAGAGAAAAGAAAACACCGCGAAGCACATTAAACACCGGTATCGGTTTGTGCATTGCGTTCGGTTGATATTATGCAAATATTAATAAAGTTGCAGCATTTTTCGCTACTTTACTTGTGCATAATTTTTTTTTTGGTTTTTATTTATTACAGTCTTTTCTTCCAATTCTTTTAGCTCCTTTTTGCATTTTTTTGGTGTGGTTTTGTGTCTTTTGCTTTTGTGCTTATATTATTATAATTTTGAAACCTTACCTATCTGAAACTTTTCCTTTTCATTTAGAGAGGATCCAACTTTTGTTGGGTTTTACTCCTTTTGCTTTTTTATTCGTATGCTGCTTTTGCTTCATTGACAGTTTTATTTTAATTTAATTGACATTTTGCAAATAGTTGCTCTTGTTTGTTATGATTTTCATTTAAAATGTTCTTTTTTTTTGAGTATTTTATTTTTACTGTAATTTTGCTTGGTTTTATTAATTTTTTGTAGTGCTTTACATTTATTTTAGTGATTTTTATAAACTCGGTATGTTGTAGCAAATATTTCTTTACAAAATAGTTTTCATTGCTGCTATGAAATTTTTTAAAGTAATTAACTTTATTTCATAAATTTTCAATGCCTCCTCATACTGTTTTGTTGAGTTTATTTCTTTTTTTGTTACATTTTTCCTAACCATGCCTCTTCGCTTTCTTTCGAAACGAAATGAAGATAATAAAACCAAGGCCTCACATATTCTTGAATAATTTTACACCCCCAAACTGTGGGGTGTTAAAATTTCGCACCCCTTTGCGCCTTCCGCTTAAGACTAAATCGATTCACGGTATACTTTCCCTCACTTTGCCTTTCTTTCTTACCGTTACCAAGTATCATCCGCCACGCCCTTCCGCCTTCACGTGCGTATGCAAAGATGTGTGTATATTTAAAGAAATAATAATTCTTGATGAGCATTCAACCAACCAAAGCCTAATGTGGATGCTTTCGCTCCACTCCGCTCACGCTGCTTCCCCTTCATCGCAGTACCGTAGCCAAAATTTTGCCTTTTTCACACCACCGAGCCACCCACCCGCCTTTATCCAACCCGTCATAGAGCGTTGGAGTTAAATTTTCCAATTTTGCGTTTTCCAATCTTCCAACGTGTGTGCAGCTCGCTAGAAAATTGGGTTTTTGGTTAAGAGCTCTCTTACTTGTGGGGGGGGGGGGGGAAGGGTAGGGGGGGTGCCCATATGGTGATCTCAAAAAACCCGGGCGGTAGTACTCCATCAAAACATCGTCAACGTCGTTTGCCTTGTTAAACGATTCCAAATACGATCAACCTTCGCAAGTTGGAGACCAGTCTCCCTTCATCTTCGTTTGCCTCTTTAGGTGTGTGATTGTGTGTGTGTTTGTGTTTTTTTTTTTTTTGTGGGTTGGTTGGTAACCTCAGCCCTCTCTCCTTCCTCAACCCGGCTTCCGATGGGTGATGGATGTTGTTTCACCCCCATTTGCAACGGTGCTGAGGCGACGTTCAGGCCCATCATGCCCTTTTGGACCGTGGACTCGTGACGAAACATGGCAACCAATTCTGCAACACCCTCCTCCCGCTCCCCCACTCGCATCCCTTATTTCATTTAAGCGAGTGAGGTGGGTGAAGTAAAAGAAGCGAAAAACCGAACGGGAACGGAACTTCACTCGAGCAGTTTTTATTTATGAGCAATTTTCTATTAATTTGTCAACTCGCTGTTGCGCACTAGCGGCGATCGTCCCCCTGTTCGTCGTCGTCTGCGTGTGTTTGTAAGTGTGTTGTGTCCGTTTGGGCGGTGGTGTGCGTGCGTATCTGGGCTGGTGCTGTGTGTGTGTGTGTACGAGAGCATCAGGTACCCAAATAGATTCGCAAACGTTCTTTACAACGCTGATGGCTTCGGTAGGGAAAGTAAGATTTTTTACCACTGAACCTACCCGAGGAGAAAACAAAAGCAACAAAAAAAGGAAATGTGGGTGAAACATATAGTGCAAAGAAGAAAAAAAAAACACAGAGAAAAAGTGAAACCCATTTCTGTGCTCTGATTGGAAACACATAAAAATAACACGAGTGTTAGGGGGTCTCTTGTTTTTTGCTTTTATTTTTCCCCCTCCGGAGTTTTTTTCTGCGTATTGCTCGAATTGGGTTACCTTGAAATAACGCATTAATTGTTTTGCCAAAACAGCAGCAAACTAGACTAGGCACACTAACGAAATAACAAGAAATACCAACATTCGGGAAAATATTTTCATTTCAAGGACTCACAAAAATTTCCGGCTATCGGAGTAAAATAATTGCCTATTTTAAATTATCATATTTTAATTGATTTATTTTTTATTTTATTTTTTTAAACACTGCATATAATGTAATAAGTTTATACACCAGATCAACGGAGAGTTTTCTCCCTGTTTTTACCGCTACCGCCAAATAGCCAGCATCTGCCAAATAGTCAAGCAGTCATAGGCAGTTACACCGACACCGAAACAGCGAAACACGTCACGTCAAAGCAATTGACATTTGATGTACCAATTTTTTTGTCAGAAGGGTTGCTAAATGTATCATAAATTTGACACATTTTTCGGAGATCACAGAAGAATAAAGCAGATCATAATTATTTGATTAAACAGACTTTTACTTATTTGTTTATTTGTCGGTCTCCTTGAGAATCAAATTTACAACTAAAAATCAAAAATTACTTTGGATGGAGACGCCTAGTGCTCCATTCGAACGGTAAAGACAAAATGACTAAATCACGGATGGAAGCACCCATTGTTAACATTTAAGCAGTGTATGAAGTAATTTTCCAATAAGGAATACGGTCTACCCGTCATTACGAAATAAGAAAAAATCCAATATGTTTTTAACCTTTTGTACAACCATTATGAGCATGATTCTTTTATGGGCAAGACTAAACGATTTTCATGAGGCAAAATATTTAATAGTTTGACTTTAGACAAAAAAAAAATAAATTCTATTAGTCGTTATTAGATCGTCTGCTTGTGAATCAAATTTTTACCTTAAAATTAAAAATTATTTTGGATGGAGACGCCCAATGATTCACTCTAACTGTGAAGGCAATAAGACTAAATTATGGATGGATGCGCCCAGTGCTTACATGTAAGCTGGGAATGAAGTTTATGATTATGTGAACCATTTTTTTTATCAAATGCTTTTTGCAATATTTGTTTAACCATTTGTACAACCATAAAGAGCATGATTCTTTTATGGGCTAAAAAAACGAACTAATCCGAGCATATTGTAAAAAAAAAAAACGCGGGTAAAATGCTCTGTTTTTTGTCCAGCGTTTGCTTGTGTTAGCGATGAAATTATCCACATGCTATCGATATAAAAAATTGCAATAAAATATGAGACTATGTAAAGTTTTTGTCACATTTGCCGTAGCCACTCATTAAAATTGCAAGTCATTTATTCTACCCAAACACATACATACAAAAAATCCACCCTTGTGGTGTGTTTAGTAATGAAGTATATTATCAAAAAATATGTGCCTGTTGTTGAGCGCTACTGGATACATGAAACTGTATTTAGTATTAATACAGAACGATCGCTCGAATTCGAGTTTGACGGAAGGTGGCTAAACGCTTCACTTTTCTAACTAAAATCATCATAGACACCGCAACATGCGTGCTTTAAAGGTATACTAAATCAAGTAATTGATTAACTTCACAGTATACTGCCATAAATTACGCAGTATGCATTACAAATGTAACAAAAACACGTTCAAAACAGCTGGTTTGTTTTTTTTGTTTTTCTTTTTAGTGACATCTATTGCATTGGAGAACAGTTAACATAATTGTTTGAACGATTATTCAGGGGTAAAAGGGGGAAGTGATCAGGGAAACTGGAATGACATTGAATAATCCACTTTATTATTTATTTGTAATTAGTACAATACAGCGCAATATCTGTTGCCATGCCGAGTAATACGAGCTGCAGATTAAATTGAATTAAACTGCGCCTAAAACTATGCAACAACTCAGCACTAAATCAATTTTTATCGTTTTATTAACATTTATTAGTTGCATTTTACACGACGCTTACACATCATGCCAATAAGCTTCGTTGTGTTATTATTTTAATTTAAAAAAGAAAAAGAAACACTGCCACGCATAGTATTCCATTCCTTACCTTTGACCATTGAAACGCTGCAAGCGAAGCAAACCCAATATTGAAATACCTGCTTACCCGTACCAAGAACCGATTCGTTTCGAAATGAAATCAACGGTATGAAAGCGAAAGACAGCATCTACCATCGCCCGGTATTGCTCGGGAGATAAGCATAGCAAAGTTTGCAGTCAAACAACCTTTCCCATCCTCTTTTTGACGCACTGGATGGGCCACGCACAGGAGGCGGTGCAGGCGGCGTACCAGGCGAAGCGATCGAATCGAGGCATTGAGATAATTACGTGTTAATTAGTTTTCGCATAAACTATTCATTTTTTACTACCCGCTCCCCCCACATCGATGCAATCAAAACCAAATCAAACCGTAATCAGTGCGAGTAGCGAGAATTAAAGCAAAAAAACAAAAAACAAGAAAAACGCTTCCTTGTGCGCTGTTTAATAAGCACTTCAGCATTACTTCAAATGGATGTGAGCACGGCCGTGTACGGCAAGAGGATGTACACACCACGGGTTCTGGGGCGGGGGCACAAACCTCGGCCACGGTGCCACACATGCACAACCGTGCGGTCTATTTCATCTTCATGCAATGCTGCTGATTCTCGGATTCTCGGCGATGCATGGTCCGTAACTTATCCGTACCATCAACATGTTATGACGCTGCCATGTGTTTTGAAGGGCACACGGTTGAGTTGATGAATTAATAAAGTTCTTGTACCGATGCCGATTTTTTGTTGTTGCTTTGTCTGCATTTTAAGCTCCCACACAACTAACAAATAGTACCGTTTGGAAAATATGCAGTGCTCTAATAAGATAAACAAGTAGCTTCCGTGTACTGTAAATAAAACAGGACCGCCTAGCATCGTTTCACATGAAAAAGACTTGTGAGAGGACATTAAAAAAGGTATAAAAGTAGGCTAATTATTTTACAAAAAATTTAAGGCGGAAAGGAAACCTCTCTTGGAAAGAAATTTTTGCCAGATTGTAACCCAGATGAAAGAACATAAATACAAACGACTGTTTCTCATAAGAAGAAATAAATGAGAATAAATAAATAAAATAAAACAAACCACCAACTATTTGCAAATAGGTTAATAAATAAAGAAATACAGAAATATGTAAAACAACAACCAAAACTAGCAAATTTACAACAAAACCAAGATGCTCAAATATAGTAAAAGAATTTTTGAAATAAACTCATAACAGCCAGCGAAAGCAATCATTTTCCAAAAACAGCATTCGAATAAAAAGAAAAAATAACACACAATGAAAGAAGGATAGTGAGCAAATAGTTAAAGCTCACCGTCGCAAACGTATATACGCCCTTTTCCCGTACGAATCCTCCGAGACAAATGGTTTATTTCCTGTTCCAGTGTCCTGGTTTTACTCTTTTATGCCCTTTTTGTGTATTATTTTTTAACTGTTGAACGGCAAAAAAAAAAAGCACCCGGAAGAGGTTGTGGCACTCCGGTTGCACATAAAAGTGTCTGTCGAACGCGCAGCTTATCTGAGATGATGCACTGCGAAGCTTCTTCGGTTTTGTTTCTACATAAATATAGCACTAGCTCTAGCTATCTATCAGACGGTTAGTGCAAAAGGGGGTTCGTAACCCGGGACTGTAATAAAATGGACTTTTACCGTCCATTTCCAAGTGCACTGTCAGGTTTCGAAGTGGCATTACATTTCCGACTAAACTCGCTGGAAAAGAGGAAGAGCAAAAGCTAAAAAAAAAAAAGCACGTGAAGGAGGCAACGCGTAATCGAAGTACGCGGTACGAGTGCTGTAAGGTGGCTTAAAAATGCGGCAATGCTCAACGTACCGGATGGTCTTCCGTATAGGTGGCTATCGTTGTACGAGTGGCTCTGCCTGAACCTCGCGAGATTAATAAATCAACCGGTGATCAACGTGCACGGGAAGAAGCTAACTTTGCTCCAATTTGTCCGTGTCCGGGATGTGTGTCGGGTGAGCCATCGAGGGGTTCAAATGATATCCCAACATCGAGCAGCGCACCGGTTGCGACACTAAAACTATTTGCTGCCGCGCTGGGTGTGGTAGCTAATGGGTCCTCGCAATTCTTGACCAGGGAATTCAATATTTCGTAGATTTAATTGATGATACGTAGCTAGTGAGGTTTGCTTTACAGGTTGCGAGCATTGAAACATACTCCATTTCGTAACCGGTGCCATATCTTCAACAAACAGGAGTAATCGCCGACTACCTGTCGCACTACACGTATCCGTGGACGATTGGGTGCGCATATTTTTGTGTGGCTAGTAACGCTATCCGCTTGGTGTGCGTTAACGGCATACCTGAGCTCCCCCAATATCGAGCGAAAGTGGTGCGTGTGCCTAACCCGCATTGCGTTTTCGCGTTCCCCGAGCTTTGTACGCAACACGGCGCTGATTTGTGACAAATCGTCGCCAGGAGACTACGCAGCAACCTCACCTTGACTTGTACACACTGGACGCCATTGCAGGTATTTGTGGCACAGGAAACGACCGATGAAAAGAGAGAGAGAGAGAGAGAGAGAAAGAGAGAAACTCTCGGGAACTATCCTGCCTGCAATGGAACGCAAACGGTGGCGATTTTGGTGGAATCGAATGCAGCGCAGTGCAGCCCCAACATTGCTGTCACACACGCGAAGGGGGCTTTTAGAGTTTTGTGGAATTTGTTGCACCATTGTGCTGGTTCCACTTTGTTCTTTTTCGAGCCCCTTGAGCGTTGCTGACGAGAACAAGACGTTGATGCTGACCTTAAAGCTGCCGCTGCTGCATTACGATGCTGGTCGGCGCTTTAAAACACGCACACACCAGAGTGTGGAGGAACAAATTGAACTCCCTGTCAATGAGTTCTCGCTCCTTTGGGATTGGTACGCGCACTGCATCCATCTCGTCTATGTGTTATATATGTGTGTTTGTGTTTGAATTGGAAAACCGATTTTCTTTGCTCGTTGATGGGCCCAAACTGGATATCTCTTGGGAGGGACGAGCAGGAAGTATAGTGGCAGGTTCCGGCTTCGGTTTAATTAGGAATAGAACTTTGTGCAAAAATAAGACATACTATAGAGACAAGGAAACCCATTATTGGTCAGGATCCTTCCCCCCCCCCCCCCGAAGGTGGCCCAAGCCCTTTTCCTTAGTTACCTCTTACTGAAACGCTTCGCCTTCTTTATGGTTTACCATCTACCGTCCCGACCCGACCTGCAAGACACTCATGGTGAGCTGGAGTCGGCTGCTGCCGTCTTAATTTATCACGTTTATTTGTGGTTTTCTAGTCGGATAGGTTAAACACACATACATACACACATACAAACAAACAAAGCACACACAGATCAAGAAATTGCCCAGGGCTTCTTCTCCTGGGGTTGAGCTCAGACCGTTGGTGATCCAGCTCCAAGGACCGGTGATTAAACCCTCGCCAGTGCACAGCGAACCGGTGTCGGAGAACGGGCGTCGGACCCTAGGAAAGGCGGTCACTTCATGGAATTTTTGAACGATGCAGCTCGGTGCAGTTATAAACGGGAATAGTTTATATTTAATCAACCGTGCTTTATTAACTCGATTCGCAATATCAATTACAAGCCTAACCTTAACCTTCCAATGTTGCTCTACTCCTCTTCACAGGTGAGTGACGTGCTAGTCGGGGCACCCTTGGAGGGCGGTACCTTGCAATCAATCAAGTGCTTTTGCACGTGTGCGTGCTATTGTGCAGGTGGGTTTTTCCTACAAAGAATGAACCATTATGTTTTGCCACCCACTTCACACCTTCCTGTCACACCTGTCCCACTGTTCGGTGAGCCTTCCGCAACTTCACCGTCAGC
Organism: Anopheles maculipalpis; assembly: GCF_943734695.1. Taxonomy (NCBI): domain Eukaryota; kingdom Metazoa; phylum Arthropoda; class Insecta; order Diptera; family Culicidae; genus Anopheles; species Anopheles maculipalpis. Next base: position 5,705,940 of record NC_064870.1, on the reverse strand, counting down.
ATCACGCTGCAATAAAACTACAAAGAGCTACAAACTTGTTCACCTTTCTTCAGCTCTAGCGCCTCGAGGGGCCCCCCTCCCCTTTTCTAGCTGCCCGCTGCTTTTTTAATGTTCTCGCCGTATGTGGTTCCTTGCTTAGTGTTTTTGTTTTGCAGTGCAAAGACTTTAGAAGGAACGTGTCAAAATACCCTCAAGAAAGGACAGCGCCACAAAGGATGATGAGGATCTACTGCTGCAGGTGTTGCTACATTAAAGTTGGGTTTTAGGGGAGGTGGAGCGTTTTTTTCTTACGTTACTTTATGCTGTTCAGTTGCTGAGCTGGGAAGGACTTCGGCCTACCAAAGCTCACTAGCTCAAAGGTGTCGTTTTGATGAGGGAAACTACTATTCTCTCGTGCGCACCAATTTTCCATCTGCAACTGTCCATTGGGGCGCGAGTGAGATGTTTTCTTTTCAACACCCCTGCCCCGTTTGAAGGGTGAGCGGTAAGCCAAAATTAACTCTCAGGCGTATGCTCAGGTATGCCCACCAAAGCGCCCACTACTGTACAGTCCCATCCGTCGGCGGTAATGAAACTTTACGCTAATTTGGAGCAATTTAAGCACGGGATCGCCCACGCGAGACAAAATTGCATCCGAGAAGTTTTGCTTCTCGGAACCTTGAAATCTAGCATTTCTAGCGAAACGTTTCCGAGAAGTCATCGTTGCAACAACAAAAAAGTAGCTAATTATATACAATTCGGAATTCCAATAACAAAGCGAGTACGGCTGAGTAAACACTCACGTCAGTGTAATTAACGGTCTTACCTTGTACGCAACGTGATGGCTGGATGCAATTAGCACCGATCACCTGTCGATCGACTACTTAGGCCCGTACATCTATTTCAAAAATAAAACAAACGGCGGAACCCTTCTTTCTGGTGAAATCGGAAAACAAGGGTTGCGTCGCTCAAACACATTTGGGCTAGGCTTTGAGGTTTGATGAGCAATCGAGAAACTTTCGGTATTGTTTTCTCCTTTATTTATTCAATTAAAAGCGTTAAACGATGTAAATTGCATACATTTAGGGGCGTTTTATTTTCTCAAGCCTGGATGTGTTAGAATGTAGCTAGAAAATTCTAAAATTTGAAGCTATCTTTTGTAAAGTAAGCGAAACAGACGATCTTCGCCTTGAAGCGATTGACAACAGTGATACTGTTAAGGCGTTATCACACAAGGAGATGGTTATCACACAGGGAGTGCTGATGTTTGTTAATGACAAATCCAATCATCGTTGCCTTTACAATTATTCGAACTGCTCGATTAGAATTTAATTTTGGGAGCTTCGATCGAGCAAAAAAAAAAAAAGAAAGAATGTATGCTTTTGTGTGATGGTTAGTTTGGAAGTAATATTGTACGGCAAGCTCCAAACACGTCCGAATTCGCACAAAAGTTTGGTTTGATGCATCCTGGATCCGATTCAAAATTCCAATGAAATTTATTTACAGCCTAGCTAGACTCCTAAATGTATGCAAACTGCGCAACACAAAATAGGATGCATTACAAAGAACTAATGATGCCTACTTGGAACGAGAATGCCTAAGCTCAAATTACTAAAATCTATCGATTTCGAAAATCACTCAAAACACCGAAGCTATTTAGTTCAATCCCATCCCCCGGTTCAATTCACACCCCTCCCCATCCCCGTTTCAAACGCTTTTTTTTCCAATCATTCGCCGAGCTAGAAAGCGAACGCTTCGAGTGTGTGCTCATCACACGGTTGCTCGGGAAATGCGTCAATTAGCTCAAGTGTTTATAATTGCTTTTCCTATTCGAAACCTATCCAAACCGTGATCTCGCATTGCGTCGAGGCCGCTTGCGCCGCATGGAAACGGGCTCGCCTATTTTTATTGCGCTCGCGTTGAAAAATCGCGTACCCTTGGTAACACAGGGGCTGGGTGGGTGTTTGGAGCATCCGCCAATCGGCTCATTGCGGCACATTTAAGAAATCATTTATCGACAGCACTACCGATGCCGGTGAAGAAGACATTACCGGGCTTTATTTATCTATTGTTGTGATACTTCTACTACATCGGAGGCTGGGTTTCAAGTGCAACTGCTGCTCTTTCCCCGCCGGTAGCTAAACCCGAAGTGGCATTGTTAGTATCGGTTTGCGCTTGCTGGAATCGTCATTAATCATTCATCACGCAGACAGACAGGCAAGCATCCGACAAAGAAAAGATATCATTATGAGCTAGACCTTCAGTTTGCATTCGCGCTAATAACCTGTGCCAAAACGGGCTGCTTTACTGCTGAAGCGCATCACGGCACCGCCATTACCGAGGCCGGGCGGCGTGTTGTTTTGCCGAACGGAAACATTCGCCACATTAATCTGGCTTTGTTCGGGCCGTCCGTCTTTTAGCGGTTTTCGCCTGGGTCGGGGGGGGGGGGGGAGCGTGAGCCCCTCCCTCCGACAAATAGAATTCAAGGTAACGCCATTCTCCGACGCCGCACACAAAAGACGGAGGAAAAGCGCCCGAATGTATGCCGAGCTACACAGAAAATTGCAAAACCCTTTTACAATCATCAGGCGCAGGGAAGCGAAGCTTACCTTACTTACTCTAGGACACCACAAACGGGGGGAAATGTGGCAGTGGGTGGCAAAGGTAGAAATCAGCCAGGAACAAACAACAAACACCGTACGCACATGCAAAATTGAAATAAAAGCGCACGGAGGCGCGTTTTTCTCTTGCTGGTCGTGCGCAGCTTTAAAATATGCATGAGTTTTGGGGGGGGTTTTTTTGGGCGATTGCATATATCTGTGGTCACACCAATATGGTAGTGGCACAGTGGTATAGAGGGCAGAGATGTAGTTTTTTTGTGCTAACGATGCAGCTAGCTGGTATCCTTTTTTACTCGCTCCTTAGAGAAAAAGATTGTGAGTTGTAAAAAATCTTTTGAAGAAAGTCCTTAAATGAAGGAATTGTTCTTATTATTTTGATACTACGGCGTTCGTTCTGGTGGTCCCTTGGATGAATCCTTACTCGCCAGGTAAATATTAATACTCCGAAACAATCCAATGTTCCTGCGTAAAATCCAGGGTAGGCCAGAAGTACATCTAAATTAAATTCCCAACCACATCTGGAGTGAACAATATAAACTGCGGAATAGATCCCAAGTAGCCTTCGCAGTAAGCTCCGGAGAATACTCCACAGTAATCCAACCTGTATACAAGATGACCGGTCGTGGTGATGCATTACTTATTTAGGAGTTGATTTCGATTGGACTGCAACCGTCACCGGTGTCGAGAGGCTATAGGTGGGTGAGTCTCGTATGGAAGGATGATTAAAAAGGCGTTGATGAGCTTTACGAGCATGGCGATATCTCCATCATGCAATAAACTAACCTGAAGCTCTAGTTGTCATGTAATGAGAATGACGCCGAACGACCTAGCTCTTTAAGTCCTTTTAAGACAGCCACATGGATAGGAGGAGGCTTAATTGGTCCAAACAGTGATGAAATGATAGCATTGATGCATCTACCAGTTGTGGCCAGGTCTATTTTATGGCAGACGATGACATACGAACATTAAATCAAATCTTCTGACACAACTTGAAGGTGTCTTGTGAACTTGTGAGCTGTACTTCTTTATCTAATTTTCTTATCCTGCTAGACGAGCTAGACTTATCGTTTATCTAGCTTATCTTTTAAAGGAACAAAAAGACCACACATCCGAAAGGCATATTTTGATTGGTGGCTAATGCGAAATGATTTGCAAAAAAAAATAATACAAAAATCGATTTGAGGGCAGCATGACATAACATAGGTGGCTGCAGACACGAAACGGCCGGACGAGCAGGACGCGGTACCGAGCCCACGAACGTGTGGGTAGAATAATTGCAATCCGGAACATTCGATATTCTATTTAATGACAGTGTAGGGTTTTAATTTTTTTTCCCCCACCCGAACGCCATTATATTACATCTGCTTCACTGCACAGTGCGGGCAGTACGGGATTGCAGTGTTTTACAATTTATTAACCATTCCCGTAAGGTAATATGAGTTTCATTGGGCTGTTGATGCGAGCGGGGTGGGTGAGGAGGCAGCGGAAATGATCGTAGCAATCAGTAATTAAATGATAACATGGCCCACTTCCCACTCTCCCCCCCTGAATGTATGCAACACACACTGCACAGCGAGGTTGGTAGCGCAGTAGTGTGATAAAATTATTCCCCGACTGTTTTGATGCATACATTCGGGCGTTTTTGGCCGGCATAGTATTATTAAGCAGGCTGTGCATGATTTAAAGGTGTGCATTAACGTACGTACGTTGGTTTCACTTTCACACGAAATTGTTTTAAAGCGCTATATTGCGCCTCAAGCTACTGCCAACATTCAGGCGCTTAATGCTTAATTTTGTTTGCAAATCCGGAAAAAACGGGGAACGTAAATCGCTTCTTTTAGTGTGAATGCTTTGAAAGAAGAGCGTACAACATCGCGCCTCCGATTGCACCCACACACACACACACACACACATTTTATACGCACGCTCAAATGGGAACAAATATTTGCACTATTTGCTTTCCTTCAAATGCAAATCGACCACACACACGGTAGGTGGTGGGGTAGGAAGGTTGTTTATATTTTGCCTCTACAGTTAAAACATTCATCATCGCTTCTAAATGTTCGATTTGATCAAAATACGGTTCCAATAAGATGTTTAGCTACTTTCTTGAAAAATGTTTCAAGAGCGTCTTGGATGTAAAATTGAGGACGCGCAAAGCGAAACCAGCAATATTGGGCGCTCAAAAAGGATGTTGGTTTTTTTGTTTGTTTGTGTGTTTGTGTATGGGTATGTATGTGTATGGGTGTAAGCTTAACCAAACAGCAATAAAATGGCGGAGAGGGGGGGGGGGGTGTAAACCCCTACCAAAAGTACATCATCATCATCTTCTTCTGTCGATGGCAAACATTATCCTTCTTATTCAAATTCCCTCCAACATCGCATAGTGAAGTGTGCGCTGCTTTTGCGATGGCTATCCTTCAACATTTAAACCACCCACTCCCGCTCCTCCCTACACACCCACACCCCGACGGTATGGGTTTTTCCGCTTCCATAATGAAATGAGTAAACGGAAAATAAATCACTGATCTTTTATGTAGTAAATGTGCAAACAAATCAATATATGAATTAACGTTTAGAGCGAACCAGCTTTCCGTCGTCTCGCCGATTTTTCTCGCCTGCTTCGATTTTCCACCAACCCCCGGTCATCCAAATAGGCACACTATGACGCCTATTACTAATACTACTGCTCCAGGAAAAGAGTGGGAGGGGGGGGCAGGAGAAACGGCAGCAAGGGCGATGGAAAGCAGTGTTTTCTCATGTTTTAGTTGAACCAACACCGTCCGTGTGTCTGTTCCGCTTGCTTTTTTTGCGAGTTATTAAATGAGCGAGAGAGAGAGGGAGAGAGCAAGCTAGGCTGCCATGAAAAGTAACAAGAAAAAAAAAGAGGCAATAGAACGCAACACAACAAAAATAATAATCTACCCAAAAACGTTTACTTTTCCCCTTCGATCGTGGCACTATTCGGCAGGCGGCTAAGCTAAATGAAGACTCCAAATTATAAAAGACAGGCGGAACAGGCCGGATGCCACTGATTGGATAGCACTTGATTTTCACAAAAATATATATATATGTAACCTACTATGCACACACACAAGCATATGTCAATCCGGTGTGACAATGAACGGTTCACTGAGTCGTATTCCGGATGATGACCATCAGCCTGGTAAAGCAGAATAATTAAATTTGCACATTGATTTGTAGCGTTTGGTAGCAGGGCGCCTAAAGATAGGCAACCAGTACGCCACTGTTTGCACTGTGTTTGGTGCGGTCAGTTTGCTTCGACAAAAAAAAAAAAAAAACAACAGAATATATAGTAAATATACAATAGTAATAGTATAAAACTATTCGTAATTGCTTGTAAAAACTTCAAGTGCTCAATACCGGACACGATTTATAGCAATCGTTTGCAGATCCTGTTTTTTGCTGGATTTTCGAGGCTCTTTCGCTCTCTATTTGGCTGTCATACTACTCTTCATCTGTTTTGAGCTTCATCCTATGGCATTCTCATGCCATGACTGGAACTCTAGCTGAATATCGGTTTCATAAACGTGTCACAAGTATGTCAGCTGCTGCACAGCTACTCATTCTGGCGCGTCCATTTTATTGTCCTCAAGCTCCGAGCTAGTAAGGGGTCTCGAATCCACGAGGAACCTCTCCTCTGGTGATATTCGATTTCGCTTAGGACCTCCGAGAAGCTAAATCCACCGGTGGGCGTCAAAGGTTTCCAAAGAAGTTCAAAACGGAGTCCATTTTACAGAGCCGTATGTGAGATGATGAAGATTATCTGCTGCAACTGACAGCAAAAAAAGGCGATGTTTTGGATGTCTACACAGGTGCAATCAGTATGTTTTTGACAGGGCCAATAGTAGTGCCTCCATTATTTTGATATTCGTAGATCCCTTAGAACCTGAGACTAGGGTCAACTCGAACCTTGTATTTTACTGACGAAGTTGTATATGACTTCTAATTTCCTATAACAGGTTCCCATCTTCTGAGCCTCGCGCCAAGAAAAAAAGGGGTCATGTCCAACTCCCCTGCTCCCATGCTCCTCTGGTAGTAGCAGAGTGCTCTCGGAGATGTTCTTCCACCTTCTACTAGCAATTGATGGTTTGTTATTGTCATTGCAAACAAGGTCTCGTATGCTCGTATGAAAGTCCAAATGAGCACATTGCACCGTAAAGTGTGAACCAGGCTTTCGCTGTCATATGCGACGTTGATCTCCAAAACTAACTGCATGCAAAAATCTAGTCAATTTTGGAATCCTCGCTGACAGTTTCCAGCTTTATTCTCGACAAATGGGACTGCAAAAACTACAACGCTGATGTTCCATTTTGTTTAAGCCGACACGTTTTGGCTGCTACTACCACTACGCCAGTTTGGTATGCGGTGTGTAACAGAATGCTGTGCGATGTACGATTACAAAGCACACAAACTAAATTACACATTTTAAACCTGATAGCTGTCAAGCGTGAGACAACTGGCAGCAAACGCTGTGCAGAAGGATAGAGAATTAGAGTTTGCGAACTAAAATTTTAAAAACAAAACAACAAAAACTAGTAATAAAACAATTTGTGAGCCAACCCCCTCCCGGAGCAACCCGCTGAGTGTGCGCGTGCGGTCGTGAAAATTGTATGATTAAATTTCTATTTACGCTGGATGTAAAATGTGTGCCAGCACCAAAACTGCGAATCGCAGCTCGCAAACCCGAAAGCCGTCCAGCGTGTGCAGCAAATCCTTTAAACTCCATTGCATAGATACATGAAATAACGATAATTTTGCCCTAGCACTGCGCCCGTGCACCACATGCAAATTGGTGCTTATCTTCGCCACGAAGCGAGCGTCGTGGTGTGTTCCGGTGGTCCGGGGATGGACATAAAATTTGAGGTTGCATTTGGTGTGTCCCCGAAATCGGAAGGTGCAGCAGTAAACCGGACCCATCGTTGACTTCTCGGTAAAATGGATAGCTGCGATGGGATTGTTAATGCTCCCCCATCAGCACGGTGAGATGTGGGTGTGTGTGTGTCCATGGCAAAGCACAGGCTGACCACAGTTTACAAATAGTCTGTTCCGCCGAAGCGAAGACCCGAAAACGCAACGCTTGATAAACAAAAAAAAAACAAGGAGCAGGAAACGAAAGTGGTAAAACAAAAAATCAGAACAATCCCTGACTCCAAAGCGTGTAAATGACAGTGGACAGAGGGCGCTGAGAAGATGGGAGGAAGTATAAAAAAAAGCACAACAAAGAGAACAAAGCCATAAAGCCACTACCGGTTGCTTGCTGCGTGTTTAGTTCCTGGTTTACTTGCATTTTTGCGAGGGTTTTTTTGTTTCGTGTGCTTTGTTTTGCAAAAATAATGTCCACATTTTTTCTCCCATTTCTTTACGCCTGTCAAACCACCCGCCATCCCTTACATCCCTGGGCAAACGCAGTGGGGAATATGTCCGTTACCCTTTGCGCTTCATCGTCTATACCGTTCCCCTCCCCCTCCCCTTCCCCCTCCCACTGCGCTGCTTTGCATAACCGCACCGTGACAGCGTCCTGTCAATCGTCATAAACAAACTGCCTCCAACCTTGGAACACCTGTCACCCACCACCAGCGGTATATATCACACAAACACACACACACAGACACAGCGCCATACGGGCCATTCAATCCCGCCAACCAGCGGGCAAAGCTTTCGATAGGTGCAGTGTTAGTTTTTGTCCCGATCCCATGGACGGCCCCCCTATCTTCACGCTTTGCTCCCGAACCGATGTGCCACTTTTTTTTTTTTGTTTTTAAATTTAAATCCTTTTCCCGCTCTATATGCCCTCACCTCACCATTTCTTTTACAGTGGAGCTTCTTTTTCTTCCTCCCTACCGACTGCCAGAGTTGGCTGGGTGCGTGTTTGTGAGCGTTACTCCAGGGTTTTAATCGGTACCGTATTAGTTTCACTACTGAGTGACTGATGCGATGACTTGCTGCTTTGCCGCTGGCAGTTCACGCATCGACCGGCTGGTGGTGATTGAAATGGGGATTGTTGATTGTTTCGTTTCGAAGGTTGTGGGGGTACCATATTGGCTGCACGAAATCAACAGGTCGAATCTAGTCCCCGAGTAGCATTTTGTTGTGATGCAAATTGCATACGATTTAGGCGCATGCAATCATGTTTTTGTTTTACTAGGTTGTCTAAAGGAATATGGAGATAATCTTTCGATCCATGATTAGATTTCTTAAATCTTCTCAGAATACCAGAATTTAACGCTCATCAACAAGCACTCTCGAGGAATAATAAAACTCATATAATTTTTTGTCGCATTTAACATAAACGGACGATAACCGTCAAGCACACCGATTGCCTAACGTTATGCAACTCGCATTACACACTCATCCTGTTTGCGTAGTTCGCACCTGCTCGCAAAACCCTTTTTTTCATCTCAAAATTCGACGACAAATTCAACTGCGAACACACGCCGTTGCACTATAAAAACAAACATCAGCGAATTCGCCTTCCCTTTTGTAGGATATCTTTAAACACTAAGTATGTCAATCGTTGCCACTTCAAACGCATGTCAAAACGTGAGTGATTGTTGTAGCGAGTTCCGTTTTTACTCTTCTTTGTTGCTTCCAAATTGCGGCAGCACCGGGTAAACACACTGCCAGGCTAAGTAGCTTCTTTTTGTAAACATTCTTAAGGTTGGCCAGAAGAGTCCAGACGCCTTACCGAATGTCTGTTCACAACAATTGAAGCTACATCTACTCTGGTGTAAAAATTGACCTTAATGCTTAGATCTAAACCGATATTTCAAGCGTGCTGAAGTTGTGTAACGGTTGTAAGAGGAAAAAAAATCTTCTTTCGTCTACCGTTCACTAGTTCTACAACACTTTTAGACGACAGAGACATCGAATTCCTATTAATCACGTACAGATTCCAATTGCTTATCTCTCGCACACCAACACTCTCCCACCGTTGCAAATATATTGATGAATTATACGTTTTCGATGCTTGTCGGCATGTACATATATATCGCGCTCTCTTGTCGCCCGTTCGCTTAGCATCGAAGATTCCGAATATCGGTGCACACAAATCTATCAAACTAGCGCCCGCCATGACAGCGAGACGGTTTCGATGGAGGTATGGTGCAAGCTATGCATGTGGGTGCGAGATGTGCCCGCTCCCATGATGGAGCGGTAATCTAATCAACGTAAAATCAAATTCAAACTTTTCCCCAACCATTCCCATTTCTCTCTCTCTCTCCTCCCCCATTGACAGCTTCCTGTCATGGCGTTCGCCATCTTTAGCAAGCAAGACAAACTTCTTCGGATCTTCTCGTCCCCTTCTTACGGTGGCAGTATTATGACGGGCTCTAGAGTGGGTATTTTTCTTCCAAAAGCAAAGTCTCACTCAATATTTCCATCACTGACCACTGCCTTAGACACTGCCGCCACCCTCCTAGCCGCCATCTTCCGGTGACGAATCGACGTAATAGGGTGGGGAGAAGGGGGGTGTGCGAGGAGAGAAAAAAATGGAACCAAAAGCAACAAACGAAAGTATAAGAAGAAATAGTAAAAACACGATACTTTGCACCCATACACACATACACAGGAACACAAATTCGAGCACTAAACACGAAAAGAAAACGAAATATGCTCTCGTGTCTCGAAACAGGAAATAGGAAAAGCAAACAAATTGTGCTTCGATGCCTCGAAATCAGTGTGATGTGAAGAGGGGTGGGGAAATCAGTTTGTGTATGTGTGTGTTTACAGCACATCCACAACGGAGGAGTGTTTTTGGTAAGCAGGCATGGGTGGCGTGAAAGATCCAGAGATCCTGACAAAGTTAGTAGCTAGATAAATATTTTAATGGGTTTTTTTTTCGCACAACTGATCTTTGCGCGGTGATTTGATATTAGTCATACTAGCGAGTTTGCTATAATTTATATCTTTAGGTTTCTAGCAACAAAACAATGTACCAACAATGTTGTCTTCGATAAAAAAAAAACTAAAAATACCAAGGATGCTCATTAATCTGAGGATTTACTAGGAACTAAGGAACTAAGAGCAGTAGAAAGATCAACCATGTCAAGTTTACCAACGACGCTAGAGTCTAGACGAATTAAGTTACAGGAGCTAAACGTTTAGTGTTAAAAAAAATTACAGTTTAGTAATGCGAATTCGAAACTGTAATACAACGTCCTTAACCTCAAATGTACAAAATCGGCAATTGGTTATAAATGCCAAAAGTTATGCAATTTCGGAACGGGAGGCTTTCAATATGCTTCACCTGTACCCATCAAGGAGGACATGGCAGGTGCACTGAGCCCATTACGTCCACGGTGACCAGTTTGTAGAGTTCTAATGTTTTTACTGCATCCAATTTTATTTGAAACCGATTTTTCGCCCGCCCACGGCCCGAATGCTACCTAGCGCACCCGTATAAAGCGGTGTAAGGTCTAAGCCAATTGAATCCACTCAGCCTATCTGCCCAATCAGAGTCAAACAAGTGGCCCGGTCCGTATGAGCGCGCTTTCAATCTTTCACTAGCTCTCGAACTGTGCGCACTCTCGACAATTCTCTCTCTCTCTCACTCTATTTCTCTCCCTCTCTCGCTCTCAACCACATCTATCGTACAATCAATAGTTCACTAATCTGCAACTAATCCACTTATCAAACTTATCAATCCACTTAAAACACAGCAACCGAGCAGCAACCGGACGACGCATACTGCGTAGTTGCCGTACCGTACACATTTGCGGGTTTGGTTTACATTGAGATACGGGATACCCTGTTGTTGTGCGATTCGGACGACTCTGTGCAAAACTCCGGTCACAACTCGACATGAATTGGGACAACCCTGACAACCACACCACGGCAAACGGTACGAGTTTGCCGAATTGTTGGATGTGAGCAGGAACAAAACTTGTCCTCTTCGTCCCAAAAATTGAGGACCAAGCGAAAGGCACGGCAAGCGAGGGGAGGTTTGGGAAGGCGGGCTCACTAATCCTATCCCCGTGCGTACGGCAGGAAAGCTCATTAGTATTCTCGTTTTTCGGCGGGTTGTAGTAATTCTGTGATGTGATTTCCCTGCCAGTATTGCACGTCTCGAGCTGCTGAAGAGATTCTGGAGGCATCCGCACAACAAAGCATACATCAAATTAGGATACCCACTCCCCCTCCCCTCCCTACCCCTCTTCAGACTCACTCCCACACCTTCAGCCCGCTCCCCTTTCCTTCATGGGTACGAAATTGCACCAAAGGCCGAAGAGTTCCGACCGCAGAGCGCATACTGATAATCAATCATCGTCTGTCATGGATTATCGTTTCGCTCCATAAAAATAAACCCTTCCTGCATACGCTGCTACTAACGTCTGGATGGTTTTCTTCTGCTTGCTATTCATGTTCCGGTTGGCCTTCTTTTTGCTCAAAAAAAAAAAAAAAAAAAAAAAAATTCCCCACCCGGTCGCACCAGAAACATGTAGAGTTCATTCGATTCAGGTGTTCATATCTTCCGGATCGCAAGAAACACGTCAAAATCAAATAAAGACACTCGGGAAGCACCAACCAACGCTGCAGCGGAATGTTTGCCAAGCACGGTTGAACTACGTGACAGCAACGAAGACGCATTCAACCGTGTGAACGGTTTGGTGCTGGTGAAGAAGCGAAAACGGAAGACACACCGGGAAACATGTAAGACAAGGGGATGGAGAGGAACGGGGGCACACCACGCTTGAGGGTATATTTCTGTTACGGCAAAAGGGGCTTATCGAATCTAGTGGATGGGTCCTCCTGTGTCCTCCAAAAACTTCCCTCCCTCTGCCCATTTCGTCCATTCTATCGACGCTACATGGTACTGCTGCTGAAGCGCCACCAAGAAGAAGAAAAAAAAAGGCAAAAAACCCGATTCAGCATCCAGCACCCCCATCCCCCTCTCCCCCTGCACCCAACAAAAAAAAAAGTGTAGCGTCAAAATTGCAAACAATTCAGCAATAGCTGTAGTGTAGTTTATTGGTGTAAATATTGCGCGATCTGTTCCTCATTTGCGAATGGCGAATTCCCGGGTCTTACAGAAGCCGAATTCGATTCGGGAGAGATAACGAGCCCTGAAACAGACATTCACCCAACAGGGGGTTTTCTGCTCACAGATTTTCCAACCCAAGGGCTCCAATATACCGAACCTCCCGCTAGCCGTACCTTTCGCATTGGCGTTGGGCTTTCGATGAGCGCACACAAACAAGCACATACAAACACACGTAGAGGAGAAGCGCTTGCGCCCTTCATGTTTTCACCCAACAATGTACGAAACGCTGGCTGAAAGGGCGCGCTAGCAACAACAACAACAACAACAGCACACGCACACACGAAACGAACCAAAGGGCACGAACGCCCACCGCGCGTCCACCGCGCCGTTAGTGTGTGCTGCTGTTCCTGTACCTATGGGTTGCCTACCTATCAGGCGCAATTTTCGCTTAAAGCCTCCCGTCGTCCTCCACCCAAAACCCACTCGGCAGCAAGTTGCCGAAAACAAAAAAAAGTGCAAAAAGCCAGTGGTGTGCGGGACGCACGAAACAAACGCGGAAGGGTGCGGAAATGGCAGAAACGAGAGACAAGCGGTGCAAAGCTTAATCACAACTTCGGAGTGAATCTCTCCCGAAGATTCAAACCGTTGTTGCTGTCTCTTTCGCTGTGCTTTCTGCCACTGACAACCTCCCCCCCCCCCCTTCCCCGCCCGGCACATCCAGAAAAGGCGCAGCTTCCACACGGCACACACACACACACACACACGTTTGGTGGATGTGTGCCACACGCACTTAAGCACCCGTAAGCTTGCTGTAAGGTTGTTCGATGTGCGCTTTTCCCGAAAATAGAGAAACCCCTGAAGCAAAGCCGAAAAAGAAGACTCATTAAAAGCTTGCGAAAGTTTCTCCACTGCGCGGCGATCGGGGACAGCCGCGAGTGTCCAGTCCAGTAGGGTGCGACACTTGCTGACGTGCGGAATAGAACCGTCCGTGAAGGTGACAGGCACTGTTTTTTTTTTGTGTCTGTCGGGTGTGTGTATGTGTGTGTAAGAGTTTTTTTTTTTGTTAGATGCTACTCTCTTCTAATCGAGCAGTGTGTGACGGCGGCGCCCTCTGTGAGAAATTCTTCGGTATTCTGTTCCGAATGTACTATTACACTAGAGGAAGCGAGAGACAAGGAGAGTGAGAAAGAGAGATAAGCAACGAGAAAGGGATAGTGAAAGACAGGGAAAGGAAGGAGGGCTAAAGGCTTACCTTACACCATGTGTTTGTGCACGTTGTTCGTGTTGCTCCGATGTGTTGCTTCCGTTCGTTTGCCTGTGGTCGATCCCAGCTATACGTATGTGTGTGTGTGTGTCTAAGGCAAAACTTTTGGATAAGCAACAAAAAAGGGCAGACGAAAGGGAGGGTGAGAAATGGGAAATACAGCTTCGGTGTGTTTCGGATAGATGGGAATTCTTAAAAAACTTAAGATGCCCAAGATCTTCACCGTGTACAAAAGAGGGATACCGTTGCGTGGTGCATACATTTAGGCGTCAAAGTTAAACTCCGTCAGGATCATATCGTTTACATCGCCACGTTCGGAACTATCACAGGACGAACAGCTCTAGCGTTTTGGGGTCTAATGCTTCAGTACACTTGTGCTCCAACGAGCTAACGAACACTTCCGATATCCGAGGTATTCTGCGATACGAAACAACAGCAGCTCTCGTACTTTGGTTTTAAAACAATGGCATCCTTGCGGTGCTGGCTCGTGGTGTGCTGCACGTAAAACGGCAGGATAGCGGATGCTGATTAGGCGCGTACGGCACGCGGCAACATTTACCATAATCCGAATCGATAATGGAACAATGATAAGCCTGATAAGGGAGGCGGCGTCTGCGGTGAGGGGTTTTGGGCAGGGCTGCGCTGCGGATGCGAAACATGGAGCACATTTTGGCCCGTGCGTGTAGTGAAGCGCTCCCGCTCGCCTGTAAAGCCCTTTTTACACCGACACAAGCAGCGGTACGTGAACAAATCACACAACTCGTCAGGTGAACTTCATATGAAGCAGCAACCGCAACGCGTCGGTAACAGTTTGATGATAAAAAAAGCTTCAGAAGAAGAAACAGCAAGCAATTACAAAGCATTTTAGTGGTGGCAGTGTTGCCAATCATTACAAGCTACGACTACTACTACTACTACTACCACTACTGTTACTACTACTACTACTACTTTGAGACATTGTTAGTGGCTTATGGAAATGAATTGCAGGAAAAGTAACATTTTGTTTGTTTGACATTATCGGGCTCTGTTTGATTGCTTTCAACAACGTCAAGTTTGTGTGTAGAGCTTTCACTCTACTTTCACTCTCTCACTCTCTCTCTCTCTCGCTCTTTCTTTCTTTCTCTTTCTAACTCTATACATATATCTCTCTCTCTCCCGCTTTATCGTACACTCAGATAAACAATTAGAAACACTAGTATACTAGTAGAAATGGGACAGAAACAGAACATTCCGAGGTTCGGTTCTCAAAAAAAGAGACAGAGAGAAAGAGAGAGAGAGAGAAACAGTAAGAATGCAAAAATCCTGGGAAATCGCAAAACCCGAGAGCATCCTAACACAACAGAACGCAGATGAATCGTAGCCGAATCGGAAAATCCGTATCCACACCTGAAAGCCAAAGCGCGTCACAGGAAAAGCTCTCCGGCTTTTCGGATTCGCTCCGCTCGCGTTACCAGCATTGAGCGTGGCGCAAGGGATTGCTTTACTATACAAGGCACACAAACACGCGCACACACACACACAGGGAGGAGGAGGGGGTTTGGCATGCGGGTGAGCGTTGGGAGAGAAGCGAAAGGGATACAACAGCCGAAGTCGTTCGTGACGCGGACGCGAGCGAGTAAACGGAGCGCACAAGGGCCAGCCTCCTTGTTCAGGTGCTGCTCGGCAAGATGTGAACCAGTTTCGGTTGTGCTTTCGTGAGTGTTGAACACAAAATTTTCGGTACCACCACCTAGATGGTTAAGGTGCGGTAATACAACTACACTGTACTACCACCATCCAAGTTTCTCCCTCACGCCCGGTTTGCTCGGTTAGGGCGGCTGGGAACAGCCACTAAAACAGCTCTCAGCGTTCCCTTCCTTCGCGCCTCCTTCATTTGGAGTCCGGCAAGCGTGAAAGTGTCACACATAGTGCGCGGAGTGAGTGTTTGATGTGACTTGGCAGGATTGGTTGGATGTGGCTGTGGCTGGCAAGTAACAAACTTGATAGTACAGTACAGGGTAGTGATTGAGCACATCACAGCAGATATAGTGGATAGAATCGACAGCGAGTGCTGACGGTGGCTTCGTGTTGTGGCACCGTTTGACCTTATCAAAATTTTCGCCGGAAGCAAAGAGCTCTGACAGGCAGTGTAATGATTGACTACCTACAAGCAAGACTTCAGCATGGCGCGAGGAACTGAGATATTGGGTGATAATAGTTGAGTCTCCCCGACCAAGCCCGTATTCCTGTCCGGTGAGGTGCGTCTCGCAAGACTCGACTTGTGAGCATCATATTTGCCGTGCGGGAGTACTTCTCCAACTGGTGTTCCCTAGAACATTGACAGACAAGCGAGCGTCCGATTCTGGAAGACAGACACGCACACCTTTAACATATGGTGTCCGAGGCTGTACAGTTGTGAGGGTCCCGGCCGCTTCCCGAAATGCGTGTGCAAACGTTGTGAAATATCGCTTACAAACTAAGCCGCACATTCTTCGTTGCAGGGTTACCTCTACAGGGTCCTATATATATAGTCGGCTAGCTTGAGTTTGAGACAAGTGGCGAAACAATAATCTGTGCGTTGAACCGAGAGCATTATATCCTTCTTTTTTTGTACCTCCCCTGTTTGCATTTCACTTTCCAATTCGGCTGTGTACTAGATGCGTTAGTGTCGAGTGTGTGCGTGTGTACTGTGCTGTGCAATAAGTGAATGTAAGGCGCGCGTGAACGTCACCTAAGGACGCCTCAACGATCAACCGTGCGTGTGCGAGGGCTATTAGAGTGTGTGGTAGTGCCCAACAATCAACTACGTGTGATTAAAACGCAGAAAATCTGGAACACTACGCCACGCGCAAAGAAAAACCTTCTACGCTCAAATGTCCCACACGCTCATCATTCAAACAGTTGCCGATCGTAAGTACCTGTCACTTCATCTAGCTCTTTGTTTTAGTACCTGGTCTCTGCTGGTGATGCACCTGCAAACGCTCCACCTTTGCGGTTTGCGGTTACACTGTACGATTGGCGATTCTGGGGCATCTTTGGGACCATCAAACCTGCAAAAGCTGGTACGAATCCGACATTCGATGCGAAGTTTTGTTTTAATGGGAAGTCAACCGTCGGATTTCTACTGCCCAACTACTATGGCCACATCCTGGTGCTATGTCAGCCGTACGAATTTGGTGTTATATTTAAAATATATATATATGTATTCTAGCTGAAGTTAGACATCACCGACATCACCTCCAATAAAAGTAAAGGAACACAAAATATTCTGCTGCACAGAATCAACGATAACTCTCTCCAGCTGCGCTCGAGAAAAAGCAGCTATGTTGGAGGAATAATTTATCGTAAAACTTTTTCCCTTCCCTTCTCTGCCTCTCGCTCGCTCGTTCTCACCTCTCCCGCGTCTCTCAGTGCCCACCACTCTATTATAACTTGTGTGCGATGTTTGGGGGTAAGATGGAGTAGGGAGAACCCACATACAGAAGGGAAAGAATTTTTTTTTCTTCTCAAACTACCCATTTTTGTTCGCAATACCTTGTGCGCCATTCTTTGCTCTGTATGTGTGTGTGTGTGTGTGTTTTTTTTTGTCTTCGTCCTTCTATTTCTATTTCTTCTAGCGAGCACAACTTGCGAACAAGTCTTCGAACCCGAGTCTTCCCTCCCTTGAGCGGAGTCCCTTGAGCGCCCACCTCAAGTCCTATCGCTCTGGTCTGGTTTCTTTTTGTGCCCATTGAAGCTTTCACACTGCCAGATAGCCATTCATGCGTTAACGCTCATCACACACCAGTGAAAGTTCGGACGGGATTTGAACCATTGACCGTGTGCGGGCGAACAAAACGCCAGAAGAAAGAAGAAGCGCCTAGCCACTCAGAACCGATTGTCCAGCAGCAGCAGCAGCAGCCATTGCTGCTAGAAGGACAAACGTCACGTAATATCCCGAGCGTTTTCAAAATGAAGTGCTGCTACGGACAGGCTGATTTGACAGGAATGGGCTTCGTAACGGTGCACAGGTTTCGGCGGCTGCACGTTACTTTCGCCCGAACCTGCCGCAGGGTTTTACGGTTTAGCGATGTTCTGACATTTATCGGCTACATCATATCCCGCCACGGGATGGGCCCCCTTTACGTGAAGGGAATCAAACACGTTCGGATAGTTGACTTTTCCAACACTTTGATCCCGCCCTCCAATACAGCCGCACACACAACGCTAATGCAAGATGATGGTCGGAGAAATTGAGTGTGTTTGTGTGTGTGTGTGTGTGTGTATGTGTGGGAGGGGTGGATCCCACTCTATATTTGGATTCCTTTGGTTAATAACTCGTAAGTTACGAAGCTATGGGGGTTGGGCATCCGAGATGAAATATGGCCTTCAAAGCGAGAGATTCCCGCCC
This sequence comes from Anopheles maculipalpis, assembly GCF_943734695.1. Classification (NCBI taxonomy): domain Eukaryota; kingdom Metazoa; phylum Arthropoda; class Insecta; order Diptera; family Culicidae; genus Anopheles; species Anopheles maculipalpis. The sequence continues at coordinate 5,687,704 of NC_064870.1, read as the reverse complement.
TATAGAGGAAACCCTTCGATTAGCCGTTGGAATGACATTCATATTCAGAACATTTACATCACCTTCCTTCACTATTCTTCTGCTGCACCACATGTACTGCTACACACACACACACACACACACACACACACACACACATATACATACGGCAACCTATCCTTTCTGTATTACGAAATGGAGAGGGGCATGTGGGAGGGGAGGGTGTGCTGAGATGAAAACTAGAGTTGTTATGCAAGAAGGCTCAGATCTCCCTCGAGAGTCTCACAAGTGTTCATCTGATGGCAAGGATCCGTAACCTAGTAGATTTGATTGTTGTTATGACTGCTGTGGTTAAATGAAACGGAGCACACTAGAGCAGGTGAGTGAGACAGAGCGGTTTCGGCAGAAAGGGATAAAGCAGGGCTCCCCTCGAAAAGGGGAGCATGAAGTTGGCGAGGGCCGGGCTAGGAAGAGTGAGATGATTCTTTTGATTTGCTGCTGACAAGCGTACTGCTGCTGCCTCGCTAGTAGCTAGAAGGCTGGCTCGGCTGTCTACCTCGTTCGTCGTCGCTTGCGACGAGAGGCAATGTGGCGAACAGATAAGGATAGTTTCGCTTCGCGATGCGCTTCAACGGATTTGTCGGACGAGAATTGTCAAACCGTGTGGCAAAGCGAATGAAACGTTGGGGAGGACGACAGGGACGGCATTTGAACGTTTGGAGGACGCTGTTTTACGCTACTGCAAGCTTTACTCCATCGCTGCAAATTCAATTCGCCATTTTTTTTTAGTGTCTTCGTGCTTCGTACCACGGGCTTTGGAAGCCCCAGCGTGACCTGTGGCGGTGGAAGGCGGCAACTTTAACTGTTGCGGCACAATTGCGCTTATCTTGACTATCGAAGCTACTTCAATATTTCGCACCATCTCGCGCGTGTGCCACTGGGTCGGTGGTGGCTCTGGCAGAGGGGTTTTGCACTTGCTGAACATTGTTTAAATGCAACCGTTTTGGGGCAAAATGAAACTCATTAAATGTTTGATCGGTTCATCAAACTGTACACGCCATCTAGCCCACGCCGTTGCGCAAAAGAATCTCATGAGCACATATTTAATACCGCTAGTCTCGCTAGTCACCGCTCAGCACCGTCAGCAACTTCATCATCAGCAGCGGCAACCTCAAAAACCATCGCATCACACACAACACTGCTTTGCTGCCATTATTAGTGTCTTGTCTTATCACCATGGAGTCGATTTCCCTGTCGCCCTGGCAAGTGTCTCTATGTGACTCCATGTTTGTGTGTTTAGAGCGTCAGCTCTACACCGGTTACCTTTTGTGCGAATGTCTCCTCCAGTGGATGCAGTGGTGTTCCATTTAAATCGAAACAACACTAACAAAAAAAACACTCATTCACACACACACACGCAGGTAGCACGCTTCTAGCTCGAAATCACAATCTGGCAATGGCAGATTTGCAAACGACAAAGTCTCACTTCTCCACCGGTGGACGACGCGGTTCTTTGTGTTGCTCTAATGGCATGACAACTCGCCACTATGGGTCCCTTCGCACGAAAGCAATTAGTATGGGGTTGGGTTCTGTTTTCTATACCACCGCACTTTTACGTACTGCTTTCCTAGCACATTCCGCTTTTCCTTTTCCTTTTTTTTTTTTTACCTCACTTTGATGCAAACAAAAGCGCTTCTTGTTCAATTGATAGCAATTGATTGGAGACACACAGAGAGACATGCCATCTGGTCGCATTGATGCCACCGTACAATGGCGTTCAGGCTCAGAGAATTGCGCGAATCATTACCTGGTGCGGTTAGGCAGCGTTAAACGTCCGCGAACGATCAACTTCTGCACAGTCGGGCAAGTCCTGCACACAAACATGGCGTGTGGGTGTGCGACTGTACACCGCAATGCCGCAAGTTTCGGAGAAAAAGGAAGGTAATTTTGCTTCGGCGAGTTGGATAACAAGTGTGCCTGGGCTGGAATACCAAAAAAACAAAAATCGTAAACAAACATCCACCTACGTGGAGGATGCAAATTTAGCTTAAACAAAAATGGCGTCAAATTTAATGTTTTTGAAAATGGCGCGCTTGATATTGCCATAGCAAATTTCTCTTTTTATGACGTAATATATCTTTTTAAACGTAATAAGGCGATCGCTTTGTTGGGCAAGGTGTCGACCGCGCCTAAGTAGCTATCAGAAATCGGTTGGAACACATCCTGAAGAACTGATATGTCAGGCATTCCTTCGATTGAATATTCATAGTCTTATTTGTTGAACATTAAACATGGTTATCATTAAAGTTAGTTATACTTCGAACCTAAGCAGGGGAATGCTTTGGGATCATCATCATCACTGCTTCTTGATTAGAGGCGAATGTAATCTCAGAGCCTCTAAAAACGAAAAATTCATTAAACACGCCTAAATGTATGCAATTCCTCTGTTGCGCAATTTTTTTAACAGCAACAGTTTGCAATAATCCGGTAGTCCATTAATAGAATTCCCTATTAAAACCCCTCACCGCATATTATTCCCACTTAAAACCACCGGTGAGATTTGCTTTTGTCCCGATTTTGTCCCAAGGTCCCCCAAAACTGCCGCTCCTTTTGTTCCCTGGTTTCGTTCACTTTACCGAAGTTGCACCGATAAATGGAGTTGATGGTGATACCACCCCGAACCTCCCAAAACGAGTGGGAGGACACACGCCCCAGTAGTCTGCGAAGCATTCTGACCTTTGTCTGCTTCAAGGTCGGCAGGTTCCTATTTTCGTACACCAGTGCAAAATACACGGCACCACAATTTCTAGGACAGTAGTTGTGGAGTTTAACTTCAAGGATCTGGCTATTTTCAAATTCCAGCCTGAAGCCACTAAATATCATCCACCCGGAGCGTCTCTAATGCAGTCTGCACTGGGTGAGTTATTGCCTTTGCAAAATCCTGGCCACCATTTTTTTTTTATCGCTACGCATCTGCTCTAGTAGTGACATAGTTGGTCCTAGACGATGGGTTCGGTAATTTCAACTACTGATCTTGTGGGTGTGCGTTACGGTTTGCTGTTTGATGTGGCGTGTGCTTGCCTACCTGGGAGATGAGGTATAACTCATTAGTCAACCAACAAGTCCCGACCATCCGAAACTTGTTGTTTTTCATAACAGACACTGTTTGGTTGCTCTAATTTTTGGACAGTACTGTTTTACTGCACTTGGAAATGTAGACATATGTGTGTAGTGTAGTGGCCAGGCTTAAAAAAGGTCCTTTTTTTGTTTGTTCCCGATATCCGTTTGTCGTCCTCTAGGCCCGTTTCGGATGTCGATGTATACGGTGCGCGTTTGGATGACATTTACCAACAAACCAGACGCTAGCTAGATGTTAGCAGCGGTCTCCTCGTACTGATGATACCCCTGCTGGGCAATGGCCATTTTGCTGCGTTTTGCTTTCGTCTTGCTTTTCGTAGAACTTACATCTATGAAAGGATGGGTGGGGGAGGGGTGGGGGTGTGGAAGGAGGTGTACAATGATGGGATATCGTGCAGAGATAGTTGCGTATTTTTTTGTGTGATTATTGTGCCGTTCGTTTGCTGTTACAGAAAATCTAGACAAAGTTCGCTAGAGGCAAAGTAATGAATCCGTAGGAGTGAAACCTCACTGGTACACTAACAGCGCTCGAATCATACACGCATACTCTCCCTCTGCAGCACTGAGGTTGTATCTAGAATAGCACGGAGGCGATCGGCCCAAGTGCTCTATCCATCCAGCCATCGGAGCTTCGCAGCGCCATAATTCCGTAGGCGCCGGAAGAACCAGATTTGGAGCGGGGAGGGAGGGCGGAACTCTAGTGATGAGCCGCAGTTAGAAACAGGGTACGCTTTCGTGTTTGTGATAAATGTATACTTTTCAAAGAATTATTGCTTTTTAAGACACGCCTACGCAGAAGTGCACTTTCGTCAGAGCATACACGGTCCGGGGTTTGTGCCTTGCCAACTGCTGCTGGCAATTGGTGACTGGCTGGGCCCGTGTATCCATATTTCTGCTTTGCTGCTGACTCTTCCCTGCAAGGTGGTGTGCTACAGCGATGCTTCTATGTCCGCACTTCGCTCCACGTGCGTTTCGTCCTTGTACGAGAGCTCAGTAAAAAGTAGAAAGACACACACACACACGCGTACGCACACGGGTTCTGACAGGCTTTCTCGCTGCTTACGATTGAACCCTGTGTAAGCTGATGATGGTGGATGGATGGGAAGTTGCAGCGCAGCGTGTGAGTTGATTAAGATATTAACTTTACCCACATATGAAGCGGAGAGAAGATAATGAAACGTAAAGCTGTGTCTGGAAGCAATTAAAATGTGACAGTTTTTTGACAGCCGTAACAAAGCTGTCATTAGTCGTTAGTGTTGCCTCTCTTACACACACTCCTCTCACGCGCGCACGCTGTCTCTCCCACTTCCGCACCCAAGAGAAGTTGACGATTATTTGGAAATGGCAATAGCATCGCTGGACTCTACTTTAATTGCTTAGGGCATCCAGGCAGCAACGAGACAGCCGGGTTTATTTATCAAGTTATCGTGAACAGCGACACCGTACCCCACGTACTTATTGCATTGCATCATTCAAGCAAGTCCTGATAAGAAATCAGAAGCGTAGTGCGTGGTGGGAATTCAACTTCTTTTTAACACGTCGATCGATAAAAAGGAACTAGAGCACTTCCATCTAGAGGATATAGGAGCCGTACCACCATCACCACCTTCAGGATGGTAGCTTTTGTCAGAAAACGAGGGCGAACCTGCTGGGAAACGCTCACGTCTACTATACACAATCAGCACACAATAGGGTAGGGCTGTAACTGTACGTACTGGTTACAGTTCCCACTACTGCAGCAATCCAATCCGGACCAGCCGCAGCAGCAGCAGCAGCAGCAGCGACACAAGACCCATATAGATTCAAATCGTTGTGTTACCGGCGGTGGTGGCTACCAATAAGTAGGGCTTTTTTTTCCTAATAGTAGCACAAACCACGCAAGATTTCCCAACCGATGTTACGACGAGTCGTCGTCTACCTTTTTTCCTGGTTGCGATTTCTCTCCCAGCTTAAGGAAAAGCTGGGGGTAGGCGTTTGTGCTCACACACACACACGCACACACGCGCCCAAGAAGAAAGTTTGGGAAGGTTGCTATAGGTACGTGATGGGTATGGCAGGCGAACAGGGGTAGAAATGGACGCCAAACAATCGTCCGAGTCACGTGAAAGAGTTCTGCGCTTTTGTTCATTCCTTCAGTTTACCTCGGCGCGTTGATTTCCATACAAATATCCTACGGTCTATACGTAGGACACCCGGGCAGAGAGACACTAGAAGTAACAGAGTAGCTATGGCACTCCAGCTCGTCAGTGGTCGATTTCCGAAGGGTACTAATCGAGCCACAATGGTGCTCCGATGTGTGTGTTTCTGTTTGTGCAGTAGACTATACGACACTGTAAACCTCTTACAATCGTTTGCAATCTCTGGCCCGGTACGACGGGGTAGAGAATAAAACCGGAACCTGCCTCCACTGTTATCTTGCGGTTTTGCGAAAGACAAGAACAAACAAAAGAGAAAAAAAAACCGCTTGAAATATGCATTGAAAATTGTGACGAAGATACAAATAAGATTATTATGCCCTGCGGATTGCCTACATGCACAAGTGAAATGAAAAAAGCCGCCACCGATTGTGCGAAATCGGGACGAAAAAGAAACGCGCGCAAAGTATAAACGCCTAAAGGTATGCAAAACAATGTTCATATTTAATCAACTTTTGAGGTTTCGCTGTGTGTTGCAATTAGGAGCGCTCGCTTTATTTGCTTTTTTGCCGTGCGAAGTATGCCAAAAAGGATGGTAGACATACGCACACATAAAAGCATTATACTTTCATTTTAATTTCCGACAATTACCTCCAACTAAACGGTCTCGACACACACACATACACACAGCGACTCCAAATGTGCTTCCCAGCGCTCTATTAACACACGGTCAAAGTTATCACTCGGATGCAACATTAGCAGCCGCCTACAACTTCTGTTTTATGTATTGTTTACTTGTTTTTTTTTTGTTGTTGTTGTTTAGGTTATGTTTTTGTGCGATGCGTTACTGCTTTCAAAGTTGACTAATTTTCTTCCGGTTCATTTTCTAACAGATCCTTTCCCGGTTAATGCGGCCGCTGCAGCCGTTGCACAGTGCTGCCAGACCCGTGTTTGATAATTACGTTAGCGCTGTGTACCCCAACGGTGGGCCCAGCCTGTATGTGTTTGTGTGTTGTGATTGGACCCCCGGACATTGTTCCTTTTCTTTCTTTTTTCCTAATTGAAGCTGATTGCGATCATGAAGTGTCCTTGGTGCTGCAAATAAATTTAATAAGCTTTCATTTACGTTGTTAAGTCGTTTGAGCGAACGGCACCGGCGTGGGCCGTGCAGGCAGCGGGTTCTGCGCGCGAAAAACAAAAAATCTAAAACGAAACGACCGCTTCCGCACACGTTTTTTCGTGTCGGGTTAATTAAAATGAATCCCATTTTTGCACCAGAAACCTTCGCCGGCTGTGCGGCGCTTTAATCACAGAAGCAGAAGGACAATCAAAACAGCACACCAACCAAAGGAGAAAACAAAATGGAGACAACTGAAAACAACCAAAAAGAAAACAAAATGGACGAACGACCGTCATCATAGCTTTCGCAGTAGTAGCACGCTTTTTTTTCTACCTCGTGTCGTTTTGCTTATGATCCAATGTGTGTGTTTGTGTGTGTTTGTGGCTTTTTTTTGATAAATATTATCGATGCTAAAATGTTCGAGGCGAAGAAGACCCAGCCGTATGATGCCCGATGATGGTACGGTGTTTAAGACCTTTCAAATTTCTTCGGTTTTTTAGGATGGAGAAGAGGTTGCAGGTCGAGAGGGGGAAATGGGAAGGGAGGCAGATGGTGATGCAAAATCCACCATCCCAAGCAACAGCGGGAAAGCAATTTGCGAGGTTCTCCCCGCAAAAAAAAAAAAAGAAAAGGGAACAAAACAAAAATTTGGAGCCTTAAGTTTCTAATTGGACTACGACAACTTTGGGTGTTTTGTTTTACCCGATCCTTGTGGGTGGATCACTAGCAAGGGGAAACGGGGTGGGATGGTGAGAAGTATCGGTGGGGGGGGGGGGAAGCATCCGGAGGTGTGTGTGGGTTGGGGGGGGTTAGTCGTTTCTATATCGGGTGCCTAGAAATTAAGCCTTTCCACCATTTTCCCGCACTACCGGCGCCGTGGCACGTTAGGTCCCACCGTTCGCGCCCTTCCTCGGGTTCTGGATTTTAAATATTTACCGACCGAAATATCTTTCTCCTTCAGTTTTTGGTGCAAAACCGTGACGGGTACCTTTCGGGCTTTTGTTTCGCAGCAACAAAACAACCGAACCACCATCCTTTTTGTGTGTGTGTGTGTGTGTGCTGCAAGGCCTGTTGTCTTTCCTGCGGTAAGACTGAAGCGATGGGACGAGGTGCGAGGTAGCTTTTGGGGTTTGGGCGTTAGAAAGTAGATACGGGAGGGGGGTTAAAAAAGGACAATAAATGAAATTAACGCATCCCATGTCACACTTGCGCTGTTGAGCCAATTATGGTTTTGGTTCGAAATTTGTCCAGCGATCCCAGGGTAAGAAGTACCAAAACCGAAGCAGCAGCAGCATCAGCAACAGAAGAAAGAAGAAAACAGGCATACATACCGAGCCACAATAGAAGGCAAACGAAAGGAATAGACAAAAGTATGTAGAAAATTGGGGATCAAAAAATATTGGAAGCGCCCGTAGTCCGCAAAAATTTTAAGTCCCCATTGTAAGCTGGGATGCCACACAAAACGACACCGGGTGGGAGCGAGTGAAAAAGAAAATCTTAGCAGGAAGCTTATGGACAAGGTAAACCCGAGAAAAGTACTCGATATGGGTTTAGAAATTGGCTTTGGTAGTTTTTTTTTGTTGCGCCATAATAACTCATTTTATGACGTTGGAGATACTAACAGTGTGTCCTTAGTATACGTATACTAAGGTAAGATATAGACAGCTTCAAGTACACACAGCACAGCTGTCAGAAATTCACTGGTAACATCTATCAGGAATTTCCAGTCTTCTGTGTGTTAACTTGCGAATTCGCGCTTCACAGTACCGAAAAGTGCAAACCAATCCTTTACACGTCTATTGTCGGATCTCAGGTACTATTTGAAACCTAGTACCATCATCTCTCCTCAACTCTGCTGCTCCCCTGCTGCAGTAAGCTGAACTGCACGTCAAGAAGATGTCTTAGAGGCAACACCGGAGGTTCTTTACTTTTGCTCCAACGATTTTAGACTATCACTTTTCACCGAATCTTGTCTGCATACAGCCTCCCCTTCATACACAGCCATTTGTCAAAACCACGCGTAAAAAACCTTCCGAGCTTAGAGAATGCTAGCCGACGCTACACCTCAGGCTTAATCAGCGTTGGCTATTGTGTGCAGAAAAAAGGGGGTGGGGGAGGAGGAAGAGGGAGGGTGGGGTGCAAATTTATCGAAACCATCTTTTCCGAGCCTCGATACGCGCTACAGTGCCAGTATTCTTGATTTTTTGTAGCCATTTTAGAAAATGGAGAACTGCACCAAAAACGCTTGGCTTACGGGGAAGCGAGAGCGATCAAGGAAGCTAGAGGGTCGGCGGAGGTGTGGTATGAATACAAAAAAAAAAACTAAAACGCAAACTCCCCCACATAAATAGAAAACAAGCACAACGGGGAAAAAGTAGCTCCACAAAACGCACACACGCAACGATACAACGGAGGTGTATTGTTTGTCACCGCTTGAGCTAAAAATATTTCATGGATATAGTCAATTGCTACCACACTGAGCTACTCCTGACTCCTGGGGATTTGTGTGTGCGAGAGCGAGCCTTCCGGAGGCTCAGCTAATGGTACTCTTATTTTGTGTACTACTACTACTGCTGCTACACGCTCTGACACACACTTTGCACTGTAATTCCCACGCCCAACGCTTAGTAAACACGGGCAGCAGCCTACTGTGCATACGGCAACATGGCGAACGCACGTGTGCAGGTGACGGGCAGGGATAGTGCTTTTGTGCTCTTTTGTGAGGGGAGAGGCTGGTGCCCAATTGTGATAATGTGTCGCAGTAGTTGCTGTTAGTATGGGGCCCGACTAGGCTTTTCGTAGTCATAATGACAGGAGTTTTTTTTTTTGTTCCCAGCGTGATTTGGTCGCCGTCGTCCCTTTTTTATTGCACCTGGAAAGCAATGCGGTATAAACACACGCACGCACACACACAAAGGGCGGTCTTAGTAGCTCTTCTTCGTGCTGTGTGTGTGTGTGTTTTTATTTTCTTTGTTGTATTACCCTGCTCCTTCTCACTTTATTTTTCACCGACAAACACCATTTCGCTACAGCACAAACCTATTGTGTGTGTGTGTGTGTATGTATATCGGGGTGCCTGGGTGTTAGGAGTATTTATAGAAGCCTTCAGTGACTTCCTGTCTTTTCATCGAACAGACCATAGCCCGAAAGCACGCACCCAACACATACATTTTACCTGTCGCTTATGGAGGGCACGCTCCAGGAAGGGGTGGATACAGAGTGGTAGAGGAAGGGGAAACGAATTCAGTTTGGTTAGGGAAGGGTGGGTCCTACGCATCCGCAGTTACCGACTCACATCCATATCGTATATTACGGAGCCCTAGTGGAGCCCTAGTGAGATGCCTTGGTCTCAATTACGGATGAACCTTCGTTGTTCCCTTTCCTTTTTTTTGCACACGAAACGCTCGGAGTCTCCAGCACATACAACCTTAACCCGTGCGTGTCTACCGCATTTCGCAACTGGTCCTACTCGACGTCCTCTACGTGATGGTCTTTGCCGTGCAGCTACTAACCTGCGCTGCATACATATCGTGGGAAACTCCTATTAAACGCCTGTTGAGGTTGTCGTTCGAACGGGGAAATGTGAGAATGTTTGCACTCCTGCGTACGCACAGCAGTGCCGGAACTGTCTCTATCTCACCCTTGCCCGAGAGCACCCTACAGTTTGACATGCAGCACAATTGTTTCGTTCCCAAAAAAAAAAAAACTCCTCCATGTGTAGCTCTTTCTTTTTGCATGCAAATTTCCACTGATCGATAACAGCAAACTTGCCTCGGTCCTTGCAAACACTTGTGTGTACGCATAGAATAGCTCAACTTTTTTAATTGCTACAATAAAGCATGTATGAGCTCCTTGCTTTAGAAAAAAGGCATCCCTGCGTGCCTAGAACGTGCCGGACCAACAAACAGGAACTTCGGGAACTTTATCGCCCTATACCATATGTACACACACACATACATAAATAGGAGGAAATCTTCAAAAACCGGAAAACGTTAAGTTTCGTATTAATATTTGCAGACGGCAAACAAAGGCCGAAACCGAACCTCTGCAGGCACTGCGGGAGAAAAAGCGATGAGATCAGAATGTTTGCCCCATATCTCCCTGCGCCTGTCTCGATACTGGGTTTCAGGGGAAACAGGCCCGTATCAGTGGGATTAGCTTCGCTTTTGGTGCGAGCAAGCAGAAATGAGTCTGCACAGCGCCCCCCCCCCCCCCCCCCCCCCACCCTCCCCCTCCCTACACAGCGTCTGCGAAGCCAACCCTGGGAGAGGGATCAAGAATCAATTAGTGAGCCACTTTAAGTGGCACTGGATGGTTTTTTGCATACCGCCCGCTCCGCTTTCAACCCCCCGAACAACCCCCCCCCCCCCCCCCCGCTTTATGTCAGTTACAGCGCCAATCATATGCCATTAAAAATGTACGACCTACATTCGACGGATGATTTGACATTGGTTGTTCGGTCGGCTTCCGGCCACTGACAGGATGATAGGGCGACAGGATGTGCATTGATCCGGTAATAAAAAACGAGCACCACATCCGTTGGAATCGTTCCCATCTTCCCCGTTTTTTTTTTTTTTTTTTGCATGCCGGAAGGACACGGGTGGAGCGCTACGTCATTACGGGGACTGTTCGCGAAACAGTACAGTCTCTATCCGGTGGTGGTTGTTTGCTGGTTTTGGTAGTGATGTAGTGAGGGCACAGTGCGCGGTCCCGTCCTTACACACACACACGCGAGCGAAGTTTACAATGTCTTCCAGCCTCTCCCGGAGATACCTTGCTTAAGCCGTATAAGTCGATGTGAATTAATGTAGCTGTCAGTAGGTGCAAACAATTTAGCTACCGCCTAGACTGAGCTACTTGGGGACCCCTACCTCCGTTACGTTAAGTTTCGCGGGCACTGTGTCGTGTCAGCCTGGATGGTCGTGTGGGAACATGTAGGTTGTCGCCTACGCGCCATCACTGAGTCACCCAATTACGTACGTAAAATGGCTTCCCGTCATGAGCGTGGCACTACCCTCCTAGCGTCGTTCCTCATCATAATCATTATTCACTCACTACACACACACACACACGCCGCTCATTGACCAGAGTCTATAGAGTTGTTCGAGGCCGTCGCCATTTTTTTTTTTTTTTGCTCCATATACCTTTGGGCGAGGGGGAAGGTTTTTGCCTGTGTCTTGCCACTGCAACGTGAAACCCCACGCCCGATATGAAAATGGGCACACACATACACAGAGGCACACACAAAACGTAAACGAAATAGTTATTGGGCATTGGGAGTAGTATCCGGCGATAGTGGAGCCGGTCCATGCAGTAGCGCTGCAGAATAAAATCCTAGCAACTCCTAGGCACGCGGCAAGCATAACGATGAATTTTGCTCAGGGCGACAAATAAAGCCATACACACACACATACACACACACATACAGCATGAAAGAAACCACGCGCTCCACGAGGACGAGCCAAAGTAGGACATGGACATGCATAGTGTTGGGGTGTTGTTGTTGTTGTTTTTGTTTAGCTGTAACTAAGCTGTTACTACTGATGCCCGCCAGGCAGAGCAGTGGTGCGCTGTACAGCCTTCAACATGCAACCGTACATATATATCACCGTCAGTTGATTTATACCGACAGAAACATAATCGGACAGAGGAGCGCGCGCGCGCGGATAGTTTGCAAACATTTTTTTTATTTTATTTATTTTGTTGGTTCTGATTACTGGGTATAAAACTAGGCTGACGAAAATCACGGATCCAAACAACAAAAACTGTGGATGAAACTGGATCTCGAATTCCAGTCATGGGCCGCGAGCGTGCTAGACATGCTGGCTTACACCCGATCCTCATCCGATTTCTGCTCTGCTCTGCCATTAATCCTTACGATGGCGATACCAGCTCAGCGTAAGGACGAACAGCAAATGGAGAGAGAGAGAGAGAGAGAGAGAGAGAGAGAGAGAGTGAGAGGGAAAGAAATCACTGCATCACGATGTCATTGGACTGTAAAGTTGAACGATACAATCGAGATAATTGGTGATTGTCTGGATACGTCGAAACTAGCACATGCACGGCCCAGAGCTTGCCCGAATGTTTACTTCTTTTTTTCTCATCTTTCTGTTGCGTTCCTGTACCACGCCAGTCCTCTCGGGCAGTACTATCCTTAATGATTTCGTGAAACTTTGACGTTTGGTTGGGCGCGAATCCGTCGACGGGGTTCCGACTGCAATTAGTCGTACAATATAGAGGCACAATGATGCCGCTGCCGTCTATCGCAAACTATGTCTAAACTATGCCTTCTCTGCTTTCTTTTTTCCTTCTCCGCAGGTAAGCCGGCTCATTGTAATAATGGTCAACCGACGTCAACGATTTAGGTGCAGCAAAACGAAGTGTTGGTACGGTGCGGTACTGCGGTGGCGAACTGAGTGTACTGAGTCCGCGATCCGACGGTAACTCGGCGCTCTCCTACACCGGGAAGTTGCACCCCTAAAGTTCCGACTACCTTTCGGAAGCAGAATATACACAGAGGTCGTACTGCTGCTGCGGCTTGATGCGACAAGGGTGTTTGGTTCTCAGTGACTCAGAGTGCGTGGTTTAGTGATTTTGGGCAGCGATAAAGGCCAGTGCCAGCTTAAGGAAGCTCGCGTCAAAGGCAACTTCCCATCTGTGGGCGTGCGTGCCAGCTGCACAAAACAAAGTTTTTCGTTTGGGCTGCGACAATACACGACTAGCAGGGGGTTTGCTCGTAAGAGGAGCGACTATCTCATCATCTCATCTCATCTCAGAATCAACGGTTACATTACACAAATAAAAAGCACATGCTAACGAACCTATCGCACAGTAGTAGTGACTCGGTGGTAGTAGTATCTTTCTCTTAACCAGGTTTCATCATCTCTCGTATGTATCTCGGCTATACATGTGTGCGTGTATGAGTGTGTATGTGTGTTCACACATTAGTTTTACCAATCTCTGTCTGGCAAAGTGTGTGTTGGTGCCTGGTGCGTGTGCATCTAGTTGGATGAGGCAACCCCCCCATGAAGTTGTGATTCCATCTTTCGGAACTGCTGCCACTGCTAATAGTAATGTAATGTAATTGTGTACATAGCAAGGGGAGATAGCGAGAGTGAGAGCAGCCTTTCAATAGCGACATACATGAACAGTGCTCTAAAGTATGCGTGTGTCGTTTACCCACTTCGCCCATACGAGTGAAGAAATCGTACCTCGGATGGGATTTTGTTAGTCTTAAGCTCAAGATTCAGAACTAGTCGTACAATGCTGTTTTAGTGTTCCTAGCACGGGCTGCCTAACCGTGTGGTGGATGGGCATCATCACTCATTACCCTCATCAGTAGCAGTGCGCCAAACTGCTCAACTAGCCTGAACGGAACCACATAACTGTCTATTACGTGTCCTGGGGATGCAACAGCACCCGAGGAGCTAGACATTTGGTGTGGACTCGACGTGGATTAGTATATTCGGCTGACAGTTCCAACTCGCAAATATCAGTTCATACGCACACACACACATCCTACATATATACATGCTCCTATATACAAACACGAGCGTGTGCGATGATACTGTATTCCTCGGAAGACACTCGCAGCAGGCAGTAGTAGCTTGCCGTTCTTCGTAAACGTGTACGTGAACCGGGGGTTTCGTCTACTGTGTTTGTGTGTGTGCTTGGGGAAGCACGCGCGCGCGCGTGTGTGTGTGTGTGGGAGGGCAGAGGCGGGGGAAACAGCAGGCTCGAATGGCATCGTTCAAACTCGCAACAAGCTCGCAGCACGTTCGTACGACACAGCTTTAGTAGTCATGAAACTAATGAGCCCGCTGAGGGCGCTGCTACTAGCCCTCGTAATGACGCTCGCCGAATCTGCTGGAGGTAGGTTGGTGGGTGTGTTTGGTAGTTGTAAATTAATTTCTAACAGCACAATTGAGCGTGTCCTTATCGTCCTGCGTGCAAAAACATAAAACAAAAAAGAACTTTTGCTACAGCTCGGTTTTAAAACGATTTGGGGGGGGGGGGGGGGGGGGGGGGGGGGGGGGAATGTGGCAGGAAAAAGGGTAAATAGTAGAAGGTGTGGACGTACATTACTAAGAAGATTAACAAAGCAATGACGGCAACAAACGAAAAAAAAAAAATGGCGACGAAAAGTATAGTCACTCAAGCTACAACGAAGCAGGCTGCAAGAATGGTGCAAAGTTATTTAAAAAAAAGGCGAATACTGAATACGCAACAAGCGCCATAACCACTAACCACGAACTGACAGCGTAGCAGGAATGACGGGAGAAAATGGCACGGCTCCAGCTAGAATAGTGGTCACTGGTTGCAGATAGATTAAAAATAGATTGCACCACCTGTAGAAAGGCTGAAAAAGAAAGTGAGCGAAGCAGCTAAAAACAAATCCAAACAAAAAAAAATAGCATGCAGCAGTGACAGCAAAATGGGGACCGACCGACCGTAAGTGACCGAAGGGAAAAAAAAACCTCCCCAGCGATATATCCATAATGGCGTCCCAACCCTCCCTGGACTGGACAAACAAAGCGCAAAACGTCGTGTTTCGTGCAAGTCACGCTGCTTTCGTTAATGGTTTGTTTTAGAATTCCTACGCTTTACCCGTGATTAAAGTAGTGCGGCAAAGCGTTTGGATTCTGAAACGAAACATTAGTAATCACACCGCTGTCGTACCGTTCCAGCAAACAACAAAAAACCACTTTAGTGCCATAACAGTTTGCGGATTGACAGATGTAGAAAAAAGAAAAATGGATCGTTTCTAAAAAAAAAAAACACCCAAAACAACAAAAAAAGCCTAATGGTGCCTTTTCGATGGATGCGATCATTAAATTTAGATACGAATGACGTTTCTTTAGCGGTGTATGTGAATGGTACCGAGTGTTAGTTATCTGTCATGGCGTCTATAGCTACTAAGCAAGCTCCACACTAAATGGTTGGTAATAGAGCAGCAGGATTTCTATCCGGATCCAGATCAGCTGTATGAGGGCAGCAGCGTTACATTTAAACTTGCAACCATCAGGACAATCTTTGCTTGACGGCACCAATTTCCATTCATCATCTGACAGTCAGTGCCAGACAGACGGTCGCACAAGAACTGCTGTGCCACGGAAGCAACTGCTCGAATAAATGTTTACACAAATTCCTACACGGGATTACAGCTGTTTCCCGACAGCGTTACCGCCGTAATCAGTGCACAATCTAATCGATGTACCGTTTTCTGTGCGTCTCTTGCCGAACTCTTTCCAGAAGCTGACTACACATTAGATGATTCGTTCTGGAATGAAGAAAGCCCAGTAGGTAAGTTTTCGAGTGAGTCGACCGGCCCGCTACCGATACACCAGCTACACCGCCATTACATTCATACACCGAGGGACGGCAAGGACAAAGTTTGACATTCCCGCCACATCTTGTCATTGTCATTGCTGGTCCTGGTTCGTTCGCATTGTCTCCAGTCACTTTCCCAGGCACTTCTTGTGCTTGATGACAAGTTGCACACCGCCGTGTGGGAAGTGAAAAGTTTCCCTCATCCCAACATCCCATCCTTCTCCCTCTCTCCCTCTCTCTCTTTCTCCCGGAAACACTCGCAACTGTCGCGGGGGCATAATCCGCATATTCATGAGCATTCGACTTCTCGCGGAAGACAAAACTTTCCTGGTCATCTGTCATCATAAACACAAACATCTGCACACGAACACACACCTTCAAATTCATACACTTGTACGGAGTACTAACTTGCGGCCATGTTGTGTGTCCCTGCGCGCTTACCGTTCCAGGTGAAGTGGAGCGTCTGCTGAAGGAGCACCAGCAAAACCAGGAGCTCGTGGATAAGATCGGTAGCAGTTACTACCAGATCATCTATCCCGTACAGTTGCGCCATCATGAGAAGATGGGCATCTCGACGCGTGAAGTTAACCAGCCAAAGGTACGCTATCGCTTCCGCGAACCGGCGGATACGAACCGGACACGTACACGTAAATCTTATTATTATGAAGCTAATTATGCTGTGTATGGTGGTGGTGATGATGAGACGGGTGGTGGAACGGTATGTGTTCCTTTCTATCATAACATGCATCCATTTCACGTTTGGGTTTTTTTTTAGTTCGTTTATTTTGAGTCGCATCTGTCATGTTTTTGTTGTACCTTTTTTGTAACTGTCATGTGGTTTATTGGTTGTTTTTCTGTTTGTTATTGAACGTTGATGGTTTTGTGATGTGTTGGACTGTTGAAAGGAAACACAGGGATACGCCACAAAAATACAATTCAATCAAATGCAATAAATCGTTTCCTTGAGCAGTTTTTCGCATACCCAACTGTTCAGCGTCCATGACATGTTAGTCTACACACACACATATATATACACACTGATCGTAATTTTAGGTTTAAACATACAATTACCTTCATTCTACAACTTCATTCTCGACTCATTCATTCGCATAAAAAAAAAAGAAATAGCTGAAGGAATCTTCAGTTATCATAGGTTCTGCACGGCAAACCCAAACAAATTCGAGCAGTTCGAGAGCATTTCTCAAGCAGCGTGTGTTTTATAAAATGGTTGTTTGAAAGGATATTTTCCTCCGAGCATCTTTCGAGTGCACACGACGCTAAGGAAACACACGTAACACGAGCAGGAGAGCTCTTTATCTCTATTCTCCATTATCTTATTACACGCTTCCTGTAGCCATCATCTCACGGCTAAAATCTTTTGAGCAAATACTTTAAAACCCATCTGCTCCTGTCAGATTACGGGTCGTGTTTGTGGTTGCGCATAACATGCTCTCCGCCGGTGTTAGATAAATATCGTACCAGAAGCTCCTAATCGTGGAGAAAATATAGAAAAAATTATTCGAAATAAAACCCACCGATAGAAATATAATTTTGTCACGCGAATTGCATACTTTGTGGCGCAATCAATGTGGGTTTAATTTTTTAATAGCATAATATGGATAGATATTGGTAAAGGCACCGGCCAGGTGTACTACGGTTTAGCACACTCCCGTAAGGAAGCTTTAGTCTTAGCAAAACTCTTATTTCAGCTGCACGACACTTAACCCTCCCTGTTTTATTCTACCCCTAAGTGCCGTATCGCGTATTTTACAACCAATTCCTTCCCGCTCTCTCTCTCTCTCTTTCTTTCTCTTTCTTCTCGTATTTGTCTTGCTTCTGTCTGCCTGGGCAGTTTCCACAGCGTGGCTACGACGGTAGCTACTCGGGAAGTGGCGGTGGAGGCCGTGGCCGCTCGAGGGTAAGTGTGCATCCGCAATCTTCCGCAAGCATCATATTGAAAGATGCTTCGACAAAGCTCGCCCCTAAACGGTACTGCCGGAGTCGAAACGGGTACGCAGGCAAATGGGTCGATTAAAAATCTCAAAAAACATTCATTAGGAAGCTTAATGGAAGGAAACAATCAAGCGATGAAAAATGAGATGCTGGGCTTTTTTTTTCGCGCGCTCATCATCGTTTAGCTCGGGTAGATGGGAAAGGCAGCAGCAACAACAACTACAAAAAAAAGAAAAAACCCCTCCCCAGAAGCACAATCACGAGATTTGCATCTTCATCGCGCCGCCAGCCGGATGCTTGTTAGCACACAGGGGTCTACTACCGTTCGGTGTAAAACCGTTCGCCCCTGGGTCTCGCTTATTCGTCAGCGGAAATCATAGTCATCCGTTTCCGTGCTATTCGGACAATTGCTTTCGAACCGAAGTGTCGCCACCGAGACGTACCAGCGCAAAATGCCTTTTCCCCCCGCACACTGTGTGCTTACTGTGTGAGCAACTTGTTTGTTTCGAGCACAACCTCTCCCGGGTGACGGAAATGAACGTATTTATTGGAAAAATGGCTGCTACTGCTGGTGCTGGATGCCTCGGAGGGCGTTGGGTTGGGTGCGAGCAAGGAAAACTATACATGCAGAAAGGATGGGGGTTTTCTTCAAGGACACGTGAAACGGCTTTGTGGCGCAAAACACACATACAGATGTGCAAGGGAGATCTTAGCTTGAGGATTTCCCCGCTTCCAGAAGGCTAGTCTCACCCCTAGCTGTCAAAGCTAACCTGATATAATCGGAATAATTTCACCGAAGAGAATTTGCTTTCCAATGCCCGTAACCCGTTTGCAGCGAGCCCGTTTTCTACGTGTGTACGCGTGGCGATACCTGTCGAAGCCATCGACAGCCAGATTAACGTGTCTTCCCTCGTTCCCGTCATGTAATTAACGGGCTCCAACTAATGAACCTTTAATTTTCTCTTGTCCCATTATACGTTCGCAGACTGGGAAGCATTTTCATCGAACATCACTTTTGATAAAAGCTTTTAACCATAAATTTCGATTAGATTTGGAATTAAATACGTGAGTATTTGCGTGCCACGGCGCACGATGCTTGGTGGCACCAAGTTGTTCCAAGGAGAAGGCGCAGCGTCCCGTACCTGTGCCTGCTGTTTCTAATGGGTTTGATTTATGTTGCATTTTGTGTTTTCCTCCCTCTACAGACAATTACTAGCTCCCAACATTGTACAGAAGCACTATCTACCTAGCGGGTTCGCTCAGGATTCACATCGAGTAAGTAATTCGAGCAGTTCGAGCTGTTTGACAAACCAGCTGTCACCACTACTTATGTCGATCTCTGTCTGTGTACTTGCGCTTGTCAGGAAATTGAACACTGCTACTACCACGGCACGGTTAAAGACTATCCGGGAGCTAGTGCAGCCTTCCACACCTGCAACGGTGTCAGCGGTGTGATACACGTCGGTAATGAAACGTTTGTTATTCATCCATTTTACGGAGGTGATTTATCGGTATGTTATTCTTCCATCTTCTTTCCAAAAACCGTGGCCCCCGTGGGGGCGGTTGGATTACTCACAACCCAGTATGCCCTTGCCCTTGTGTGAAGTGTGCTGAAAGAGTCGACGCACGCTATACAGTTTCAAGCATCCCGTTTATTGGACGCAGTCCAACTCATCCTCACACTCAAGTGCTCTGATCCGTTTTGTTTTTCTGGGACCGCTTCTTCAGTCTCTTCTCACTCTCTCTCTCTCCAAACATTTGTTCTTGAATTTCGTCCGGTGCTCCAGGAACCACTCTTTGCGGGCAGTACGACTCCTTCAGCAGATGGGCTCTGTGTGTGTATGTGTGTACAACTACTAAAAAAAACCATCCCCGTTCGTTTCAGCAGAAACATCCACATGTTATATTTGAAGCACGTACAAAATCAAATAAAGGCTGTGCGAATTCCGGCAACCTCGAGTGGAGGACGCGCTCCATACGCCGCGGCAGCAGCCATCATGCCGGGCTGGTGGAGCTGATCGATCGTAACGGTGCGGGCCGGTACAGGCGGGATGTGCGCGAAACCACCAAGTACATCGAAACGGCACTCATCATTGACAAGGCGATGTTCCAGAAGCGCAACGGCAGTACCCGAACGGAGGTGGTCCACGACGCCATACAGGTGGCCAACATTGCCGATCTGGTATGTATTGCGTTGGCTGATCGCTGGGAAGAATTACTAACCTCGGTGTTGCCTTCTTTCCCTCACCGAAATATGCAGTACTTCCGCACGCTGAATACACGCGTATCCGTTGTATATATCGAAACATGGCAGGGCCAGAATCAGGCCCAGATCGATGGAGGCAAAGATATTAGCAAAGCAATATCCAATTTTAACGACTATACATCTAGGAATTTGTATAAAATAGATAAAGATACGACCCAACTGCTGACGTAAGTATTGCTGGAGGTGTAGATCTACTGTGACTCTGAGCACGCTTGTAACTTCGCTCTTGCCTCTCCGTTTCTGTTTGCATTCAAACACACACACACACACACACACACACACACACACACACACACACACACACACACACACACACACACACACACACACACACACACACACACACACACACAAACACACCAGTGGTGAAACATTCGCTGGCGGTGAGGTTGGCATGTCCGTACCGGAAACCGTCTGCACACCGAAAGCCGTTGGTATTAGCGTAGACATGAATCCTTATGAGCCGCATCTGCTCGCCGGAACGATGGCACACATGATAGGACATAACATTGGCATGGGTCACGACGATAATCGTAAGTATTTCACCCTCGATCTGATGTCTACTCAGCAGTATCGGCGGCGGTAGGACTTCGGAGGGCGTTTTTTTTTTGCTTTCGATTATCCTTCCCTTTGTCTTTCCCAGGTGACGAGTGCATCTGTCGAGACTGGCACGGTTGCATTATGTCGCAATCGATTGTCGGGTTGGAGAACGTCCAGCCGTACAAGTTCTCCGAATGTAGCCGACTGGATTACATCGATGCGCTGCGCATCGGTCATGGGCTCTGTTTGCTGAACAAACCGAACGAGGTATGTAAGCGGTTAGAAGTTAGGCGCCGTCTCTCTTGTGCTAAAACTCCTCCAAAAACGTTTTCCCCAACAAAAAGGTGGAACTCCGCAAGAACTGCGGTAACGGTATCGTGGAGGACGACGAGGAGTGTGACTGTGGCAGTGCGCTCGACTGCGACAAGACGGATCCGTGCTGTGACGGTATCACGTGCAAGCTAAAAAAGGAGTCCCAGTGCGCGACTGGGCCCTGCTGTGATAAATGTATTCTAAAGCCTCCGGGCGTCATCTGCCGCGATGCGCACAACGAGTGCGATCTGCCCGAGTACTGCAATGGCGAGTCTGGCCAGTGCCCGCCCGATGTACATAAGAAGAATGGCAACCCGTGCGGTATGAATTCGACCGGCTTCTCGACAGGTGTGTATGATCGGTGGTTCTCGCGTATAGCGCGACTCGACTAACTCGACCCGTCCCGTTGCATGTAGGCTACTGCTTTAATGGCGTCTGCCCGACCCAAGCTGTCCAGTGTGAGCGTATCTGGGGCTACAGCGGCACCGGTGCCGATCGAGTGTGTTACGAACAGTTCAACTCGAAGGGTTCCATCAACGGCCATTGCGGCAAGGACAGTAACGGCAACTACATCAAATGTGAGCCTGAGTAAGTGTAACACTGTGGAGAAGGAGGTGGAGGAGGAGGGAGAGGAGGAGGGGGAGAGGAGGAGGAGTAGAAGGAAGGAGGGGGGACTGGAGTAACACATCACAACGACATCCAACAACAATGTCTTTTCGTCCCGCAGAAACATCCAGTGCGGTTCGTTGCAGTGTAAGGATGGTGACCGTACGCCGGTGGAGGACTGCAGTGAGCATCTGTATTCACGCGCAATCATCTCCATACGTGGCACGGAGTACGAATGCAAGTAAGTAGCCAGTAGCCGGGATGGCGCACCGCCGTGTGCATTGGTCGTAATCTGTTGCGGATTGCATTGATTTCTGCGTTCAAGGTCAATAACTGGGACGTCCACTAACTCCAACACGCCACCGTTCGGGCTGGTGCGCGACGGTACACCGTGCGGCGATAATCTGATCTGTGTCAATCAGACGTGTGTCAGTATCTTTCCATACATCGATCAAACCAAGTGTCCGACGAACCACAACAATCTCGAATGCTCCGGCAATGGGGTAAGTAGTAGTGGCGGCGGATGCGGCGCCATTATGCATTATCGTTCGCACCGTTGTCAGCATGCCAGATCACTTAGCTGCTGCTGCTGCCGTGTAGCGAGAGCACAGTCTCTAGAGCGTGCCCGAACTGCTAGTCAAGAGATCTTGACAACTGCTCAGTGTCAGCCTTGTCCGGGATGGGCAAAGCTGCCATCGTTGCCTACTTACGTTCGAACCAAAAACCCTAACCCCATATCCCGTTCGCCCACCCCCCCGTTATAAACAGGACTGTACCAACAACAATAAGTGCTTCTGCAAGTTTGGCTGGACAGGTCCGGATTGCTCAATTCAGGCGCATATCACTACCACGTACGCATCGCCGGTCACGTCCACCACGCCGGAAAGCACTATCGTCATGGAGAAGAAAACGACTCGTTACGGTAAGTTCTCTCGTTGCCCATGCTTGCGCTTTTCCCAACAACAACAACAACAACAAATACGTCAGTGAGTAGTGCTGTTGCCACTACTTACCTTTATATCAATTTCAGTTTGTCCGATGGTTTTTCGTTCATTTTTTGTGTTGGACATATTTGATGCTTTCTTTAGTTACGACACACAGTACAGTATGTAGCTTCATGCATACGTACAACAATACTTCGTTCAGCTTCGAAAAAACCACTAGGGAAAGAAAAATGAGGACCAAAACAAACAAAAAAACAGAAACCACCATCTTTTGGTACAACCGTACAGTACAAGCTATTAGCCAGTGCAGTAGGACACAGCGATAAAAGTCGCGACACCGCAACACCAACCCATAATCTTGACTACATATAATAATACTCAATCAAGTGTAGTGTGGAACCCTCGGCTTGCCTCTCCGCCAAAACGATCAAAGCCTATGGCGTGGTGTGCGCTCTGTAAAGCCACATCATCAAGCTCGATCCGAAATCTCAGACTTCGCGCCTGGTTTTGCCCTTAACCCCATTAGTTGAAACCCATCTTACCCGTACGCCATTGCTGCAATGGTGTCGTCTAGTGGGAGGACCAAGCAAAACATTCAGGCTAGGTGTGTTGCAAGGTGCGCCACCAACCCGTGCCCTGCCGCAGCACCGAGAGGAACAATTGTCTAGTGTGTGAGGGTCTGTCCGGTGTCAGGGTTGTGTTTGCGCAAATCTCTGCCAATTAGGATGAACAATTTTCTGCCCATTCCGCCCCGTGTTAGTTTCGCTCTCCCTTACATGCAGTACTGGTTTGATGTTAGCCGTGTCCATTGTCCAACACCAACTGCTTCAGTAGAACGCAGCAACCTTGAAAGTGTTCGCGTAGGCCATAGAGCATCAGAATATCTTCTCGTTGACAAAAGCTACCAAAAGCAAGCCTGCCTGTCATTTCTCATACTGTTATTAGAATGTGTGTGTGTGTGTTTGTGTGTGTCTGCGTGTGTGTTTGTGTGTGTGTGTCTTATGTTGTCCAATCAGGCAAATCAAGTTTATGGTGGTGTGTTCCAGCGCTTGCGAGCCGTGGATAGTTTACATTCCGGTGAGCAAAGCTTGACTAGCTGACCACTACCGTGTGTCGCGAGTTATGGCACAAAAGAAAACGTTTGCACAGCGTGTCAGATAGATCAGATAAATCCTTCTCGCATCCTAGTATTTGTGTGATGTGTGCACACGACGTTTTTAAGTAATACCTTGCAGAGTTGAAGAATAGAGACATTACAGCTCTCTACAATCAGTATGACGGTGTAACTGTCAATCTTAGTATCTTGAAGACTTTACCCACACACACACACACAAACATTAGACTCCTCAACAAATACACACACACACACACACCCACACAGCACAAAGTTTAACCGGTAACAAATTATGACAATGGTAATCGTCAACTTGTTCTTTGCTAGCAGGGCACAAAGCACACACCAACACACAAACATACACACCGATACACATCACCTTAACGTTCTGTCTCATTTTACGCTTCAATTAGTGCTAGCAGCAGTGTATTGATTCCGGTAGAGGTCGCTCTGTTTCTTGTCTAGTACTATTCATCCTCACTCGTTCTTCGCTATCTCCCGTTTGTGTGCGTGCACCTCCGTTGAGATGCTTGAAAACATCTGCGATTGTTGCAATTATACACTTCACTAACTAACGAACGGTGTGTTTTACCTTTTGAACAAAGCGTAGACAAAGCGTGTTCTCCCCACCTACGATACACTCGCTTTCCCCGGCTCGTTCTTGTTATCGATGAAGTGTACACCAGTGCAAGGACATACTGAAACCTTTGAAGAATAAAACCGACCTGCCAACCAGCTGCATCCTGTCCGATCATTAAGCGACACTTCCAGATCCCCAGCAGATCCAACACACACGCTCACATACAAACACCAGTGTGTCCTTATGCATCGCTTTAAATTGTTTCTCTCCTTGTTTCTTTCTTCTCTGCCTACCGACATATCAACGCAAAACCAATACCACTCCACGATTTCCCTGCTCACGCAAAAACGAAAAATGAGAAACCAAAAACAAAAAATTCGTATAAATCAAAACGAACCAATTACAATTGCAATTCACCAAAATCAAAACCATCTGAAAAACAAAATAACCAAAAAAAAAACAAAACAAAAAAACTACTCGGCTCGGGTTTCGAACATGCGTGCGGCTCACCTGCGGCAAACGTATCCTTCAACAACGATCAAATGCAATACACAACTCGCAACCAAACACCACCACCTTACCACCATCCCCTCAATACACCCTCATCGAAATCGTTGCGTGCGTAACGCGGTAACTCTTGTGCGACCGTTCGGCCACCATTTGTATGCAACGTGTAACAACCGTCACCGGTATCGGAATATGTGGCCGTTTGTTTCGAACAACAACAACAACAACAACAAAAAAACACTCTCACACATACCAAAATGGCTACAAACGAAAAAAAAAAATACTGTGACAAACCCGGAATTTGGATGCTGCATCGCACCCATAACGCACCATCCATTTTGTCCATGTTCGCTTCACCAATACGTACGTACGCCCGACACTCGTCCTTCGGTGTGGTGATACGTCCATCGAACCCTGGCACGTGTGCACGCCAAAATAAATAAAAAATCACACCCACACGCATATCCGGCCAACTTCAATAACTCCTTCTTCACTGCACCCGGCACCACCACCCGGTACGAATCAAATACGTCAAACTTTGCCTCCAACGTCCAATTCAAAACTGAAAACAAACAACGTGTAACGCCATCACTTGCAAATTTCGGGTGTTTGGTGGTGGTGAAATTGGATTTGAAAATGCCACAAAAAAAAACGATGGTGTGACGGACACAAAAAATACAAAACAAAACATGATGGTTGGGCCCGCGTAGATCACGACCAGGGTAAAGTGAGCACCTTGGCGATGGTAATCATGTTAGTGGTAATCGTCAAATGTGTCTTCCTTTGTTTCGCGTTAATGGCTGTTTGCTACAGGTAAAAATGAACCACATATAATTGTCTTTGTCAACTTCACGATCATTCTAAACTTCCCCGTTACTGTGCTTGTCCCTTCAAAACCAACATTAATTTAAAAAAAATACCAAAAACAGTTTACACCTTTTTGTTTTCGTCTCCATAAACGACTCAAAGCAAAAACTTAAAAACCCTCCTCTTCTAAACTTCTCTTCTACCATGGTGTGCGTACAGCGCATTATGGCTACGCTACGGTTTTGGAGGTTTGGTTGCTGTGACACTGCTCAGGAGCGGCACTGTCACAAGTGATTGTATGTTAGGCTTTAGTCTACGAGAACTCTAGCGAGAAGCTAATCTCGTGCATGTTAGTCTGAATGTTAGTACCGTTTGGCTTAGAAACATGGCGCACCAAAGTTTTCTGTGAGTGTGTGTGTGTGCGATCAGCTGTACTATCCATCAAAATTTGACAGCTAGTATCGTTTTTTGCATCACATGAAGGGTGTTGTTTCTAAGCAAAATGAATTCTCATTCACGTTCCAAATGACTTCACTTGAATGGCAATGACGTAAAAATGTTATCAACGTCAAAATTAACAAAGGCACTTTTTTCGCAAAAAAAAACACAAACGAATTGTTTACTTTTCGTGCAAATGTTTTCAAAATTGTTTCGACTGTGCAAATTGACACGTCCTTTGCCAGCTGTCAAAAGCTCTTACAGCTCTTTTGTTTTATTTGTTCTTTCTATCTCGCTCTCTCTCTCTATCTCTCTTTTCTCTCTTTCTTATCTTCACTCGTAAATCTCGTTCATTTATTCATTCCTTACTGGTTTTTATGTCGTTTCACCATTTCATCCACTGCATAATTACATCGTGTTATGTTTAGGATCTGTTTTTGCGTTTAACTCGGTTTTTTTCTTTTCTTTTTTCAATTTTTTTCCTTCTTTTTTTCTTCTTTTGGTGTTCTTTTTCTCCCGTTTCTTGTTGTTCTTCCCTTTTTGTTTTTTTTTTTTTCGTTTGCCACTTTTTCCAGATCCCCTAAAACCACTCCCGACAAGCCTGCGGTTCAAGCACGTAGGCGTGCGGCAAACAAGCTGAAAAGCGGACTGAACACTCACGCTTAAAAATGTAATTGGATAAAAGGATGGAGCAAAATGTTAAGCCAATTGTGTAGGTGGAACGAAATCGTTGCCGTTAGTCACTGAAAGGGGAAATGTGTACATGCGGGACCATTTGGGATAGCTTGGCGTGTGAACCATTTTTAACCCACCTGGTTGACCAGATTGCAGATAAGTTAATTAGTGTACAATTCTAGATTTACTACCACGGCACGCACTGGTTCGACCAGAGCCGGATACATTTTCTAAATGTCATATTGTCATTATGTCGAAACAAAACCAAACGATTGCTGTTTACAATGTTAGAGTTGAAGCAAAAAAATAAATAAACCACTAACAGAGAAAAGAGCGGTCTTCACTTTTTACACATTTGTGTTTGGCAACTCAAACACTTTGCTCATATGAGTTGCTTCGTGAACATTTTCACACAAGCAACACCCGTTCATTCATCGTGTGTACTAACTGTCAAAATGAAATTCGCGTCAACAAGGAACTAAGGTACCGGTTGATGCCCGGTTAAACGGTTGGCTTCAGTTCTTGCAGCATCTAATCGCTTTCCGTACCTTGCTTGCGTAACTAAATTGCTACCCATAAACCTCGTTCGAGCGTGCAGCCACAGGGCTCTGTAGATTTTCTATCGTTGCTGTTTATGTTCAGTTTTTGGTCCTCCTTTTGTACCATTTATCTTTTACTCTCTCGCTCTCTGTTCTATACTTTCTTTATCATTTTTTTTCCATATCTGTCCACATTGTATCCGTTAAACTGTATCGAAAAACCGTATTTTAGCCACACTGCAATATAATCACGTTTTCTGTCAATGTCTCAATGTTCGCACACACAAACATCTCCTTTTTAGCTAGTTGTTTGGTTCAATTTTGTCCTATTTTCATTTTGGATTCATTATTGTTTTCATATTTTTTTTTAAATATATTTTTTAATTGTTTCCTTTTTTTCTTTTTATTTTCCTGAGGTTTCTTCTTTCTTTCTTTCTCTTTCATCTTGTTTTTTCATCTCACATTTTGGGTTACATTTCTTCGATGTGTTTTTTGTTCTTCATTTTTATATATTTTTTTTATATGAAAAAAGCCCATCCATAACAAAACACTATATCAGTCACCTCTGTCTCACCGTTTTCTTACTACTTGTTTGTATCGAGTGTAATTGCATATACATAACAATTATGTATATAGATATTAACGTTTTCTTTTGCATATGTTTACTTTTCGTATGACGTGTTGATGTGTTGTGTGCCGTGTAATTCTGTCAATCTGTGCCTATTGTTAATGCATTGGAAATACGTTGCAAACAAACAAAAAAAAATACAAAACTTATGTAATAACAAAAAACCAAACAAAAAAAAACCCCCCTTAACTCATGTCACTCGTTTCTTTGTATAACTGTCTTCTATCTCTCTACCGTTTCCGTTTAACGAGCGTTTGTTTCCTTTTTCTGCTGTTTGTAAGTTCATGTGTTCATCTGTTTTATTGTACGATGATGCCTCCTTCATCCTCACTATTGCACACCACACTGTTATCGCTCTTCCTCTTCCGTTCTTCCGTTTCCACTCTTTGTTGATTTGTCCTAAGAAGGCGTTTGTTTTATCTGTGTCGTTAGATATGATGTATAAAAGAATGTTTTAACCAAAAACCCCAGGAACTACTACTAACAAAAGAAAAATCAAAATACTCCAAAACTACTGAAGCAGCTAATACAGCAACTATTATTGCGACCGGTTTTACTTTACAAATATTTTGTGTTTTACTCGTTTAACTTTGGCTGGTTTTTAACCAATTTTCTCTGGCGATTTTTTACACTCATGCGGCATATTATTTACTGTTTACGGTGACGATATTTTTGAGTGATTATTTCTGTCAAAGCTGGTATGACTATGAAGTTTATTCTATACCTCCCTCACCACACGCCTTTTCTGCTGTTTCTACTTCTCGCACCTGTTTATGATGTCTCTCAGATTACGGTTCTAGCCAGTGTGTTGTTTCTATCCGCTTCGCAATGCTCAGTATATTTTTCCATACTATATTGTGCTGTTATCCCTAAAGGTATCGCCCTCCAATAGTTCTAGCTGGCAAGTATGGGTTTCTCTTTACGTTTTTATATCCACCACTTGTTTTTTTATTTTTATTTTCTCTTTTTAACAGTTCCCACAACAGCAATGCGCACAATACCTTCCATCACTCTCTTCCGTTTCAATGCTAGTACTTTAGTACATTAGTACAACAGTACGACGGGATGGTGCTGATTAATTTGACTTTAAAAAAAGCCCGCTTACAATGCACAGGGCACCCGCATACGAGAGTTTGCGAGACAAAAATGAACTGAAACGCACCCATCCAACATGGCGGATTTGCGCAAACGGGTTGTTTGGTGTCGCGTCGCGTGACCTTTCTCGGGTTGCTCTTTCAGGTCGGGGTCAGTTCATTAATTTTACGAAAATAAAAGCTACTTCACAGGCTAGCGGCAGCAAGATTTTTGGTGACTCATTATGGACAAGAGGAGAGGAAAACAAAAAAAACCATGAACACAGTGTTGTGCAAATGATGTTTGCATGATTGCTTTCATCTTCAACGGCACAAGTAGGTGGTAGGATTTTTGTTTTTATTTTTTTTGCCTACCCTCCTTCTCTCATGATATTTCCCACCACGGTTCTCGCACCACTGCTGCTCGGTTTAACATTTTGCGACGTTTAAATTAAATCTGTCTTTCAGCAGACATTTCGAAATTTAATTTCCTGTTCCCAGAACTGACCTTTCACCCCCGATTCGATGGCGTCAATTATCTTCGTTTTTTTCGCTTCTTTTTTAACCCTCATTGTTGCCGTTGCTCCAAAATGAGTCTTGTTTATCATTATTCTATTTTAAATTGTTGAGCGAGCCCCGGGTGGGTTGTCTCGTCTCGTTTTTCGTCTGCCCCAGCACAGTGAAGCACAGATGAAGCGCTTCCTAACGAATGTGTTTCATGTTGCAGCAAACCCCCCTTGCGAAAAGTCCCCTTCTTCTTTGTTGGCGTGCCATCGTGCCTAACCGAGTCCTTAACAGTGGAAGCGAATACACATAAAAAAAAGAATGCAACATAATCCTTTCCGCTACCATTACATTAAGGGGTTAAATTACTTCATTTACCGTATCGAAAAACATTTACCAACCAAGACGAGCACAAAAAACAAACCTGGGAAAATCGGTGCGTGTCGTATGCGTTTGACACCGAGCCCGCTAGATGTGATCCGTGTTCCGGATCACTTTGTTTTTTCAACTTCATCTATCCGGTCTGCCCGTTTGCCATCAACTACCCCGACATTGACCTTCAGACAGGGTTGTGATTCGGTTTCCCTCCAGCATCAGCACTCTTCATTACCACGATTGCACTATTGCAGGTAAAGTTAGGACAGGCGAAACCCTCTGATGTCAACAAACAGGCTTCAATCATGCCAAACGGTGCGTGTGTGTATGGGATGTTAAAAAATTGCATACCCATCGGGCGTGCCCGACGTTTACGAACGGTTGCACAGAATTGCCAACAGCAGCCAGCCAGGACACCGTTCGAGCCTGTCGCCGCTCTATTTGATGTAGGAATATTTTTGCAGAATTTTCAACGAGAGGGCGAAAACGGTGACCATGTCACTTGTAGTCAGGACAGTTTCCTTCGTTTTTCTTTTCCTTTTTTGACAAGGTTGACAAGGGCCTTAGGCATTGGTGAACACGCTACCAAATGTGCAGCTGTTGTTGTTCCGTATTGCCCTGTCCAAGACACCGGACAGGGATACTAGTATCGCAAGGCTAGGGGTGGAGCGGCTGCACATATACATCAATGTCATTAGAGGCGAAACTGCTGCAAGCTGGGCGCAGCTAGCATATGTGATTGATTCTTTGCTCCACCATCAATCTGGGCGAGATACATCAATCGCTGCACAAGCATTCGGGGAAGGATGGATGGATCACTTCAAATATTCCAGGTGCTAGCGAGCCGCTATCGAGACACGAGACTCATTTGCGGACCAACCGACCAGGGCGATATATTGGATATTTTTCCGAGTGTTTTGCTACGAAATGCTTCAAGGCAGAGACCAGGAAAGAGTTATGAGACTGCCTGTGTGACGGATATGTATCGGAAGGGAAAACATCCAATGATTGTATATCTGCTTCTGCTATATATTTGGTAGTCTGCTGCACTCCTCCTCCAATGTCAAGTCATTCTTTATTAATTTGAAGCATACTTCATTTTAAAATATCTTCAGTAACTTCAACCACCATCTTGAATGTGAT
This sequence comes from Anopheles maculipalpis, assembly GCF_943734695.1. Classification (NCBI taxonomy): domain Eukaryota; kingdom Metazoa; phylum Arthropoda; class Insecta; order Diptera; family Culicidae; genus Anopheles; species Anopheles maculipalpis. Next base: position 5,656,998 of record NC_064870.1, on the reverse strand, counting down.
TTCACTAGCTGTCTCTCTCGCTCTCTCTTTAGTTTGTATGACGGTTGAGTCCCTAAACAGCTTCTGGTGTGCTCTGGTAGTAGCGAGACCATTTTCAAACGGCAAGGACCAGCCTATACGTACATTCTCGATTACATTCTCCATCTTGTTTTTAGGGATAGAAATTAACAAAAAAGACAACAATATACTGAAGATTACCATTGTCATAAAATGGAACACGGAAAACAACACAATGCTTCTCACTATAGCCGAAATTACGAAATCAGCGCTAACGATAATAGTGTCCCGAGGGAGATACGAGCCTCCACTGGCGAGCCTGCTTCAATTAGTCCTCAGTTGTCGTCTAAAAGCTTCACCACGCTACCACGCAAAACGCTTATGTCCCTCACGGTTTCATTGCAAAGATTGCAAACGTGTGTGTGTGTGTGTGTGTGGTCGCTGTATTTCTCCATGTCTTCGGTGGTGTCTTGTTTTGGAGGTATACTAAAGACCAATCCTATCCCAGTCGCGTACAATCTGTTCTAACTGCTCGCATAAAATGTGCTCTCGCTTCTAGTGCGTTATCGGCTTTAGTTCTCCTCTCTACGCTCAGGTTTGTCAGGCCCTCCGTACCCTGTTAATACTTGCTCAGATACACTCCGGACAGTAGCGGTAGCAAAAACCAAACAAAAGGAACTCACCAGCTAGCGCTTAGCTTAGCTACTCAGTGTCAGCAGTGTCAAATGAGCACCCAATAAACGAAAAACACTATTTTTACCGATACAATGACAAACTCCAGAACTCTAGAAAAAAAAACAACACATGCGGTGTTTTGCGTAGCGTCATTTGCTTACCATTTTTTAGTTGTTTGATTTTTTTAATTTTTTTACTTTCGTATGTAAACAATTTAAACCAATCAAATATTCAACAAAAACACAACAAATTAGCAAAAACTAGATATGAGCATTACTAAAAACTGTTCTTTTCTCTCTTCTTTTCTTTCTTTGTCTCGAACTGAACCGAAACGAAAAATCCCGATACACGAAAAACTAAACCAAAAATCAATCTTAAAAATAAAAAAATACACATGTATGATTGTACACACGCACACACGCATGTGTAATGGTGGTGGCAAACCTATTGTGCTACAAATGTGATTCGTTTGTCCTGCGACTGGTATACAACTGTGTTGTACGGCTGTCATTTGCTGACCACTGGTGTGTCTATGTGCGCACTCCTACTAATCCCAAAACACACATACACGCACACTTACACGGACCGAATGACATCTGTCACGGATGCTGTCATGGTGGGCGTATACTAATGAAACACTTGCAAACAACACCAAAACAATATCAAATGTGATGAATGTGTACCATGTACGTGTCTGTACGCTTCGGGAAACTGCCACAACTGTGTTTGTGTGATGTGCGTATGACATCTTCTTAACTACACTACACGCTTTGTGTATGTGTGTCTGTGTGTGCGTGCTTCTCACCATCTTACTTGCAATAATATTCATGTGTGTGTGTGTGTGTGTGTGCGCGCATGTGTATGTGCGCCTGTGTATGTTCATGGTGCGTGTGTGTTTGTGTAACGATCTTACTACTGTGATACTACTTCGAACCTTTCATGAACACACACACACACAAACGCACACCATATTGTAACCGAAACAAATTCTCGAACTACTAACATTGCGTCTCACAAACACACACGCAACTCACAACAAACAAAACGCGGAACGGGAACGAATAAACAAAACATCCAACGCAACGCAACGCCGCGTATGTGCGTGTTGGTGGCCAACGGCATCTACCCTTTACCTGCCGAAACCATTTCTACTGACCAACCACCAACTACCTACCACCAAACAACGCAACCCGACACGATACTCAAACGTGGATCTGCCGGCACTGCCAACAGCCAACTACCACGGCTCAAACACAGTGTTTCTAGTCGGTGTTTTAATGTCGGTTGTTGGGGGTGTTTTTATAACGTTTGCTCTGATGGCTTTGTGCTACAGGTCAGTTGTAGTACATAATAACTTCTCCTTGTGCCTAAGGTTAGTGACTTTTTCCGTTTTTGTTGATTCGTTTGTTTTCATTTTTATCACGAAACCAAATATTTGCTATACTACTAGTATTAACTACTGCTGCTACTACTACTACTACTACTACTACTACTACTACTACTACTACCTCTCTACAAAATTTATTTACTAAAATCGAAAAGAAACACATACATACACACGTTAGAACTAACTACTGCCACTAACTCTACTCTACCTTTAGTCTACTGTCGCGAACTCTTACTTCTACCGCTATCAGTATAACACTTTGTCTCCTGTCTCCTAAACAAGTCAAACTATTTCCAGTTTCAATACCTTTAACTTCTAACCACATTCAACTATCACTACTACTACTACTACCACTACTACTACTACTACTAATACTGTTACCAACCACTATTACTCTTCTTGACCATCTCTATACCATAACGGTTGCTAAGGATACAAACACCACTCTAGTCCAAACCCAACAATAATCTTTCCATACATCTCTCTGTCCGTCTCTCTCTCTCTTTCTCTCCGTCTCAATCACTCTCATACCAAAAAAAACGCATCACCACTCTTGAAAACCTATTCTTTTCATAAGCTTGTACCAAACTAATACTAATACTAATAATAATAATAATAAAACACAATTCTACCGACTGTACTGTGGCGATGAGAAGCATACTCTCAATGCTAACAGCTGCTACTTCATAATCGACCGAGCCGTGCGGAAACTATTAAAGTTACAAAAAGTATCCCTAGTTTGCATGATACGAGCCAACGGCTCTTTTAGTGAATTTCGTTTCGTTTCTTTCTATAAGCAAAACTATGCAACAAATCACCAATAATCAAATCCTCCTTGAAAATTAACCAAACAAACAAAAACAAAGATCATCCCCACCATTCCCTCTATGCTTTGCTTCAACACCTGCTTTCGTACGACACCACCTACCGCTAAGTTACTCGCTTCAACCAGGCAAAAAAAAAAAATGATCGACTCTGAACCTCGACAAAACCTAGGCTACCAACGTATACGCGAAGGATTTGGACCGTGTGTGAATGCTTCCACGTTTGTTTTTTTTTTTTTTAATCAGTTTTAGCTTTTTTGAATTAAATTTCTTTCACGTTTTTCGATCGTTCCTATTCGAACTATTTGTACTAATTTTGCACAGCAAAACCATTTTGTTCCCACTCCCTTTTCACCACTCGCTGTACTTTGAGGCGCCGACAGCGCCGAAAGGTATGCAATTTGCAGCAGCCTAGTAAAATAGCACCCAAGTAACAAAAATGTTTTTTTAAAAAATTGTGCACTTCTACACTTTTACCGTGCAAAATTAGCTGTATTGCACGCTTTCAGATCCAACGATTACTTGAAGTTTATATTCTCTAATACCTGTTTCTATCTTGTTTTGGAATTTGTTTGTTTTTTTTTTCAATCTTTTTGCTCAAAATGTTCACACAAAAAATATTTTAAAAACATCAAGCACAACCAAAGAGAACCATTTATGTTTATGTTTGTTAGCACTCTGGCTAGTAGCCTAGAATCTTTTGACCGTGCGACACATCTTAACAGTTTCGGGAGAGCCTACATCAAACGCAATTAGTTTGCTGTAATTAATTATAAGCTTCCATTGTACATTCATGCACAGGCTCGCGCAGCATTTGCTAGCAGTCGGTTAATTGTTGCCAATATTAAATACTTGACTCAAATTATGGCATCACACCGGTTGACAGGATGGATCAAACGAATGCACCTTACGCTAGAACTTTGAGTAATTTAAGTGAAAATTGACCGAGTCGTCGCACTTGATTCGTTATACCGAGTTCTTGATTCGTTATAGATCAAACCGGACAAAACGATAGGAAATATGTACAGCCCTCTCTGTCTGTCTCATCCTCTCTTACTCTCTCCCTCACTCGGACAGCACGTTATTACCAACTACCGCAAATTATGTGCGTCTTCATCTTCATCACCGACTCCTTAACCATCTGGCGCACGAGCTCCCACCGGTTTTACATGCCAACCAATCAGTCACAGTAGCAAATAATTCTATCAGCATAGCCCAGGCTGCTGTTTGTATCGCATTAGCAAATTTTTCAAGCCCAATAAACGCTTTCCGAGCATTTCCCACTTGCTGGTGAACGCTCACCAGGTACACACGGACTGCCAAAATTCTCACGCCCACTGCAACACACGTGCATGCAAGGTTTTACCAACTGCTGACGTTTACCGGACATTAATACCGTGCCGCTTTGGAGCCGTTTTAGCTGCATCCCTCTGTCTTCTTCGCTCGCCGTTTTTTTTTTTTTGTCTCGACCTCCAGCTTGTTTATAATAGCAGCAAACGTTAGCTTTTATCTTCTCTCTTGTCATTTCTCTACCCGTTACAACGCTCCATAACGTTTTGTTGTGTCTTGTTATTAAATTTTTTTCCTAGCTTTTTTTTTTCTTCTAACCTACAGATGTGCATGTTTGTTACAATTGACTAATTTTTCTTATTTTAAATTCTTCCACTTAAAGCGTTTGTGTTAAAGTTGCATGCATTAGAATACGCTAGTAGTTGTATGCTGCACGCCGGTTTGTTTGGCTTTCTAGGTGCGTGTGTGTGTGTGTGTGTGTGTGTGTGTGTGTGAGAGAGAGAGAGAGAGAGAGAGAGAGATGGGAAGATTGAGAGTGTGTGTGCTACATAAAAAAAAACGTTGGCGCGCATGTGGTTTGTAACTTAATTAATGTGTTTGGTTTTTTTCTTTCTATTTTTCTCTTTTGTTGTTTGATAGCAAAGATTTCCGTTTCCTTCTTTCGTGTTAATTTTTTTAAGTTTCAAAGGCATCTTTTTTCTTTAGATAGGATTACTCGAATGGCGCAAAAATGAATCTTTTAAACCCGATTTAACTTACTTACGCACTACTACCAACAAACAAGAAATTTGGAGGCTCTCATTGGAATCGTTCATACGCCCCGTCCTCAGAAAAGCATTTCCTTCGATTGGACGCACAAATGAATCCTGATTATTGTTTTTTTGCAAGCCTGTTCACCTACACCGAATACTAAGTACTAAGGCTCATTACTCACAATATCCTGTTTGCATATTGCTTAACTTTACGATTCACCTACTTGTTTCATCCTTTTCATCGTTAAAGAAACTAGAAAAAAATATAAACGCATATTAATTTAAAACTAGAACGTGCAGTGAAATTTCAAACTTGCTCACGAAAAAAAGTAAAACTTGTGGTGTGTGTTCCGATGGACGAGTGTTTAGAATCGATCGTTAATAGTGACGACAGCGCCATTAATGAATTCTGGAGTGCGTATAATTTAATTTAGTGTAATAATCGAAACAATGCTCGAAGTCCCCAATCCACCGCAATTCCCAAATTTCCAATAAGCAAATATCCAAATCCCCAATAAGCAAATATACAATCAAATCTGTTCTACATGACAATATGAATAATCGTTCATCGAAACACACCAATACTTCACTACAGCAATTGTCGCCTGTTTCCCCTTTCAAATAAAAATACCCTACACAGTTGATCGGTTTGTTTTTAATCTTTTCATATCACTCTAAATACCCTTTTTATCCAACTTCAGTCATTTGTGTTTATACTATTTGCAAAGCAGTATTCTTACATATGATCTTCATTCTTCCGTTACCAGTACTGTTTTCGTTTGTACGTTGAGCTCTAATTTCATCCAATAAAGTATCTAGCTAATGTATGTCCATTTCTATGTGTCCTTGCTTAACCTCCTTTCGCCGTACATCATTTTACCGTATCGTGCTTTTGATTAAACTTAACTTACTATTTATTACTATTTATCTCTTAATAATATGAACCCAAGAGCCAACCCATTTTTCCTTCGCCCTCTTTCTCTATCTCTCTCTCTCTCTCTCTCTATCTATCATCGTATCGTATCCCGTGTTTTCCTTTCCCATCCTTCAACTTGAAATTGAACGTTTTTTATCGCAATATATCCTATTCATATAATAACTTCATTAGATTTAATAAACACTCGCCAAATAAAATCAAACCTTAACGTGTCAAACAGTGACAAGTGCCAAACTGATCTGTGATTTTGTGCTTCTTCTCTTTTTCTCACAAACCCTCTCTCTCTTTCTCTCCTTCTCTCTCTTTCTCTCTTTATCTACCTTGATCTGTTTCGCATACACATCTGCACGCCTTTGTCCATATGATTTGTCGGGCGATGTGTTGTTCCACCGGTCCCACTACCACCGTCATAACACATATGTATGTATGTATGTATGTATGTATGTATGTGTGTATGTGTGTGTGGAATGTGTGGACTCGTCGGGATTGAAACGGAAATCACACCAAAATTTCATTTTTAATTAACAAAACACCTACAAACGTTCACATCCACACTCATTTGTCAATTCAAACTGTCACTTTGACACTTGTGGGCAACTGTTGAAAAAAAAATACAAAACAAAAACATCCTTTGTAATTGCTGATGCAATTCAATGATGCTGTGCCTTTTCGAACACATCACATTTACTCCGATGCTCGAACACATCCACACATCCACACAATACTGCTACACAATATTTCTATACGCACACAACCCAATCTGTTTCATTTTTGCCATCAATATTATCCATTTCGCAAAACAAAAAACAACACAAATCATCGACAAATAAAAACATCCCCCCACACGCACACCAATCATCGTCCCGTTCGCTTTGCGATCGTATAACCGGCGGCTTAATTGACCCAATCCCTCTGTTTTCCTTCATCGTACCAAACTGTATCCCTATCTTTCCATCGGTGTTTCATCGTTTGAATGTTAAAACCGTTCAACGACAAATCCAATCGGATCGTTCCCCTTCTCAAAAAAACTATATTTACCAAAAAACCACAAAAATACCTTCAAAAAAAAATTAAACAACAACAAATTCCCAATGTATGTACACTCGCACCGAGCGCAGAAAGAAAACGACGCGCCTTAAGTATGACCCACCGTACGTGAAGAAACCGATGGCGAAGTACGTTGGGGGCGCCACGGCGGCAAACCATCACTCGCAGGACGACGTTTCGCTGGAGGGCTCGAACAAGATGATGTTCGGCAATCAAACCACCCAGTTCAGGTAAGTGTGTGTGTGTGGGTTGGCCACTGTACACGGTTGTATGGGTTTTTTTTTTGTTCTCGGTCCGGGGGTATGGTTTTTGGGCATTTGAGTCATCGTGATAACAGCAACACAAAAAAATGGAGTACTTCCGGGTGGAACCGTTCTTCAAACCGTTACCGTTGAACTCCGCCAAAACTTCAACACTGAAATTGCGTGTTGCTTCGCCAAAAAACTTCCAGTTCTTGGTGTTTTTTTTATTGCGGGAGAGCTCTGGTATGGTTGTGCCAGTGTACCTGCGTTCGAGAATGTGCCGTGCGCGTGCTAAACACACTCATCTTTGCTCGTATAACAGTTTGCCTCCTGTGCGTACTCTACTCCTACTAACACTTCTACTACTACTACTACTGCTACTACTACTACTACTACTACTGCTACTACTACTACTGTGCTCTTCGTTACCCAGCCCCAAGAAGTACACTTTGCACACTCCATTTGTGCATCTGATGTGTGTGAATGTGTGTGTGTGTGTCGGTGTGCCGGTGCAATTGGGTCCTTCCTCCTCCAGGTGTGCTCTAGAAACCCACTTGCAGCTAACCACTTTCCTGCTTTTCAATCATCCAAGGACATAAAGAACAGAAGAAATACAAGACGAACAACTCTTACACCCCTTTTGTTTTGCGCATCACAAAAGGGTACAGTTGGGGGGGGGGGGGGATGGTGGGATAGGAAAATCCTTTTAAATGAGGATTGAGAAGTGGCTGGGAAAACTGAAATACACAGGACAAACACACACACACACATTTACATACACGTTTCATATGAAGAAAAAAGAAAAAAACACAGGAAAACACAAAATCACTTGTACCGAGACAAAGAAATATACGCTCTTTCCCTCTCTCTCTCTCTCTCTCTCTCTCTCTCTCTCTCTCTCTCTCTCTCTCTCTCTCTCTTCTACTCCCTCTCATTCTCTTACTCTCACTCCCTCTTTCTTTCTCTCTCTCTCTCTCATATCTTTTCCCTCACCAATTTATGTGTGTATGCAAGTGTTGCATCCAGCAAATACTATAGAGACACGGTGGTTTTTTTTTCGTAAAATACACCGCATACACCGGTTTCTAAAACCACCAAAGTCGCTGTTTTTCGCTATGCGTCGTTTTTTTTTTTCTTTTCCTTTTTTTCTTCTTCCTTTTGCCTTCCTGCTTTGCCTGCGTATAGTTTACCTTTTTGATTATACTTGGTTGCTTTCTTGGGTACTTAAGTTTAGTTCGCCGCAACGTGTGCCGCTGCTGTCCCCCGCCAGCTGGCTTCAATTTCAACGTCAACCGTACAACGCGTTTACGACCCGGAATTTCCGGATGCATTTTGCCGATAGGGGCAGGTTCACTGGTGGTTTTGACGCCACACGTCATGGTCGTTCTTCTTTTGTGTTTTTTTTTACGGTTACCGAGTCGAGAGTTTGGAAAAAATAGGCTTGAACAGGCTTGTGGTCACGGGTGGTTTACTACTATTGGTGAAAGGTACGGCGCACTAGGACCTTGCTGTATAACAATTTACATGGGAAGGAATTTATTCCAAGAAAACACTACTAATAGTAAACGTTACTTGGTTGATTCATTTATTTAACGCACAAAATCTGTCACCTTTTGACTTTATGTATAACAGTATACACTTGAACGTACACCGATGGGTCTTGAAATTTATCTTCCATATAGTTGTTAAATTATTTTTTTATTATCAATAATAAGACGACACGCATATTGTCAACACCAAGTGTGATGACTGAAACAAAAAATCGACTAAAATCGCCTTAACCCGGCCATGCTCGGTTGATTTAATGCTAACGTTGAATACTATTTACTGTTTGTTGATGAAAAAACCGCCAAAAACTAATATTATTGACACATTTTAAACAGTCTAACAGGTTCGAAACATTGACAACACTCTTCTAAGTGTTTTACGCCGTTCGATGTTTAAGTGCTAAAACACAGCTTTAACATTAAGAGAAGTACTATATCCCTATAGCCTTCTTCTTGGCTTAACGACCCACTAAGGTCACTGGCCGGCCATCGAATGACTTAATAGACTTGCCGATACTACGTAGTTAGGTAGTCATTCCTCACGCTACGAACGAAACGGTCCCTGAATGGGATTTGAACTCCGGCCCTGTCGTTTGAAGACCGGTGCCTACATCACCCTGTATAACAGTCGAATAAACCGCTTAAAGTTGAAAAAACTATATTTTTTAAAAGAATCTTATGCAAACCACAGACATTTATGAATTTGATGAACATATTCTGCATAGTACAACAGTGTATAACAGTTTTGCTTCACGTCTACTAAAATCATTTCTCAAAATCAAAATTTCCTTCAACTCGCAGAAGTTATCACCATCAAAAGTCCAACCTTTCATGTGTTCTTCCATGCTTATTCATCCATGTAAAATAAACAAAAACTACTACTTCCCACTAAAGTTCATCTAGATAAGAATACCAACCAGGCCATAGGCCGTCACATAAATGAAGGAATGATGAATCGAATCAAAAAATCACGCACCCATTTACATACCCATTGAACCAGAAATGTAACCCTACCAACCAGAACAGAACGTGGAACAATGCGCCGCCTTTGTCCGTCCGGCCACTCGCTAGGAGTGCTTGAGTGCGCAAAAAATGGCACCATAATAATCGCCACATTTCCGTTTCCTCGTAGACCATTCTTAGAGTGGAGGTTACCTTGAATTTAATTTTCATTTTTTTTTGTTCGTTTTTTTTTTTTTGTTGTAAACTCCGGTGTATGACCACCCCCCCCTTTGTTTGATGCTGTATTATGCTGTTTGTTAAGCCTATTTAACACAATAAAAATTTGTATAAAACTAACAACAAAAAAAAAAAACGGCGAGCGTTACCCGATTCTCTATACTCCCCGGTTTGCTAGTGTAATTTTTGTGTGCATATTGTGCGATTTCGATGCAAAAGCTTCAACAGTTTACTATTTTTGTCATTTTCTCTCGAATATTTTTGCTTTTGTTCGTTGTTCGCATACAACATTTTGTCTTGATTTAGAAGAGAATTTTACCGAACTTTAGGCACGTTGTTTCGCTTACATAGTATGCATCATTTACTTCTCTGCTGGTGAGTTGCGAGCTTAGTTTGCTAGCATAGCTATTACAATTAGTATCACAAAAAAGAACCTCCAATTAGTTTACATTTTCACCGTTCGGGAATGAAGCGTTTTCTTGCTCTTATGCCGAATGCATCTGGGATCGATTTCGAATGATACGAGTTATGCCGTTCTTTTTTGCTTTCCTCTTTTGATTAGTATCGTTAAATGCTTTTCAAATTATGGTTTTACATACAACCAATGCGCTGTGTTTCATATTTATAACATTTTTTCCGTTTTCCATGCGTTTCATATCGTTTTTTGTCTTTAGACCAAGTTAGCAAAAAGTTAGTGATAGATTAGCTCGCTTACTGCATGTTTACCAACAGCGAATGGCAACTGAATGAAGCATTATGATACACACCAGAAATGTAGCAGAGATGGTTTGCTCGCATCCCCTGTTCAGCTTCTACCGTTTGGAATGATTCTGTTATACGAAACGCATCCCGAAGTTTTCCATGTTTTTCGTCCACCCGAGTTTTATTTTTGTTTTTCAAACGAGAATGGCATTTTTTGCGTAGCAGCTTTTACTCTTATCTACTCGCAAAACCCAAATAGACCAATAGAGAGAAACAAAACCTTCGTGAGCAAAATATATAGGAGTTTCACCCATTGTAGCGAATGCATTTGCTCGAAACACCCGTTCGATGCGCACGAATAAGCAACTCTTATATATATATATATTTGTTTGTGTATGTAAGCTTGCTATGTTGAGTTTCCTTTCCCTTTTTTTTAGCTTTATTTTGGACCGCATATGTATGGTACACCGTTCGTTTGAAATCTGCATATGACTGGTTACCAACACCTTTTCCCACGTTACAGTTTTATTTGTTTCTTTCCAATTTCTGCTAGAGATTACGAGTTGAAATTTGCAATTTTCCTAGCGTTTTACCCTTGCCTTCTTTTTTAAAAATATCGAAACCGTTTCGGGTTTCCTGTGTTTGCGAAAGATTTTGCTTTATTATTTCTCTTCTCTCTGTTTCGGTTTTGCATTCCACTTTTAGTGTATTGTTTTTCATGCAACCATGTTTTTTTCTACCGTGAACGATCGAGTTTGGTTCATTGAAAACTGGATTCGAACGGTTCGAGTTTTACTCCACAGCAAGTTGTTTCCTACTCTCTTGTTATTGTTTTTTTTTTGTTTTTCAATCTCTTTTCTACATTCCTTCCCTACTTTTCATCCGTTTTTGCCATCCTTTTCTTTCTCTTTCTCTCTTTTTTCTCTTTTTTCTCTCTCTGCTGCTCTCTCTCTGTCTATATTTCTTTCACACTTTCTCTTTCTCTCTTTCTCTCTGTCTTTCTCTAGCACATAATGTTTATTCATATTGCAACACCAAAAAATATTAATATATCCATCTGAAAAGCATTCCAATACTTTTAAAAAGCACCCCCTAATTTAAAGTGCCCTATATTTCTTCCCTACTTTTTCCCCCCAAAAACTTTTTATGTAGAGCGTACGTTCTTTAAAAAAAAAAAGGATAACAATGCCGCGGTTCGAACTAATACCTGTTTCTGTTCTGCTCTTCCCATCGCTCTTTTTCTTTTCTCCTTTTTGCTCTTTTTTCTCCTTTCTCCTTATCTTGTACTCTTTCGATCTGGTATGATTGCTTTTATCTTATTTTTACTTTCATTGGTTTGGTTTATTTTTCTTGATTTTTACAAAACTTTACATTTATTTTTTTATGAATTAATTGATTATGAAACATTTTACAATTTTATTTCAACTTTAAATGGTATGATTTTCTTTTTCTGTTTATCATTTATCAATAAATTTTTTGTTTATTTCTTTTCTTCTTCTATCTTTCGTGTGCTTTCTTTCTTTCTGTTTTTTTTTGTTTTTCGGTTTTTGTCTACATTTATTGTCACTGCATTCACCGCTGGACCTACAACGCGGCCTATGATGAAATCGGGTACCACTACGCCACTAATCTGCTGCTGCTTGCACCTGGAACGTGGAAACCGGGAACAACAGAGATCACAAAGCCATTCGCAGGATGACCGGATCTGTCAGTGAAGACGACCCAACCCATTCCGGTAAGTTTGGAGCGCGTTTGGCAGTTTGAAAAAAAAAAAGCATAACCCCGTCTGCTTCATACTTTCGTAAACGAAGGACGAACTTTTTTTTGTTACTAGCGAGGCTTTGCCTGCAAGAACGTAAAGAAAGAAAAACCCTCACTGCACAGCTAATCCGAGTCAGAACGTTTTTCCGTAGTATCATTTAATTCTCATAGATTATTCGGTTTCGTTCGCTCTAACGCAATATTTATTACAAAAATATAAAATATTTGAAACATTTTTCGCGTATTTCTTGTACATAAATATTAGGAAATCAATCAATTTAAAGTTTCGAAGCAATAGATATCTTCAGTGCAATAATGTTTGATTCAAATAACAAAGTTTTGTTACTCAGTGAAGCGAACTATCTAGAGCTTGAGTGAAACTAAAAGATTTGTAATGCATTTTAGAGTAAAAGTTAATCAAATTGCATACCTCATAGGCGCTACGTTCCATAGTACATCTCTTTCCATAGAGTTTTGTTTGCATACTTTATGGCACGGCAAACGCAAGCGATTGCCTATCCGATTAGCACACTTACTTGCAATAACTGGTCAAATATTTAGTGAGCTTAGCTTGATTAACTCTACCAAATAAAGGGGGCTTAAACTCAGGATTTGCAACATCACACCGTTCAATAAGCAGACCCTCCCCGTTTGTAGTATATAAGAAGCGGCACCAACACCCAAGCAGCAACACACCTCCATACTCACCTGTTCACCTCACCTGATCACTCACGCCCATACACTCGTGCATACTCGCCGCATCTCAGCGCATCGCTCATCCGTCATCTCACTACTACCGCCTACTCTTAAGCTACATCAGACCGACCTCGTTTTTGAAACTCGTATCGCCATGCCCGGTGTTTTCTTTCTTTTCTTTCTCGCTTCCGAATATACTGCGCGCTCGTGGGGGTTTATGTCCGGCTCACTTTCACTTGGTCGTCGGCTGCCCACCCACACACATCCACCCTTCTTCATCTGACCTTCTCCGTATGTCGTATGTGGGTTTTTGGTTACTCGGCAAACAAAAACAAACAAATCAAACAAAATGAAAAATAAATTAAAATAATATATATATAATCAAACAACTACACCGCTCATCCCGGCCGCGCTCCCCACGAAAATGCGCCACTGTCTCCTTCTACCTTCACCACATTCCTTCAACAAAACACCACCACCACCACCATAAACCCCTTGTTTCCGTACCGTGCACCGATTTTTGTGCGAAATTGGTTACGGAAAACAATTACAACCAACCGATGGCGGTATGCATTTGCTCGCCATACTTGACATACTACTGTGATGCAAATGTATGTCCTTATGTGCATTTTGTGTTTTTTATGTGTGTGTGTGTGTGTGTGTGTGCGTGTCTGTTATCGACACATAATCTATTATCGCACACTTATGTCCTGCGTACACTTACAAACACACATACACAAATACACACAAACTCACATACAATGGTCTCTCTCCCCCTCCCCTTCTCCCATCCTTCCCCCACCGTCGGTTAACGGATATAACGGATGCGGTGGTCACGCGGTTTGGCCGTGGCATGTTGTTCGGCTGGCAGGCGAGGAAGAGACGGTCTCGTTCATCGATCTGCCACCAAACAGTGTGCTGAACAAGCAGATGCCGGAGAAGGGCATCCTGAAGAAGCACGGTGGTCTCGGGCTGGTGCTGGGCGACGGGACCAAAGACAAGTGGCACGCCGCGGCGAACGATGACGCGCAGTCCGATAATCTCGAATTGATTGCTCAGCAAGAATCCACTATTCCTTCATCAGGTGGCCAGGTGGTCGTCGGAGGCGGAGGCGGCGTGGGCGTCGGCGGTGGCGTGGGCGCCGGTGTTGGCGGTGTCGGTGGTTTGGGCGGTCCCGGCGGCATCGGGGGCGTCCTCGGCGGCGGCGGTGGGGGCATCATTGGTGGCGGGGGCGTCCTCGGGGGTCCGGGTGTCGGGGGCGTGCTCGGCACCGTTTCGGACGTCGAGCGGACGATGAAGAGCCTGAACGGCTACCACGAGGACATCCTAGAGGCGCTACGTTCGGCCGCACAGGCCCAGCGCAGCAGCGCCAACACACCGTCGGGCAGCATCAGCGAGGAGCTGCTCCGGAAGACGCTCGCCGAGTGTGTGACCGGTTCGCAGATGAGTGCCGCCAGCGTACATCCGCAGGATCGCGAGTACAAGCGGAGCGTCAGCTCGCGCACCGGCAGCCGGGAGAATGTGTGCGAACCGCAGCCGCACGTGCTGAGTGACGCCGGCCAGACGGCAACGCTGCTCCATCATCACCGCCAGCAGCAGCAACAGCAGCAGCAGCAGCAGCAACATCAGGTGCAGCAGGTCCAGCAGGGCCTGCTGGGTGATGAGGACGATACACCGTCGGTCGGACCGCTGCGCATCCGCAATCTGGAGGATTTAATTCGCCAGCTGGAGCACCACTCGTCGCGGCACATGAGCCCGAGCGGTTCTGAAGATATACGCATGTCCGAGACTGAAGCCGACCGGCACTATAGGGTAGATAGTTCTGCTGCCTGTAGCGAATCCTCTCATGGGTAAGTACCGTGTCTGTTAGTCAGTATTTAAGGGTTCAATCAGGTACTACCGTCTCAGAGACGGCTTCACCGATGCAGGCATTCAAAGTCGTTCCCTCTGAAGGCTGGTCCACTGATAACGAGTGATTTTGTAGGGTTTCAAGGTCGCGGTCTATCATTCCTGTATTATGTTTTACCCGGTCAATAGTCCATATAATAGTATGCTCTTGTACGACTCCACTGATATACTAATTCTATTATTTAAACTACCCTCCTACTTCTCCACCATCCCGTAACCTTCAACTACAACCTTCAACGTAACCCACCCGCAGCTCGAATCAACAACTAGCTCAGGTACAAAAAACTGCCACTATACTGCCTCCGTACAGTAGCCGCTGTCGACCGCCACGCTCCGATGACGAGGGCCGCTTCTCGTACGGTGGTGCCGGCAGTACCGGTAGCGGCGGCGTCGGTATGGTGGGTGCGGGCGGTGGCAGCGGCACCGGTTCCGGTACTGGTCGTTATCGGCATCCGGCCAGCATACGCCACCAGGGGCATCAGTCCCATTCGCCCCATTCGCCCCACTCGTTCACCCACCATACGCATCATGGGCACGCGCACGGCCATTCGTCGCACGCGGGACATTCGTCGCACCATTCGTCCCACACGCACCTGCACCAGGACGAGGAGGGCATCTACGAGAGTGCCGATCCGGTGCACCCGCACGCACATCCGCACGATCGGTCCGGGCTCGATCGGGATCAGCGGGACACCAACGATAGCGAAAGGTAGGTCATTCTTAACAACGTATACACAATCGGTTTTGTTAGGGGTTTCGGTTCATTACTACCTTTTTTTGGTTTCGTTTCCCGTTTGACGTTTGACGGTGCAGCGTTTTTTGCACCTTTTGCTTGGGTTTGACGTTGCCTAACACACCCGCTAGAGTACTGCTCCCGTAATTGCGTGATAATGCCCGATTTTGATGATGTAACGCTTCTGACTAGCCAGATGTGTCCCCGGTGATATGTATACCATATCCAGATAGTTGAAGGTTTCGTAGAACCTGCTGATGCTGAAACACATTTTGCCAAAAAGAAAACAATTATAATTCACAAACCCTAAACACTATCTAAATCTGGGGCTCGTGGATGGCTGGCCTCGACCAAATGCTTAGCGATATACCCTGCTTTACTCTGGTGCCCGATAGAGACTGTTCAACACCCCATGCCTCTATCGCACCGTGACAGATTTGAGCAGTAGAGGTGTATCTTTGGCAACTTGTATCAGTATCAACACCGCAACATGTCTGAATGTCGGAACTCCGAACGACCGATCCCGGTCCGGTGTGGGTTGTCACCTTAAACGCCAAACTTGCTTGCATATAGACATATCTAGCAGTTTCTAGCTCAATGTTAAGTTCCATGATTTGATTGCACTTATTTATTATCCCTTCCCCACAAATTGGCGCGCTACTTAATGAGGGTCATCGGTAGTTTTGTTTTTTTAGATATCTCCATCCCGCATGTATGACTTGCTATGAACACACCACATCTTCCTGGACCTCCAGTCTCCAGTGGACTGTGTTACCATTCGAATTGTATCTTTCGCTCATATGGCAGTCGTATACAGCTGCTGTAATGGCAAACATTGTCTGGAACAAGTCGAGATGTCCACCTTCCCCTTTTCCCCGGCCCTGATGTAACGTACCCTTCCACCACACGTCACTCGTCCCCTCCTTAGTGCACCACTTTTGATGTACGATGACCCTCCAGGGTGTGGCTTATTATACATGACGCTTTTTTTCGTTTCGGTTCATCTCATGCAACACTGCTCATGCTACATCACGCCTCTCGATCATTTGTGGCAAAGTAAGCTTTGCTGCTGCAAAGCACAAACCATTTGGCATTTTGCTTCCCCAAAGGCAAAGTACCATTCGGTAGCAAGCATTTGCCACAAATCCGTCAGCCCCTTTGCTACACATACAATCACTCGGCCGCGTCCCGGCGCGACAATCATGCAACAAAGTCAACTTTATGCTGTCTGTATTCACTTACGTTTGTTAAGTAGTATGTTCTTCTGGTCGTTATGATTTCGTTTCTTTCTTATATTTAATTCTGAAACTCTGTCATTCTT